>NC_132788.1:100510291-100826291 GCF_048418805.1 Vulpes vulpes
AATGGTGAGTATTTGTCATTTCTAATGGCTGAGTAATATTCCATTGTATACATAAACCACATCTTCTTTATCCATTCATCTTTCGATGGACACTGAGGCTCCTTCCACACTTTGGCTATTGTGAACATTGCCGCTATAAACATCGGGGTGCAGGTGACCCAGCGTTTCATTGCATCTGTATCTTTGGGGGTAAATCTTACACCCAGCAGAAGAAGAGAGTTAATAACGATTCAAGCAGAACTCAACGAAATAGAGACCAGAAGAACTGTGGAACAGATCAACAAAACCAGGAGTTGGTTCTTTGAAAGAATTAATAAGATAGATAAACCATTAGCCAGCCTTATTAAAAATAAGAGAGAGAAAACTCAAATTAGTAAAATCATGAATGAGAAAGGAGAGATCACTACCAACACAAAACTGGAACAGGAAGAAATAGAAAACCTGAACAGGCCAATAAGCAGGGAGGAAATTGAAGCAGTCATCAAAAACCTCCCAAGACACAAAAGTCCAGGGCCAGATGGCTTCCCTGGGGAATTCTATCAAGCATTTAAAGAAGAAACCATACCTATTCTACTAAAGCTGTTTGGAAAGATAGAAAGAGATGGAGTACTTCCAAATTCGTTCTATGAGGCCAGCATCACCTTAATTCCGAAACCAGACAAAGACCCCACCAAAAAGGAGAATTATTGACCAGTATCCCTGATGAACATAGATGCAAAAATTCTCAACAGGATACTAGCCAATAGGATCCAACAACACATTAAGAAAATTATTCACCATGACCAAGTAGGATTTATCCCCGGGACACAAGGCTGGTTCAACACTCGTAAAACAATCAATGCGATTCATCATATCAGCAAGAGAAAAACCAAGAACCATATGATCCTCTCATTAGATGCAGAGAAAGCATTTGACAAAATACAGCATCCATTCCTGATCAAAACTCTTCAGAGTGTAGGGATAGAGGGAACATTCCTCAACATCTTAAAAGCCATCTACGAAAAGCCCACAGCAAATATCATTCTCAATGGGGAAGCACTGGGAGCCTTTCCGCTAAGATCAGGAACAAGACAGGGATGTCCACTCTCACCACTGCTATTCAACATAGTACTAGAAGTCCTAGCCTCAGCAATCAGGGGGAAAAAAAAAGAAATAAAAGGCATTCAAATTGGCAAAGAAGAAGTCAAACTCTCCCTCTTCACCGATGACATGATACTCCACATAGAAAACCCAAAAGCCTCCACCCCAAGATTGCTAGAACTCATACAGCAATTTGGCAGTGTGGCAGGATACAAAATCAATGCCCAGAAATCAGTGGCATTTCTATACAGTAACAATGAGACTGAATGAAGAGAAATTAAGGAGTCAATCCCATTTACAATTGCACCCAGAAGCATAAGATACTTAGGAATAAACCTAACCAAAGAAGTAAAGGATCTATGCCCTAAAAACTATAGTATTTGTCATTTCTAAGCCGGGTAATATTCCATTGTATACATAGACCACATCTTCTTTATCCATTCATCTTTCGATGGACACCAAGGCTCCAGGGCAATTTACATGTTTAATGCAATCCCTATCAAAATACCATGGACTTTCTTCGGAGTTGGAACAAATCATCTGAAGATTTGTGTGGAATCAGAAAAGACCCTGAGTAGCCAGGGGAATATTCAATAAAGAAAACCATAGCTGGGGGCATCACAATTCCAAATTTCCAGTTATACTACAGAGCTGTGGTCATCAAGACAGTGTGGTACTGGCACAAAAACAGACACATAGATCAATGGACAGAATAGAGAATCCAGAAGTGGACCCTCAACTTTATGGTCAACTAATATTCGACAAAAGAGGAAAGATTGTCCACTGGAAAAAAGACAGTCTCTTCAATAAATGGTGCTGGGAAAATTGGACAGCCACATGCAGAAGAATGAAACTAGACCACTCTCTAACCCCATACACAAAGATAATCTCAAAATGGGTGAAAGGTCTTAATGTGAGACAAAAGTCCATCAAAATCCTAGAGGAGAACACAGGCAACACTCTTTTAGAACTTGGCCACAGTAACTTCTTGCAAGATTCATCCATGAAGGCAAGAGAAAGAATAGCAAAAATGAACTATTGGGACTTCATCAAGATAAGAGGGTTTTACTTTCACATTAACCCAAATGTTCATTCTTTTCATTCTTATCCTCTCCCATTTTCTCTCAAGTTTACTGTGTCATGAAAGATCACACACAGATAATGAGTCTGTGTGTGTGCATATGAACACCCATGTTTACTTGAGACAAAAATGTACATAAACACACACACATATCATACCTCTCACCATTGAACAATTTCTTAGGGATCTAAAAAATATGACCACCCAATTTTGTGTTCCCCACATATTACCCCTGAAATGACCTTTATTATCCTATGTTATCTTAAGAAATAAGAAAATTGAGGCTCAAGGGCATTAAATTTTAATAAGTTAGAGAACAAAGTAGTTAAGCATATTGTACACTTTCTAGAATCACATAGAAATGGAATAATTCTAAATATGCTCCAAATTTTGTACAACTTCTTGAATGTAGCAAAATGCAACTTTATTTATTTTTTTTTTATTGAAGTTTAGTTGACACACAATGTTACATTAGTTTCCTTTACAACATAGTGATTCAACCAACAACTCTTTATGTTATGCTGTGCTCATCACAGGTGTCAAATTATACACTTTGAGTAGGTGCAGTTTGTTAAATAAAAATATTAAATGTAATTATATATTAGTTATATAGCTGAAAGGAAAAAGTGTAGTGGAGCAGGCTGTGGGTAGGATCTAGAGCACTGGTGTAGCTTATTCACTTCAACCAGGGATGGTAGATATACCTCTTAACTAGAAAGAGAGCACAGTGTCTATATGGATATAGGACCAATGAAATTAGGCAATGTTTGATATACCTGCTCTAAATCACTATCAGTTTCTGATTTTATTTTCAAAGTATTCTTTCCTAAAGAATAAACTATGTACATTGTGAGTAGAAGAGGGAAATAATAAGGATCAGAGCAGATTGGGAAGAGGCAAGATGGAAGAAGAGTAGGGATTCTCGTTTCATCTGGTACTTTAGTTTAGCTAGATAACTATCAAATCATCCTGAATACCTATGAATGCAACCTGAGATGTAAGAAAAGAATGGCTGGAATTATACAAATAGAAAAGTGACCACTTTTTGCATGGTAGTAGTGCAGAGAAGAGATACAGAAAGGATGTATAAGAAGATAAATGGTGGTGGTGCGGATCCTGCATAAGCCGGCTACTGGACAGTGTTACAGCCCTGGAGCTCAAAATTAGGACCTTTATAATCTGCTGGAGTGAAAGACTTCCCTGCCTGAAAGGTGCTCGATAGTGAAGTGGGGCAGGATCCCAGATGGGACAGTGAGGTCTCAAGATTCCCAGAGTCACAGAAAGAATAGGGGTGCTTAAACCTACAGGATGCCCAAACATTGGAGCAGGGAAACTGGTTTAAATCAGAGAGGGTGGGGGGGGGGCTCTCAGTTCAGTTTACCATGAAATGCAAACCATGAAAGGTGTCTCTCATGAATAAATAAATAAAACCCTAAAAAAAATCAGACTAATATTAAAAATGATGTAAGTGAGATGCAGTATAAATTGGATGCTCCAACAGCTAGGGTAAATGAGGTAGAAGAGAGAATAAGTGACAGAGACAAGTTGATGGAAAGGAAGGAAGCTGAGGAAAAAAGAGAAAACCAATGGCCTATGAGGAGGGGCTCTGAAAAATTACTGATGCTATGAAAAGAACCCCCATCATATTTATTGGAGTGCCTGAGAATGAAGAGAAAGGGACAGAGAGCCAGAAGGCCTATTTAAGCAAATATCAACTGAGAACTTCCCTAATCTGGGGAAGGAAATAGGCATTCATAGCCAAGAGGTAGAGGGGATCCTTCCCAAAATCAGTAAAAATAGATCAACACCCTGACATATACTAGTGAAGCTCACAAATTCCAGAGATAAAGAGAAAAGCAGCTTGAGACAAGAAGTTCTTAACCTACAGGCATAGGAACATTAGACTGACAGTGGACCTATCCATAGAGACCTGGCAGCCCAGAAAGGGCTGGTATGATATATTTAGGATACTAAATGAGAAAAACCTGTAGCCAAGAATACTTTTTAAAATACATTTATGCTGAGTGAAATAAGTCAATTGGAAAAGGACAAACATTATATGGTCTCATTCATTTGGGGAATATAAAAATTAGTGAAAGGGAATAAAGAGAAAGGAGAGAAAATGCGTGAAAATATCAGTGTGGGTGACAAAACCCTGAGAGACAGGTCACTGAGAGACAGCTAACTCTGGGAAATGAACAAGGGGTAATGGAAGGGGAGGTGGGCGGGGGGGTTGGGGTGACTGGGTGGTGGGCACTGAGGGGGGCACTTGGCAGGATGAGCACTGGGTGTTATGCTATATGTTGGCAAATTGAACTCCAATAAAAAATAAAAAAACATTTAAATTGTTTTTACATTTTTAAAAAATTTAAATTCAATTTGCCAACATATAGTATAACTTCCAGTGCTCATCCCATCATAGCCAAGAATACTTTATCCAGCAAGACTTTCATTCAGAATCAGAGAGATAAAGAGCTTCCAGGGAAGACAGAAACTGAAAGAATATGTGACCATGAAGCCAGCCTTGCAAGAAATATTTAGGAATATTCTGTAAGCAAAGAGGGAGCCCAAGAGTAACGTAAACCAGAAAGAAACAATCTACAGAAACAGGGACTTTACAAGTAATACAATGGCACTAAATACATATCTTTCAATAGTTAATATGAATGTAAATGGGCTTAATGCTTCAGTCAAAAGACACAAGGTATCAGATTGGTTAAAAAAACAAGACTCATCCATATGCTGTCTACAAAAGACTTATTTTAGACCTAAAGACACCTGAAGACTGAAAATGAGGGGGTGGAAAACTATTTACCATGCAAATGGATCTCAAAAGAAAGCTGTGGTAGCAATCCTCATATTGGATAAATTAGATTTCAAACCAAAGACTGTAGTAAGAGATGAAGAGGTACACTATACATTACATAAAGTGTATATGAAAAAGAAGATCTAAAAGTTATAAATATTTATGTTCTTAATTGGAGAACAGCCAATTATATCAACCAATTAATAACCAAAGTAAAGAAACACAGAGATAAAAATACATTCATAGTAGGGGACTTCAACACACCACTCATAGCAATGGACAGATAATCTAAGCAGAAGATCAACAAAGAAACAAAGGCCTTGAATGACACACTGCACCAGATGGACCTCAGAGTTATATACAGAACATTCCAATCAAAAGAAACAGAATACACATTCTTCTCAACTGCACATGGGACATTCTCCAGGGTAGACCACATCCTGGTTCATAAATAGGTCTCAGTCAATATCAAAAGATTGTGATTATTCTCTGAATATTTTCAGACCACAATTCTTTGAAACTTGAACTCAATCACAAAAGGAAATTTGGAAGGAACTCAAACACTCGGAGGTAAAAGAGCATCCAACTAAATAATGAATGGATCAACCAGGAGATGAATGGAGAATTAAAGATTTACACAAACTCACAAAAATGAAAGCAGAATTGTCCAAAGCCTTTGGTATACAGCAAAGGCAATCTTTTTTTTTTTTAATTAATTTTTATTGGTGTTCAATTTACCAACATACAGAAAAACACCCAGTGCTCATCCCGTCAAGTGTCCACCTCAGTGCCCGTCACCCATTCCCCTCCAACACCCGCCCTCCTCCCCCCTTCCACCACCCCTAGTTCGTTTCCCCGAGTTAGGAGTCTTTATGTTCTGTCTCCCTTCCTGATATTTCCCAACATTTCTTCTCCCTTCCTTTATATTCCCTTTCACTATTATTTATATTCCCCAAATGAATGAGAACATACACTGCTTGTCCTTCTCCGATTGACTTATTTCACTCAGCATAATACCCTCCAGTTCTATCCACGTTGAAGCAAATGGTGGGTATTTGTCGTTTCTAATCGCTGAGTAATATTCCATTGTATACATAAACCACATCTTCTTTATCCATTCATCTTTCGATGGACACCGAGGCTCCTTCCACAGTTTGGCTATTGTGGCCATTGCTGATAGAAACATCGGGGTGCAGGTGTCCCGACGTTTCGTTGCATCTGAATCTTTGGGGTAAATCCCCAACAGTGCAATTGCTGGGTCGTAGGGCAGGTCTATTTTTAACTCTTTGAGGAACCTCCACACAGTTTTCCAGAGTGGCTGCACCAGTTCACATTCCCACCAACAGTGTAAGAGGGTTCCCTTTTCTCCGCATCCTCTCCAACATTTGTTGTTTCCTGCCTTGTTAATTTTCCCCATTCTCACTGGTGTGAGGTGGTATCTCATTGTGGTTTTGATTTGTATTTCCCTGATGGCAAGTGATGCAGAGCATTTTCTCATGTGCATGTTGGCCATGTCCATGTCTTCCTCTGTGAGATTTCTCTTCATGTCTTTTGCCCATTTCATGATTGGATTGTTTGTTTCTTTGGTGTTGAGTTTAATAAGTTCTTTATAGATTTTGGAAACTAGCCCTTTATCTGATATGTCGTTTGCAAATATCCTCTCCCATTCTGTAGGTTGTCTTTTAGTTTTTTTGACTGTATCCTTTGCTGTGCAAAAGCTTCTTATCTTGATGAAGTCCCAATAGTTCATTTTTGCTTTTGTTTCTTTTGCCTTTGTGGATGTATCTTGCAAGAAGTTACTGTGGCCGAGTTCAAAAAGGGTGTTGCCTGTGTTCTCCTCTAGGATTTTGATGGACTCTTGTCTCACATTTAGATCTCTCATCCATTTTGAGTTTATCTTTGTGTATGGTGAAAGAGAGTGGTCCAGTTTCATTCTTCTGCATGTGGATGTCCAATTTTCCCAACACCATTTATTGAAGAGACTGTCTTTCTTCCAATGGATAGTCTTTCCTCCTTTATCGAATATTAGATGACCATACATTTCAGGGTCCACTTCTGGGTTCTCTATTCTGTTCCATTGATCTATGTGTCTATTTTTGTGCCAGTACCACACTGTCTTGATGACCACAGCTTTGTAGTACAACCTGAAATCTGGCATTGTGATGCCCCCAGCTATGGTTTTCTTTTTTAAAATTCCCCTGGCTATTCGGGGTCTTTTCTGATTCCACACAAATCTTAAAATAATTTGTTCTAACTCTCTGAAGAAAGTCCATGGTATTTTGATAGGGATTGCATTAAACGTGTAAATTGCCCTGGGTAACATTGACATTTTCACAATATTAATTCTGCCAATCCATGAGCATGGAATATTTTTCCATCTTTGTGTCTTCCTCAATTTCTTTCAGAAGTGTTCTATAGTTTTTAGGGTATAGATCCTTCACCTCCTTGGTAAGGTTTATTCCTAGGTATCTTATGCTTTTGGGTGCAATTGTAAATGGGATTGACTCCTTAATTTCTCTTTCTTCAGTCTCATTGTTAGTGTATAGAAATGCCATTGATTTCTGGGCATTGATTTTGTATCCTGCCACGCTACCAAATTGCTGTATGAGTTCTAGCAATCTTGGGGTGGAGGCTTTTGGGTTTTCTATGTAGAGTATCATGTCATCGGCGAAGAGGGAGAGTTTGACTTCTTCTTTGCCAATTTGAATGCCTTTAATGTCTTTTTGTTGTCTGATTGCTGAGGCGAGGACTTCCAGAACTATGTTGAACAGCAGTGGTGAGAGTGGACATCCCTGTCTTGTTCCTGATCTTAGGGGAAAGGCTCCCAGTGCTTCCCCATTGAGAATGATATTTGCTGTGGGCTTTTCGTAAATGGCTTTTAAGATGTCGAGGAAAGTTCCCTCTATCCCAACACTCTGAAGTGTTTTGATCAGGAATGGATGCTGTATTTTGTCAAATGCTTTCTCTGCATCCAATGAGAGGATCATATGGTTCTTGGTTTTTCTCTTGCTGATATGATGAATCACATTGATGGTTTTACGAGTGTTGAACCAGCCTTGTGTCCCAGGGATAAATCCTACTTGGTCACGGTGAATAATTTTCTTAATGTGTTGTTGGATCCTATTGGCTAGTATCTTGTTGAGAATTTTTGCATCCATGTTCATCAGGGATATTGGTCTGTAATTCTCCTTTTTGGTGGGGTCTTTGTCTGGTTTCGGAATTAAGGTGATGCTGGCCTCATAGAATGAATTTGGCAGTACTCCATCTCTTTCTATCTTTCCAAACAGCTTTAGTAGAATAGGTATGATTTCTTCTTTAAACGTTTGATAGAATTCCCCTGGGAAGCCATCTGGCCCTGGAGTCTTGTGTCTCGGGAGGTTTTTGATGACTGCTTCAATTTCTTCCCTGGTTATTGGCCTGTTCAGGTTTTCTATTTCTTCCTGCTCCAGTTTTGGTAGTTTGTGGCTTTCCAGGAATGCATCCATTTCTTCTAGATTTCCTAATTTATTGGCATACAGCTGTTCATAATATGTTTTTAGAATCGTTTGTATTTCCTTGGTGTTGGTAGTGATCTCTCCTTTGTCATTCATGATTTTATTAATTTGAGTCTTCTCTCTCTTCTTTTTAATAAGGTTCGCTAATGGTTTATCTATCTTATTAATTCTTTCAAAGAACCAACTCCTGGTTCTGTTGATCTGTTCCACAGTTCTTTTGGTCTCGATATCATTTAGTTCTGCTCGAATTTTAATTAACTGTCTTCTTCTGCTGGGGGTGGGGTCCATTTGTTGCTTTTTCTCTAGTTCCTTTATGTGTAAGGTGAGCTTTTGAATTTGAGTTCTTTCCAGTTTTTGAATGGATGCTTGTATTGCGATGTATTTCCCCCTCAGGACTGCTTTTGCTGCGTCCCAAAGATTTTGAACGGTTGTATCTTCATTCTCATTAGTTTCCATGAATCTTCTCAATTCTTCCTTAATTTCCTGGTTGACCTTTTCATCTTTTAGCAGGATGGTCCTTAACCTCCATGTGTTTGTGGTCCTTCCAAACTTCTTGTTGTTATTAAGTTCTAATTTCAAGGCATTATGGTCTGAGAATATACAGGGGACTATCCCGATCTTTTGGTATCGGTTCAGACCCGATTTGTGACCCAGTATGTGGTCTATTCTGGAGAAAGTTCCATGTGCACTTGAGAAGAATGTGTATTCAGTTGAGTTTGGATGTAAAGTTCTGTAGATATCTGTGAAATCCATCTGGTCCAGTGTATCATTTAAAGCTCTCGTTTCTTTGGATATGTTGTGCTTAGAAGACCTATCTAGTATAGAAAGAGCTAGATTGAAATCACCAAGTATAAGTGTATTATTATCAAAGTATTTCTTCAGTTTGGTTATTAATTGGTTTAAATATTTGGCAGCTCCCACATTTGGGGCATATATATTGAGAATTGTTAAGTCTTCTTGTTGGATAGATCCTTTGAGTATGAGATAGTGTCCCTCTTCATCTCTCACTATAGTCTTCAGGGTAAAGTTTAATTTATCTGATATAAGGATGGCTACCCCTGCTTTCTTTTGAGGACCATTTGAATGGTAAATGGTTCTCCAACCTTTTATTTTCAGGTTGTAGGTGTCCTTCTGTCTAAAATGAGTCTCTTGTAGACAGCAAATAGATGGGTCCTGCTTTTTAATCCAGTCTGAAACCCTGCGCCTTTTGATGGGGTCATTAAGCCCATTCACGTTCAGAGTTACTATTGATAGATATGAGTTTAGTGTCATCATATCTATTCAGTCCTTGTTTTTGTGGATTGTTCCACTGAACTTCTTCTTAAAGGGGAGTTTTAAGAGTCCCCCTTAACATTTCTTGCAGAGCTGGTTTGGAGGTTACATATTCTTTCAGTTCCTGCCTGTCTTGGAAGCTCTTTATCTCTCCTTCCATTTTGAATGAAAGCCTTGCTGGATAGAGTATTCTTGGTTGCATGTTCTTCTCATTTAGGACCCTGAATATATCCTGCCAGCCCTTTCTGGCCTGCCAGGTCTCTGTGGAGAGGTCTGCTGTTACCCTAATATTCCTCCCCATAAAAGTCAGGGACTTTTTTTCTCTTGCTGCTTTAAAGATCTTCTCCTTATCTTTGGAATTTGCAAGCTTCACTATTAAATGTCGAGGTGTTGATTGGGTTTTGTTGATTTTAGGGGGGGATCTCTCTATTTCCTGGATCTGAATGCCTCTTTCCCTTCCCAGATTCGGAAAGTTTTCAGCTAGGATTTGTTCAAATACATATTCTGGCCCTCTGTCTCTTTCGGCGCCCTCGGGAACCCCAATTAAACGTAGGTTTTTCTTCCTCAGGCTGTCATTTATTTCCCTTAATCTATCCTCATGGTCTTTTAATTGCCTGTCTCTTTTTTCCTCAGTTTCCCTCTTTGCCATCAGCTTGTCTTCTATGTCACTCACTCGTTCTTCCACCTCGTCAAGCCTCGTCGTTAGGACTTCTAGCTTGGATTGTATCTCATTTAATTGATTTTTAATTTCTGCCTGATTGGATCTAAATTCTGCAGTCATGAAGTCTCTTGAGTCCTTTATGGTTTTTTCTAGAGCCACCAGTAGCTGTATAATAGTGCTTCTGAATTGGCTTTCTGACATTGAATTGTAATCCATATTTTGTAACTCTGTGGGAGAGTGGGCTGTTTCTGATTCTTTCTTTTGAGGTGAGGTTTTCCTTCTAGTCATTTTGCTCAGTGCAGAGTGGCCAAAAACAAGTTGTATTGGGAAAAGGAGAAAAAGAGAGAGAAGGAAAGAAAAGAGAAAAAGAAAAAAGAGAAAGAAGAAAAAAAAGGGGGGAAAAAGAGAAGAAAAAGAAAGAAAGGAGAAAAAAGAAAAAAAAGGGGGGGTGGGGGACGCAATCAGAAATCAAGAAGAAAGAGAGAAAAGAAAAAAAAAACACAAAACAAAACAAAACAAAACAAAAAACAAAACAAAAAAAACACGGGGGAGTATCTTCCAATTCTGTGTTCTTTAAGTCCCTTGACTTCCCTTGGAACTTGTCCCTCTAGCTGGTCTTCTGGGGGAGGGGCCTGCTGTGCTGATTCTCAGGTGTTAGCACTTGGGGGAGCTGCTCTGCCCCTGCCTGGTGCAGGGCTCAGTGGGGGTTGTTCACCCCGTGAGGCCCCGGGAGGAAGCCACAGTGGCGGGGGCAGCTCTGGGACCCTGAAGTCAGCCCCCGCAGTAGCTCCGGGGCTCTCCGTCTGCAGGGCCTGGAGGCTCCCAGGCGGGGCCGCTGATCTGCTCAGTTCCAGGCAGGAGCGTCCTCGCTGTCCTGGGCCCTCCCGGCCTCTGCCTGTCCCAGGGGGAGGCCGGATCCTGGGCTGTGTCCCGGCGCCCTGTGCTCCGGGGCCTGCGCTGTTGGATTCGCGCTCCCGGCGGTGCAGCCTCCTCCGCGGAGCCGCCGCCCGAGCCCCTCCGAGCTGTTCCCGGAGTCGCGCCGCCCCCTCCGGACTGAGCTTCTTCCTCCGCCCGAGCCGCCGCTGCCGAGCTGTTCCCGGAGCCGCGCCGCCCCCTCCGCGGAGCTTCTTCCTCCGCCCGAGCCGCCGCCGCTGAGCTGTTCCCGGAGCCGCGCAGCCCCCTCCGCGGAGCCGCCGCCCGAGCCCCTCCGAGCTGCTCCGGGTCCCGCCGAGCGCTGCAGCCCTTAGGGAGCTCGGCGCACTCTCCGGGGCGCAGTTCCTCTGTTACTGTCCCAGGGAGCCCGAGGGCATCCCCGCCTTTCTGGGGATCCTGCTCCAATTCCCCGGGAGGCCTTTCCCCCGGGAAGGTCGGTGCAGCTCCTGCTCCTCCGGGACGGGGCTCTCCTGTCCTGGGGACACTCGCCCCGGCCTCAGCCCGGCTCCTCGCGGGGCCCCTCCCCCTTGGAGGTCTTTTGTGTCTTTATTTCTTTTTCCCCGTCTTCCTACCTTGATAGAAGCGCGGACTCTTCTCACTGTAGCGTTCCAGCTGGTCTCTCTTTAAATCTCAGGCTGAATTCGTAGATTTTCAGGATGATTTGAATGTTTTCTAGGTAATTTGTTGAGGACAAGTGACTTGGAGACCCTACTCCTCCGCCATCTTGCCCCTCCTCCCTAGATAAAATCCGCAAAGGCAATCTTAAGAGGGAAGTACATTTCAATACAGCCCTCTCTCAAAAAATTAGAAAAATTTCAAATACCTTCCACCTAATGGAGCCTGAGAAAGAACAGCAAATAATGCCTAAACCAAGCTGATGAAGAGAAATAGTAAAGATTAGGGCAAAACTCACTGAAATAGAAAGAAGAACAGTAGAAAAGATCAATGAAACTAGGAGCTGGTTCTTTGACTCCACTTCAAAATTGCTAAAACTCATACAGCAATTCAGCAATGTGGCTGGATATAAAATAAATGCACAGAAATAAGTTGCATTTCTATATACTAACAATGAGACTGAAGAAAGAGAAATTAAGGAATAAATACCATTTGCAATTGCACCCAAAACCATAAGATATCTTGGAATACACTTAACTGAAGAAGTAAACAATCTGTGCTCTAAAACCCACAGAACACTTATGAAAGAAATTGAGGAAGACACAAAGAGATGGAAAAACATTCCATCCTTATGCACTGGAAGAATAAATATTGTGGAAATATCTATGGTACCCAGAGAAATCTACACATTCAATGCAATGCCTATCAAAATACCATAGACATTTTTCACAAAGTTGGAAGAAATAATCCCAAGATTTCTATGGAACCAAAAAAGACCCCAAATATCAGACGAATGTTGAAAAAGAAAACCAAAGCCGAGGACATAACAGCTCCTGATTTCAAGCTATAGTACAAAGCTGTGATCATCAAGACAGTATGGCACAGGCACAAAAACAGATAATAGATCAATGGAACAGAATAGAGAACCCGGAAATGGACCCTCAACTCTATGGTCAACTCATCTTTGACAAAGCAGGAAAGAATATCCACTGGATGAAAAACAGTCTCTTTAATAAATGGTGCTGAGAAAAGTGGACAACTACATGCAGAAGAATGAAACTAGACCATTCCTTTAGAAAATACATAGAGATAAACTCAAAATGGATGAAAGACCTATATGTGAGATAGGAATCCATCAAAATCCTATTAGAGAACATAGGCAGCAACATTTTTGACGTTGGCTACAGCAACTTCTTGCAAACATGTCTTTAAAGGCAAGGGGAAAAAAGCAAAAATAAACTATTGGGCTTTCATCAAGACAAAAGCTTCTATACAGTAATGGGAACAGTTTCCAGAAGTAAAAGGTAACCTATGGAATGGTAGAAGATATTTTCAAATGACATCAGATAAAGGGCTAGTATCTAAGATCTATAAAGAATGCATCAAACTGAACACCCAAAAATAAACAATCCAGTCAAGAAATGGGCAAAAGACATGAACAGACATCCAAAGAAGACCTACACATGGCCAACAGGCGTATGAAAAAATACTCCACATCACTTGTCAGTAGGGAAATACAAATCAAACCACTATGAAATAGCACCTCACACCAGTCAGAATAGCTAAAATTAACAAGACAGGAAACAAAAATGTTGGTGAGGATGTGGAGAAAGGGGAACTCTCTTTCACTGTTGGTGGGAATGCAAGCTGGTACAGCCACTGTAGAAAACAGTATGGAAGTTCCTCAAGAAGTTAAAAATAGAGCTACCCTATGTCCCAGCAATTGCACTACCTGAATGATACAGATGTAGTGAAATGAAGGGTCATCTGCACTCCAGTGTTCATAGCAGCAATGTTCACATTAATCGAACTGTGGAAGGAGCTGAGATATCCTTCAGCAGATGAATGTATAAAGAACATATAGTATATATATCCAGTGGTATATCACTCAGTCACCAGAAAGGTTGAATACTTACTGCTTACACTGATGTAGATAAAACTGAAGGATGTAAAGCTAAGTGAGATATGTCAATCAGAAAAAAACAATTATGATATAGTTTCACCCATATGTGGAATATAAGAAGTAGCGCAGAGGACAATATGGGAAGGGAGGGAGAAACGGAGAAACTAATGGTAAAAAATCAGAGAGGAGACAAATCATGAGAGCCTTTTAACTCTGGGAAACAAACTGGGTTATTGAAGGGGAGGTGGGTGAAGGTTGGGGTAACTGAGTGATGAGCATTAAAGGGTGCTCAATAGTTAAAAACAGAGCTTTTCCCTAATGTCAGGAGCAAGACAAAGATGTCCACTCTCACCGCTTTTATTCAACTTAGTACTGGAAGTCCTAGACACAGCAATCAGACAAGAAAAAGAAACAAGGGGCATCTTTATTGGGAAAGAAAAAATTACTGTCACTGTTTATGACATGGTATTATGTATAGAAAATACTAAAGATTCTATCAAGAAACTACTAGAAATAACAAATAATTTCAGTAAAGTGCAAGTTACAAAATCAGTGACATTTCTACACACTAACAATGAAATATCAGAAAAAATTAGAAACACCATTACAATTGCACCAAAACCAATAAAATACATACAAATAAATTTAACCAAAAAGACCTATACTCCAAAAATAGAAAACAATGGTGAAAGAAATTGAAGATGATATGAACAAATGAAAGGATATACGGCATTCATGGATTGGGAGAATTAATATTGTGAAAATGTCCATATTACCAAAAGCAATCTACTTACTTAAATCAATCTCTAGCAAAATGCCAATAGTGGTTTTCACAAAACTAGAACAAGTAATACTAAAACTTGTATTGAACCATGGAAGACCCTGAATGGCCAAAGCAATTCCGAGAAAGAAGAATAGAGTTGGAGGTATCACAACATCATATTTCAAGATATACTACAAAGCTGTAGTAATCAAAATAGTATGGTACTGGCACATAAATAGATACAAAAGCCAATGGAACAGATTAGTGACCCCAGATATAAACCATGATTATATGGTGAATTAATCTATGACAAAAGAGCAAGAGTATGAGGAAAAGGCACTCTTTTCATGAAGTGGTGTTGGGTAAACTGGACACTACATGTAAAAAATGGAATTGCACCATGCTCTAATTACATACACAAACTCAATATGAATTAAAGACCTAAATGTGAGACCTAATACCATAACAGTCCTTGAAGAGAGCACAGGCAGTAATTTCTCTGACTTCAGACAGCAAGATTTTTCTAGATAAGTCTCCCAAGGTTAGAGAAACAAAAGCAAAAGTAAACTATCAGGATAACATTAAAATTAAAAGCCTTTACACTGTAAAGGAAATAATCAATAACACAAAAAGACAACTTAATGAATGGGAGAAGATATTACACATGATATATCTGATAAGGGGTTAATATCTAAAATTCTTAAGGAACTCCTACAACTCAACATACCCCCCCCCAATATCCCAGTTAAAAATGGGCAGGGCATCTGAATAGAAGTTTCTTTAAAAGAGACATACAGGGATGCCTGGGTGGCTCAGTGGTTGAGCGTCCGCCTTCGGCCCAGGGCATGAACCTGGAGTCCTGGGATCAAGTCCCACATAAGGATCCCTGCAGGGAGCCTGATTCTCTCTCTGCCTGTGTCTCTGCCTCTCTCTCTCTGTCTCTCATGAATAAATGAATAATATATTTAAAAAAATAAAAGAGACATACAGATTACCCAACAGGCACATGAAAAGATGTTCAATATCACTTACCATCAGGGGCTTTCAAATCAAAACCACAATGATATATCACCTCATACATATCAGAATGGTTAAATAAAAAGCCCAAGAAACAACAAGTGTTGGTGAGGATGTGGAGAAAAGGGAACCCTACTGCACCATTGGTGGGAATGCAAACTGATATGGCCACAGTGAGAAACATTGTGGAGGTTCCTCAAAAACTTATAAATAGCACTACTGTATGACCCAATAATTCCACTACTGTTTTCAAAGAAAACAAAAAAATATTAAAAGATGTACACACCTTATGTTTATTGCAGCATTATTTACAATAGCCAACACATGGAAGCAACCTAAGTATCTATCAATTATAGATAAAAGGATAAGGAAAATGTGGTGTACACACACACACACACACACACACAGGAATATTTCTCAGTCATAAAAAAGGATGAGATCATGCCATTTAAGACAACATGGATGGACCTAGAGGATATTATGCTAAGTGAAATAAATCGTACTGAGAAAGATAAATACCATATGATTCCACTCATAAGTGAAATCCAAAAAAATGAGTGAACAAAAAGCAAAATCAGACTTATAAATACAAAGAACAAACTGATGGTTACTAAAGAGGAGAATTGTGCAGGGATGAGCTGAGTGAGTGAAGGGGTGAGGGTACAGGCTTCCAGGCATGGAATGAATATCTTGAGAATAAAAGGCACAGTATCCAGAATAGAGTCAATGACATTATAATAGTGATGTATCAGGACAGATGGTAGCTACACTTGTGGTGAACATAGTGCAGTGTATAAACTTGTCAAATCACTTTGTGGCACACTTGAAACTAATGTAACAATATGTGTCAACTACATTCATATAAACAAAACAACAATAAGAAAATGCAGAAAGTACTCTTTCCCATGAGAAAAGAATGCTCTGAATAGCCCACCTAGGAATATAGTCAGAAAAAAATACCCCTGTGTGTTTAAAGATGTGAATGCATTTACCCCAGATGAAAAACCTGAATAACTGGATTTGGGGAGCATGTATGAAGAAGAAAATTCTACCTTTATAGCCAAAAAAATTACCATCCACCAAATGTAATGGTTCACACATTTTCTTCAGAATCTGTCTGAAGTGTTGAAAATAGAAGTCGGAACAAAGTTCCAGGGAGGATCCTAGTTGGGATGGATGTGGTCAGGTGACATAGCTATATCTCTGAGTTAAACACTGGAGACTGTCAGTCACAGCATCCCAGAGGTCACAGAGTGGTCTATTGATGTGCCTGCATTGAGAAGTTATATACTTTGGAGAGATATCCACTCAAGGGGGAGACGAACCCATTGGTAGAAAGGGAATATTCACTTGGCTCCCAAGGTGGACGCATGGGGACTGAAATGACATAAAATTTTACTTTATTTATTGTCCCTTGGGTCAGGAGAGCTGAATTGCTTAGAGAATTGAGCAACTTGAAGTGAAATTACTTACTAAGGAGCTCTGAGCATTCAGCCTCTGAATCCCCTCTGCAGAGCTCACCTGCTGCTCATCAACCAGAGGTTAGGAGCATACTCTCTGTGCCTTTCTGAGATGTCCAATCACTCCAAAAAACCAGCCTGGCCCCCATTTCTTATCCTTTCTACATCAATTGTCCTTGGCAGGAAGGGCCAGTAGAGCCACATCCATTGAATGAGGCCTTGGGGGAGGACAAAATAGTCCAGTAAGTACTCCAGGAAAATGATGCAGAAGGAAAGAAAGCTTTTATTAATCATGTCTTCTATGGAAACAGTCAGGTTGATGAAATAATAAAGTGGGATTGATTTCAAATCCTGAACGTTTCATGTCTGCAGAGGATTCCTGCTCCTCATTCCTTCTCAACTCTTGCTTCTCTTCTCAGAGCATCATTGCGGGGCTCCCCCTCCTCCTACAGAAGGAACCAAACCTCCCTTAGGTTTTTCACCTCTCAGGTTCTGCTTTATTTCAACATTAGCCTTTCCTCCTATTTGTGAAAAACTGACTGCCTGAGACAGCCCAGCAGAGTGAAAAGAGCCTTAACTTGGAGTCAGGCAGATGTGAATTTCAAATGCCCCTTTCCATCTGGTCCTTGATGGACCATGGAAATGTTTCTTCTATTATATGGATCTTTTTTTCCCATCAGCGCAAAAGTGAGTATAAGATGGTCTCAGAGAATGCTTGTGGGAGGGCATATGTGATGGATTGAAGTGTCCAGGACATGGTGCCATTTATTTACTCATTCATTCTTTTACATGACATGTTTCAAAAGAATTTTAAGGTGCCTACACAAACTTGGAAAAACAAAAACTATTTAAATGTATATGACAAGAAAAAATATTGTGGCCAAGAGAAAGGACACATAAAGCCAGGTGAATAATTACATGAGCAAACCAAATATCTACCACGAAATGCTACCTAGTTACCACAATTGGGCCCCTGGTATGAATCTGTGAATTCCAGTGAGGGCAAAAGACTGTGCTGTTAGGATGAAATTTGACTACACAGATCGAAAAGACTACAAAGAAAACATGTCCCTATTCAATTAGGGATTAATTTGTCTCTGCCATCAAAAAGGAGCTTAATGTCTCTATGCTAACATGAGGGAATGAGGGACAAGGGTCTATTCCATCTTTGCTTCCATATCCACAGTGTGTGGTTTTCCAAGATACATCATCTGTGGGAGTCCCAGTATCATGTGTGAATTCTAGACAAGGAGGAGATAAGAAAGGGAGCATTTCAGTATTCCCATTCAGTAACTTCTCATACTTCCCACCAACTGTCCATGATTGAAAAAAAAGGTAGGAAATATAGTATCTTAGCTGGGCATATGACAAACTTCAAATTTAATCAGGTCATGATAACAGGAAGAGGAGAATGGATTTGTTATGTAGGCCATCTCTGGCCCAATGATCAATTACAAGAGTCACAGTATCCATAACACTAATACAAACAATTGTTTGACAGAAGCATGACTCTTCCTGACATTAAGGCAAGAAGACATTTCTCTCCCCAATTCTCAGGAAAAATGACACCCATCCAGGATGAGATAATTATGTTTGCAGGTTACAAACTGCAGGGCCCAGAGATCTGTCTTGTCAAATTCACATAAGGCCAGGATGCAAAATTACAACAGCTCCAGAAAATATTTATTTGAATATAAAAGTAGGATCAGATGGTGACTTGCTGTTCGGAGCCACCAAAATTAATGTTAATACAGCTAAACAAGATGCCAACATTAGTCTTTATGATTCATGAATCTTAATACTCTTGAAACACAGATGGGCTAGGTACCTTTAAATTTGGTCAAGGTTTACTTCTGATTTTTTTCAGAATGCTTTATTTTAATATTTGAGCCATGATAATATGCTCCTGCCTCACCTCTCCCACATTGTGGCTCTTACCCCTTGTGTGATGCCTCTAGCCTACATTAAGAAACATTTCAAATATCTTAAAATGTATTCTGGATTCTTTGAAGGGAATTGGCTACACACATTTCTACCATCACACAGTGTGACTTTTCTGACAATTGGGGATTTCACTGTTTTTTGTTTTGTTTTGTTTTGTTTTGTGTTTTTGTTTTTTGCCTACTCAGGCATGAATGAGCAAGGGAAACCCCCGTGATCTCTCACAATGTGGATTCTGATTCAGCAGGTCCAAATGCAGCCTGAGGCTCTATTCAAAGAATCCCTGGGCAATGCTGCTCCTGCTGGTACACAGACCACACTCTGAGTACCTAAGCTATAAGGGGAACAACTGCTGTGGAACTGGGATTACATTTTCCAGAGAGCAGTGGCAGCAGAAGGGAGGATGGAAGCATTTCATTTTATATATACATATATATATTTTTTCTTTTTTTTATTGGAGTTCAATTTGCCAACATATAGCATAACCGTGCTCATCCCATCAAGTGCCCCCCTCAGTGCCGGTGACCCAGTCACTCCCACCCCCTGCCCACCTCCCCTTCCACCACCCCTTGTTCGTTTCCCAGAGTTAGGAGTCTCTCATGTTCTGTCTCCCTTTCTGATATTTCCCACTCATTTTTTCTCCTTTTCCCTTTATTCCCTTCCACTATTTTTTATATTCCCCAAATGAATGAGACCATATAATGTCTGTCCTTCTCTGATTGACTTATTTCACTCAGCATAATACCCTCCAATTCCAACCACATCAAAGCAAATGGTGGGTATTTGTCATTTCTAAAGGCTGAGTAATATTCCATTGTATACATAAACCACATCTTCTTTATGGATGGAAGCATTTCAAATTACCCAAGCAAGGCAATTATAACAGGGTAGAGGGAATCCCTGCCTGCCTTCAGCCCAGGTCGTGATCCTGGGGTCCTGGGATTGAGTCCCACATCAGGCTCCCTGCATGGAGCCTGCTTCTCCCTCTGCCTATGTCTCTGCCTCTCTCTCTCTCTCTAATGAATAAGTAAATAAAATCTTTAAAAAATATATAACAGGGTAGTACTTTGTTAATTAATTTGCCTGAAATTAAAGACAATCACATTTTTGTGCTGTCAACGTGATGGTCATCGAATGTTGATTTTTTCTCTTTCCTGTTAGTTCATCCACATGGAATCAGGAAATCAAACACACACTTCAGAATTTCTCCTCCTGGGTTTTTCAGGGAAGCTAGAGATTCAGTTCATGCTCTTTGGGATGTTCCTATCTGTATACCTGGTCACCTTCACTGGGAATCTGCTCATCATCCTGGCCATCTGCTCAGACTCCCATCTCCACACACCCATGTATTTCTTCCTCGCCAACCTGTCCTTTGCTGACATCTGTTTCACCTCCACCACCATCCCCAAGATGCTGTTGAACATTCAGACTCAGAGCAAAACCATAACATATGAAGGATGTCTCAGCCAGATATTTTTTTTCATTGTGTTTGGATGCCTGGACAATTTACTCCTGACCGTGATGGCCTATGACCGCTTTGTGGCCATCTGTCATCCCCTGCACTACTTGGTCATCATGAACCCCCAGCTCTGTGGACTGCTAGCCTTGGGGTCTTGGTGCGTCAGTGTCATGGGCTCCCTTCTTGAGACCTTGACCCTTTTGAGGCTATCTTTCTGCACAAACATGAAAATCCCACACTTTTTTTGTGATCTTCCTGAAGTCCTGAAGCTTGCCTGTTCTGACACCCTCATCAATAACATAGTGGTGTATTCTACAACTGGGCTTCTGGCTGTGATTCCTTTCCATGGAATACTTTTTTCGTACTATCAAATTGTTTCCTCTGTACTCAGCATTTCCTCAGCTGCAGGCAAGTACAAAGCCTTTTCCACGTGTTTGTCTCACCTCTTGGTGGTCTCCTTGTTCTATGGCACAGGCCTGGGGGTCTACCTCAGTTCTGCAGTCACTTCATCCTCTAGAATGAGTCTGGTGGCCTCAGTTATGTACACCATTGTCACTCCCATGCTGAACCCCTTCATCTATAGCTTGAAGAATAGGGACATGAAGGGGGCTCTGAGAAGTGTCCTGGGCAGGGTGGTACCTGTCAGCATTGGGACCATTATAGGATTCTCCTGAGTAGCTGGAACACAACATGGAGGCCCAGAAACCCTGGCATCTTTCATCCACTATTGATATTTTTCCCCAAGTGTACACAAATTAAAGCAGTTCTCTCCTTGGGTCTTCCTTGTCTTCTCTATTTTCCTTCAGGTTATATCTTGGGTTCCCCTTTTCACTTTATAAACAGTCATTTTCACTTGGTGTGAATACAACCTGTATTTTCTCAGTAATATTCAATGATGGTTTGGATTTCTTAAAAAAGTAAGTCAGAGTTCATGTAGTTAATATCTATCCTCAAAGTGATGGGATGTGTGCCTATTTTGGAAATGTCCTGAAAACTCATTTACAGAGATGATTTTCTTTGGTCACTTGAATAACGTCAACCCAAAGATTTGCCCTCCCCAGTTTTTCTTGATCTGATTCACTTTCCTTCCAGTCACATCAACTTTACTAAATTTCTCTGCTTGTCCACGATATAGATTCCTTGAATTTCAGAACTCTTAACTAACTTTGAGACTGAAGTACCTAGTACGGTTCTCAGGATGGAGTTAATGCTCAGTGAATTTTTGTTTTGAGTGAAAAATAGATGAGCAGATGGTAAAATACAGTCAGAACCATAAAATAAAAATCTGTTGTTTTAATGAAAGCTTTTGAGGTGGAAAAGAAATGTTTTTTTTCGTTGTTTGTTTGCTTGTTTAATTTTTGTAGGCTCCATGCACAGCATGGAGCCCAACACTGGGCTTAAACTCAGCACCTAGAGATCAACACCTGAGCTGAGATCAAGAGTTGGCTGCTTAACAGACTTAGCCACCCAGGAACCTCAAGAAATTTGGTTATTGATATGGATCTTGATAACAAAAAATAATAATAGTACTTTGCCAGCACTACTTAAGTGTTTATACACACGATCTCACTTATGTTTTCCAATAATACTTATGTGATTAGTATTATTCCCCAGAGAGATTATTACAGAGGAGGAAGAGCTTATGGTATCTAGCTGACTCAATCAAGGTCAGGCTGTGGTGAAAAGACTCAAACCTTCTGAGGTCTGTGGAGAGCTCCCTGATTCAGATGCTCTCTCAGGTATCATGTTTTGTTGCCTCCAGCCAAGTCTTATTATAATAACTGTTCAGCCCCTAGCACATAAATGTGTACTTCTAGAAATCAGCACCCCAGGTAAGAAATGTCTAGTTTCTGGGGGCTGCAGGCTTAGAAATAAATCACACCCTACTGTGAGATTTATTAAGGTTTCCTTCATTTTATAATTTCACTTCATTTGACTGTTAACAATGTTTAGCACATTTTTATGTTTATGGATTTACTCACATGTATTCTTTCTACATTTTTTTTGTCTGCATCCTTAGATCATCTCTCATCTTAGGTATTTTTATTCTAAAATGTTTAAAAAGAACTTTTTAAATGTCTACACTTTATGCATTCTAATAGACAATGTGTTCTAAAATTTTTCACTAATTTTACACTTGTTTTAAAATTTTCTTTATCATTGACCTATAAGTTTTCACATACTGGAATCCATCAATTATATTCTCAGTTCCTTTACTTTCACCTGGTTTATGTCCAGAGGATTAATCTAATCTGTCTTCTGGAAGTCAGTTGCTATTTTATATTTTTTTCCAACAAGTTATTTTAGTCATTTTATTTTCCTATAAGTTCACTCACTTTATACCAACAGATGGTTGATGTTACAGTAGAAATTTAATGTTACATTTCTTCTAATAGTAATTACCCAAGCACTATTTATATCAAATCTTGTTTTAATTTTTTAATTTAATTTTTAAAATTTAATTTCATTTTGCTAACATATAACACCCAGTGCTTATCACATCATGTGCCCTCCTTAAAGCCAGTCACTCAGTAACCCCATCCCCCACCCACCTCCCCTTCAGCAATCCTCAGTTTGTTTTCCAGAGTTAAGAGTCTCTCATGGTTTGTCTTCCTCCCTGATTTTTCCTCAGTTTCCTCTCCTTCCCTTATGGTCACTTGCACTATTTCTTATATTTCACATATGAGTGAAGCCATATAATTGTCTTTTTTTGGATTGACTTATTTCACTTAACATTATACCTTCCAGTTCCATCCACATCATTGTAAATGGTAGGTATTCACCTTTTCAGATGGCTAAGCAATATAGTGTAGTGTAGTCTTTTGGGCTTTCTGCATAAAGATTCATGTCATTCATAAAGAATGAGAGTTTGACTTCTTTGCCAGTTTGAATACCTTTATTTCTTTTTGTTTTCTGACTACTGAGGCTAAGACTTCTAGTACTATGTTGAACAATAGTGGTGAGAGTGAACGTTGCTGTCATGTTCCTGATCTTAGAGGCAAAGCTCTCAGTTTTTCCTCCTCTTGAGGATGATGTTTGCTCTGAGTTTTCCATATGCCTTTTATTATATTCAGGTATGTTCCTTCTCTCCATACACTGCAGAGAGCTTTTATCAAGAAAGGATGCTGTAGGGCACTTGACGGGATGAGCACTAGTTGTTATTCTGTAAGTTGGCAAATTGAACACCAATAAAAAATAAATTTATTATATAAAAAAGAAAAGATGCTGTATTTTGTCAAATGTTTTTTTCTGTATCAATTGAGAGGGTCATATTGCTCTTGTCCTTCTTTTGTTAATGTAGTGCATCACAGTGATTGATTGGCTGGTGTTGAACCATCCTTGCATACCAGAAATAAAACCCACTTGGTCAAAACCTACTTGGTCATTGTGAATATTCTTTTCGTGTACTGTTGGATCCTATTAGCTAGTAACTTGGTGATAATTTTTGCATCCACGTTCATAAGGGAAATTGGTCTGTAATTCTCCTTTTTGATGGAGTCTTTGGTTTTGGGATCAAAGTAATACTAGCCTCATAGAATGATTTTAGAAATTCTTTCATCCTATTTTTTAAAATAAGTATTTTTTTAATATATTTATTCAGAGAGAGAGAGAGAGAGAGAGAGAGAGACTGAAAGGCAGAGACACAGGCAGAGGGAGAAGCGGGCTCCATGCAGGGAGCCTGAAGCAGGACTCGATCCTGAGTCTCCAGGATCAGACGCCAGGCTGCAGGCGGCGCTAAACTGCTGTGCCACCGGGGGTGCCCTCATCCTATTTTTTTAAATAATAAATTTATTTTTTATTGGTGTTCAAATCGCCAACATACAGAATAACACCCAGTGCTCATCCCGTCAAGTGCCCCCCTCAGTGCCCGCCACCGAGTCACCCCCACCCCCCGCCCTCCTCCCCTTCCACCACCCTTAGTTCGTTTCCCAGAGTTAGGAGTCTTCCATGTACTGTCTCCCTTTCTGATATTTCCTACCCATTTCTTCTACCTTCACCTCTATTCCCTTTCACTATTATTTATATTCCCCAAATGAATGAGATAATGTTTGTCCTTCTCCGATTGACTCATTTCACTCAGCATAATACCCTCCAGTTCCATCCACGTCAAAGCAAATGGTGGGTATTTGTAATTTCTAATGGCTGAGTAATATTCCATTGTATACATAAACCATATCTTCTTTATCCATTCAACTTTTGATGGACACCGAGGCTCCTTCCACAGTTTGGCTATTGTAGACAGTGCTGCTATAAACATCGGGGTGCAGGTGTCCCGGCATTTCATTGCATCTGAATCTTTGGGGTAAATCCCCAGCAGTGCAATTGCTGGGTCGTAGGGCAGATCTACTTTTAACTCTTTGAGGAACCTCCACACAGTTTTCCAGAGTGGCTGCACCAGTTCACATTCCCACCAACAGTGTAAGAGGGCATCCTCTCCAACATTTGTGGTTTCCTGCCTTGTTAATGTTCCCCATTCTCACTGGTGTGAGGTGGTATCTCATTGTGGTTTTGATTTGTATTTCCCTGATGGCAAGTGATGCAGAGCATTTTCTCATGTGCTTGTTGGCCATGTCTATGTCTTCCTCTGTGAGATTTCTGTTCATGTCTTTTGCCCATTTCATGATTGGATTGTTTGTTTCTTTGGTGTTGAGTTTAATAAGTTCTTTATAGATCTTGGAAACTAGCTTTTTATCTGATAGGTCATTTGCAAATATCTTCTCCCATTCTGTAGGTTGTCTTTTAGTTTTGTTGACTGTATCCTTTGCTGTGCAAAAGCTTCTTATCTTGATGAAGTCCCAATAGTTAATTTTTGCCTTTGTTTCTTTTGCCATCGTGGATGTATCTTGCAAGAAGTTGCTGTGGCCGAGTACAAAATGGGTGTTGCCTTTGTTCTCCTCTAGGATTTTGATGGAATCTTGTCTCACATTTAGATCTCTCATCCATTTTGAGTTTATCTTTGTGTATGGTGCAAGAGAGTGGTCTAGTTTCATTCTTCTGCATGTGGATGTCCTATTTTCCCAACACCATTTATTGAAGAGACTGCCTTTCTTCCAGTAGATAGTCTTTCCTGCTTTGTCGAATATTAGTTGACCATAAAGTTGAGTGTCCACTTCTGGGTTCTCTATTCTGTTCCATTGATCTATGTGTCTGTTTTTGTGTAAGTACCACACTGTCTTGATGATCACAGCTTTGTAGTACAACATGAATGCCCGGAAGTCAGTGGCATTTCTATGCACTAGCAATGAGACTGAAGAAAGCGAAATTAAGGAGTCAATCCCATTTACAATTGCACCCAAAAGCATAAGATACCTAGGAATAAACCTAGCCAAGGAGGTAAAGGATCTATACCCTAAAAACTATGGAACACCTCTGAAAGAAATTGAGGAAGACACAAAGAGATGGAAAAATATTCCATGCTCATGGATTGGCAGAATTAATATTGTGAAAATGTCAATGTTACCCAGGGCAATTGACACGTTTAATGCAATCCCTATCAAAATACCATGAACTTTCTTCAGAGAGTTAGAACAAATTATTTTAAGATTTGTGTGGAATCAGAAAAGACCCCGAATAGCCAGGGGAATTTTAAAAAGAAAACCATAGCTGGGGGCATCACAATGCCAGATTTCATCCTATTTTTTTAAAGCAGATTCAAAGACAAGGTATTAATGCTTCTTTAAATGTTCAGGAGAATTCTCCTGGGTGGCCATCTGGCCCTGGACTCTTGTTTGTTGGGAGAAGTTTTGATTACTGCTTTAATTTTTTTGTTAGTTATGGGTCTGTTCAGATCAACAAAACTAGAAGCTGGTTCTTTGAAAGAATTAGTAAGATCATTAAACCACTAGCCAGACTTATCAAAAAGAGAAAAGAACCAAGGAAATAACATCATGAATGAAAGAGGAGAGATCACAACCAACACTGATGAAATGCAAACAAGTATAAGAAAATATTATTAGTGATTATATGGAACATTTTAGGCAACCTTGAAGAAATGGATCCATTCATAGAAACATATAAACTCCAAAAATCAAAATAGGAAGAAACAAATGTTTTTTAAAATAGAACTTTATCAGACTTTTTAATCTTGGACAGAGCCTAGATTGGTTTTCCAATATTGATTCTTTGCTTTTCCTAGCAGCAGGACAACTGATTTAATAGGGGTCTCAATATACTCAGATTAAAATATCCATATAGGGGTGATAATGTGCCTTAGCTTACTGTTGCTGTGGTAACTAATAACCACAGACTTAGTGACTTCAAAGATCACAAAGATATTACCTTATGGTTCTGGAGATCAGAAGTCCAAAATGGTTCTCCCCGTAATACAAATCAAATTGTCTGCATGGCTGTATTTCTGGAGACTCTAAGGAATAATCCATTTTCTTGCATTTTCCAGGTTCTAGAGATCACCTCCATCCCTTGTCCCATAGTCCTGCCCTCCATCTTCAATGCCTGCCATGGCTGGCTGAGTTTTTCCTCATGTCTCATCTCTTGGACTCTTATTTCTGCCCCCCCTTTCCATTCACAGACCCTTGTAATTCTAGCTTCCTTGAGATAACGCCAGATAACCTCTGTTTTATGGTTGGATGATTATGAAACCTAATTCCTTCAATAATTCCGTTTCTCTTTTAATCTAACATTTTCACAGGTTCTGAGGATTGGGATGCAGGCATTTTTGGAAGGCTATTATTCTGCCTAACATACCATGAGACAGAAATATGCTCAAATATATGTGAAATGAAATCTGTCAGTGGAACTTCAAGGAAAACATGTTTTCTTAATGAAAAAAGAAAAATATCCTCAAAATGATCTAAAATAGATCCTACTCCTCCTGCAATATGAGTTTTCTCACATCTTTCCCCAAAGAGCACCACTTTTGACAGTAACTCATGGCTGAGAGTACTATCGTGGAAAACAAGGGATCCATCAAAGAAACTCAAGCCCAAGTTGCACAATAAACACTCAATATTGAACACACTGAAGAGAGTAAGATTAAAAATTGCACTAACCACATACCCTCTATCCCAAGGCAGCACACTCAGTGCCACAGGAGATTGTCTCCACCAGGGACTTTTCCCAGGGATGAATGTGAGTGTGCAAGTGAGAGCCTAGCTTCCCCAGCTGTGCAGGATGCTGCCACTGACAACCACTTCATTCCCAACCTACTCAGAAAACTGTCCCAGAGGCAGAGGGATCCTAGACTCACTTTCTATCCCAAGAGATCATTTTTGGTGTCATCAGGAGCTTTGGAAATGTGGAACAATAGTCCCTATGGATGGAATACCTGCTCAGTGCCAGGGAATTTCCTGTGAGCTCTAAAATATTATTAAGATCTCAGACCAAACCCTTGGATGGAATTTCTCCAGTTTATGGATAAGGGTACAAAGACTTTGCAGGTTCATTTCCTGTCCTGAGGAAAAATAGACATCTGTAAATTTGTTTGACCACCTAAAGTCAGATCTGAGGTGGGTGAGGGGATTCTGGGAGAAGAAGAACACATCTGAAATTGACACTGGACCACAGTCTTACCATACAAATATGTATACAGACCAAGAGAATAAATTGCTTTTGGCTAGTTTATTATTCTGGGCATCAAGGTGCTATAACTGGGGCCAGAGTGTTGCCAGAATCAAGGACGTTTGCTCATCCTCACCATTTCTAGGGGCTACCTGAGCTTATTAGATCTTTCCCCCACACTTCTTCCTCAAAATTCTTGGATTGAATTTTTATGTTTCTCTAAGTATTGACACAAAATGGTCCTATTAATTTGGAGACCCAAAGATCATATGCTCATAGGAGACTGAACTGGAATTTGGATGCAGTTTTACATTTGTAGGGGAAAGACAATCAGATGTTGACAGCTGGCCTTGTATCATTGTTTGCCTAATTATTGTGGCTGGAGGTGAGAATAGCCTAAAGTGACATGGTCCCAAGAGGCCATAGTATGTGTTTGTGTCTATGTGTGTGTGTAACAAGAGCATTGTTACCATTTCCAATGGTATCTGCTAATATGACTCTTATATTGTAACATAAAATAACTCCCTTTTCCTAATATTTGTCAAAAATGCTAAGGGATGGGAAATGAACAGTATTAGAATCATCCATTTTGTACCTCCTTCCTGCTCTGAAATGTCTTCCACTTGCATGATCAGAGGATGCTTCATACAGGAGTCGTATATCTTGCTGGTCATGTGGATCATGGTCTCCAGTTCTTAAATTCTCCCAGAAATCCAGAAAGAAGCCCACATATGGTCACTTCCTCATAAAATCATTGGAAATAAACTTGAATAACAGAATGATCATGCCTGCTCTCCTTAAAGTCAGATCATATGCCACAAATAAAAAGCAGCATGTATTCTAATTGTCCCATGAGCATTTGCTTGGATTATTGTGTCAGTCAGCTCTTGCTGTGTAACAGGCTGTCCTTGTCAAATGGGATGTCATAATACATTTACAGTCAAATGGAACTATATGCTAGGGAGTGTTTCTGATATCTGCTGGGTCTCATGGATCAAAAGTCAGGTGTGAATATCTAGACAGTTTTTCTAAATTCATCCATAGTGTTGTGTGGCTGTAGTGCTTTTCTAACTTAGCCGATTTGTGGACTCTTATTATTACTTTTCCATAGGTAGGTTAATCTTCTATTCAGAAAAAAAAATGGTTTATAATGTGAATTAGATTTAATTCTATTGTTATACATCCTTAATTAACACTTGGCTTTTTTCCCATTAGAATTGCTATATATCACCCCTTTGTAAGTAAGGATCAGCAACCTATGCTCTAGATCTTACCTGTATCCACGTACCATTTGATTTGTTCCACTGAGTTAAATCACTGGAGTATAATTACACACAATAACCTGCATATAAAACGCACACTTTGGTGAATTAAAAGACATGCACGAAAATGAAGAGTCCGCAGTGCATGTTTCTATTTGTGTATAATTAGGACTGTTACATAACTTTTAACCGCTTTGTTAGGTAATTACTAAAAATTTAAGCATCCTAAATATCATATTCCCTATTTCTGCAGGTAATGTGGGATTCTAAACATAAGTTTATATGGACATTTTGGTTAATAATAAAACGTGAGGAGCTTCCTTTTTTTACCTCAAAGAAAACATTTGAGAGTAATCATTTTGTCTTGGATATGTGTGTGTTTGCATACAATTCCTTTCAAATAAGCTTACTCATACATGTAAACACACAGACACATTTATGGTTTCATCTTTTATGTTGACAGGAATCTTGAGGAAGCTGGAGAGGATAGCACTAAAAAAGAATGAAATTTTGAATTTATGTGAAATTAAAGGATGCAGAAATGCAGAAAAAGATGTAAATTACAGTGAGGGAACTTAATTTTGAACATGAGTTCCTTTCCTATGTCACTGTCTCAAAGGCCTCAGAGTCAGACCACACTCACATTTATGCCATGAGGAATTCACTGGACTAGCTGATAGGGAAAAATATAACCACATCGATTTAAAATTCCTTTTTATCCACTGTGGGCTTTTAATATAAATTGCCCTTATCCAAGGGAAGCTGGTGATTTAATTGAGAGGCTTAAACTCAGTTCCCTCAAATAATTTTGTTGACTATGTCCATATGAGATTCTCCTGCTGATGCAAAATATCCCCCCACTAGTTGCTTGAAGCAAAGATGTATGTGTTCTTACAGTTCAGGAGTAGAAACTTGGAAGGAGTCTCATTAAGCTATTAACAACATGTCTGCAAGGTTGAGTTCCCTCTAGAGCCTCAAGGGAGGATCTGTTTCCTTTCCAAGCGCAGTCTTTCTTGCTGGCTTTCTGCATTCCTGGGTTCATGGCTCTTCTCCACCTTCAGAGCCACAGGATAAGATTTTCAGTCTTTCTGACACCATCTCTTTTGCCTCCCACCCCCCATCAACATATGGGAACCATTGTGATTATCTAAGTCCCACCTGGGCAATTATGGCTAATCAATTTATCTTTTATTTTTTTCTTTAAAAAATTTAAATTGTTGGATAATTAACATACAGTGTTTTCTTAGTTTCAGGGGTACAATATAATGATTCAACACTTCCATACATCACCTGATGCTCATCACAACAAGTGATATATATATACATATAATATAGAATATTGGTTAGGCATAGCAAAGAATGAAATCTTGCCTTATACTATATTTTCCATTTCTATATGTATATGATGGATAGATAAACATATATATATATATATATATATATATATATATATATATATATATCTCCACATATAAATCTATCATACATTCATCTATCAATGGACACTGGGCTGTTTCCATATATAAGTTATTGTAAACAATGCTGCAAATAAACATAGGGATGCATTTAGTTTTTCTAATTAATGTTTTTGTTTTCTCTGGGTAAATACTCACAAGTAAAAATACAGCATCATATGTTAATTCTATTTTTTCTTAGTACTGTATTTCACAGTGGCTTCACCAACATGCAGTTTCATCAACAGTACACAAGCATTCCGATATCTCTAAACCTTGTTAATATTTTATCTGAAGGTAAGTTGATTAGCAACTCTGTTCAGTGTGCCACCTTAATTCTTCCTTGCTACAAATGATATTATGTGCATAGATACTGGGGATTAGGATATGCACATATTTTGAGGCCTTTATTATGCTTTCCAAAACATTTTTTCAGAAGTATTTTAATATGTGTCATTCAAGGACTATATATAAAAGAAATAAACGCAGAATTTACACAGCCTCTAGAATGAATGAATATCTTATTCCTTCAAAGTATATTCAATGATGATTTTTAAAAAATATTTAATTTATTTATTCATGAGAGACACAGACAGAGAGAGGCAGAGACACAGGCAGAGAGAAAAGCAGGCTCCATGCAGGGAGCCTGACGTGGGACTTGATCCCAGGACCCCAGGATCATACCCTAGGCCGAAGGCAGATGCTCAACCGCTAAGTCACCAAGGCATCCCTGCAATGATGATTTTTGGCTTGGAGACCTAAAATTACCTACACCTAACTCTAACACAGGATCACAGCCTTGCTAATTAAAGAGTGGTCGGTCCTCAGCTGGAACCAAACATCAACAGCAACTGAGAGCTTGCCAAAAGGCAGAATCTTTGGGCCACCTGGACTTGTGACCAGATTCTGTATTTGTAGTGGAATCCATGTGGATTCATGTACAAGTTGTAGATAATTTGAAGTTGGAGAAGTGCTGGTCCAGAAAAGGTTTTCTCACTTGTTCCCTTTGACATTTCGGACAGTGTAGCCCTATTTTTGGAGGATGCTTTCTTGTGGATGTAGGTGTTTAGAGCATCAGACATTACCAGGCATCTCCAGGGGAAAATTCATTTCTGGTTGAGAACCGCTGCTCCAGAGCTTGAGAACTAGAAGCATCCTGAGAGAATGACACCTCAAAGCTCACCACATACTTGAGCATTAACTTGGGGCAGATCACTATATGTAACCAAGTGCCACTCCTGCATGGAGAATGGAGCTGAGAAATGTACTTTCTCAGGGATAACACATTTTCAAGAACAAAATCAAACAATTCCTATAAGGTGTCAGGATAGGTGATAGCTCTCAGAAAGGCCTAGGAATATCACTTAGAATTAATAAACATTTTACAACAAGGGACAGGTGACAGCTTTTAACTTGAGATGGAGAAATTCCTAATTGTAATGGCAAATGTGTCTTTAAGTCATTGTGTGTAGTGGCCAAGGTATATTATCATAGGAACCCACTTCTCCACTTTCTTGAAAAGAATAATAGAGCCTATCTGGAGATAGCAGGCCTGGGTCCCCACCACATATCAGTGCTTTGAAGATCAAGAGACCTAACCCAGGTAGATTACTCAGTCATAGACTTGGAGAAAATTATAACTTTGAGGTGGAATAAGATCCTAGGGGATTCACACATCAGGAAGACAGCATGTTCAGGGAAAGGGAGTTAAAAAAAAAAAAAACCTCAGTGGAGTCACTACTTCTGAATGGGTCTCTTGGGAACAGAGGTTCATTAGAACAATTTCCTTTGTGTACAAAACAGTTTTCCTCTAGGGAACCATGTTGGAGTAACAAGAGTAAGTGTATCCAATGAGCAGACACAGGGAGCTGTAAATATCTCATCTCCAGTGCCTCAGCCCCTGCAACTTTGGACGGGAAGGGCCATGCTCCTTGTCTGGTTGTTATATTATATATTATAATTATATATTATATCATATATTGATATATTAATTATATATATTATTATTTTAATTATATATTAATTATAAATATATTGCATCTTTTTTTCTTCAGGTCTAGGATTAGAGTTAGGGTTAGTGTTACAGTTATGTTTAGGGTCAGAGTGAGGGTATGTGCATGGTATCTTGCATTTCAGGGACCCCTCCAGAGGGTTAGGCCTTGGTTAGGGTTAGGCATTAAGGTTGGGACTAGGGTTAGGGTTTGGGTATGTGTCTAGCATCCTGAAGTTCAGAGACCTCTTCAGAAAATAATACCCCAGATTTCTGCTGGGGTGAAAAAAAATCACAGCCATCAACTGAGTAGAGGCAAGAGGGGATTCGAAGGTCTAAATTCTCTTTAAATAGATATCCAATTGTTCCTTCTGCTTTTATCTCTAACTTTGAGCAATTTAAAAAATATTACCAGTTGTTTAATATTTGGGTTCCACTTCAGAATAACTAGGCTGGGGATGCCTGGGTGGCTCAGCAGTTGAGCGTCTGCCTTTGGCTCAGAGTGTGATCCTGGAGTCCTGGGACTGAGTTCCACATCTAGTTCCCCACATGGAGCCTGCTTCTCCCTCTGCTGTGTCTCTTCCTTGCCCTCTGACGAGAAGGCACAACAGAATTCTAGAGACATATGTTCTTTAGTACTCTAGACTCCTTGCTTAACAATTGGTAAGCACTCAATTTATAATCTTTAAAATTGGAAGGATATCTCATTAAAGCTGTAGAATATATAAACCATTAAGGGAAAGAGTGTTGGAAGAAAAATTGGATAACTAAGATGACATGGGAATCCCCTACAGGGGATGATACACATACATAGAATACTAAAATAAATTTCTGGATGGCAAAATATAAAATGTAAGATTTCAAATATGTGAATAATGCAAGTTTGTATGAAAATCAGTCAAGCTATTTTGTTCTTTCCCAGAAGTCACCTCCACCACATGGAATCAGGAAATCATACACAAATTTCTGAATTTTTTTCTTCTGGGATTTTCAGAGGAACCAGAACAGCAGCCCCTCATATTTGGGCTTTTCCTCTCCATGTACCTCATCACTGTGTTTGGAAACCTGCTCCTCATCCTGGCCGTCAGCTCTGACTCCCATCTCCACACCCCCATGTACTTCTTCCTTGCCAACCTGTCCTTTGTAGACATTTGTTTCACCCCCACCACTATTCCCAAGATGCTGTGGAACATCCAGACTCAGAGCAAAGTCATCACCTATGCAGGCTGCATCACTCAGATGTACTTTTTCACCCTCTTTGCTGTGTTGGATGTCTTTCTCCTGAGTGTAATGGCCTATGACCGGTATGTGGTCATCTGTCACCCCCTGCACTACATGGTCATCATGAACCCCCTGCTCTGTGGACTGCTGGTTCTGGTGTCCTGGATCATGTGTATTCTGAACTCCTTGTTACAAAGTTTAATGATGTTGCGGCTTTCCTTCTGTACACACCTGCATATCCCCCACTTTTTCTGTGAACTCAACAAAATGGTCCAACTTGCCTGTTCTGATACATTTCTTAATAACTTGGTGATGTATTTTGCAGCTCTCCTGCTGGGAGGTGGTGCTTTTGCTGGGATCCTTTACTCTTACTCTAAGATCGTTTCCTCCATATGTGGAATCTTATCAGCTCAGGGCAAGTATAAAGCATTTTCCACCTGTGCATCTCACCTATCAGTTGTATGTTTATTTTATTGTACAATGCTTGGTTGTGTACCTTAGCTCTGCTGCTCCCCAGAGCTCCCACGCAAGCGCAGTAGCCTCGGTGATGTATATGGTGGTCACGCTCATGCTGAACCCCTTCATCTACAGCTTGAGGAACAGAGACATAAAGAGGGCTCTGAAAAGAATTGTTAGGGTTCCAGTGATACCAGGGCCAATCGTCCCAGGTCTGAAGAAGTTCCCATGATTGCAGGGCTCACAGTCACAGAACCAGGATCTGCTATTATTTGATCAGGCTGTGGAAGTAGAATCTGCTGCTTATATTTATTTCCTGGAACTTCCATTTGTATGATTTCAACATATCCATACATTTAAGTAACTCACTTTATTAAGCTTCTGCTCTGTCTGATATACAAACAATTTCCTCTTTGTCCACTTTCAGACATTCCCAGTGTTTTCCCCAATCTTGGATCACAAATGCCTAGAAATTTCTGTATCTTACATTGGACATATTGGATTTCTTTTTTAAAAAAGATTTTATTTATTTATTAGAGAGAGAGAGAGAGAGAGAGAGAGAGAGGCAGAGGGAGAAGCAGGCTCCACGCAGGGAGCCTGAGGTGGGACTTGATCCTGGGTCTCCAGGATCATGCCCTGGGCTAAAAGCAGCACTAAACTGCTGAGCCACCCAGGCTGCCCCATGTTGGATTTCTTAAAGATAATTTCATTTAAAATAACTATATCATGCCAAGTAAATTTTCCCTACTAGATTTCCCAAAAGAATAATCATGGGTTGTGTTATTCTTATGGAAAAAGAACTATACTGAAAAAAAAAAAAGGAAAAAAAAAAAAAGAAAAAGAACTATGCTTAGCCACTAGGCTTTTACATAATTTTACTGTGGATAAAAATACAAAAACCCAGTTTTCACCTTGAGCTTGTCAATCTATTTACATCACTACTTTCACTCCTCTTCCTGATAATGTGGACTCTAACATTGTTCTGTTTAGGACTCAGGCTACTGACAGGGATGCTCAGGCTAGAAAAGCCTGGGCACTCCCTTGTACCCATGTGCTTGTGGACCTTCCCACAGAGACTTCTCTGAGCCTCTTCTGTGTCTGCACCTGCCCTTTGCCTCTTATTGTGATTGCAGTGCATGCCTCAACAACACCTATCAGAGAACTCTAACAAAACCAGGTTTATTATTCACAGGTCCTGGGTGATACATGGGCTGCCCAAAGGCCATTTGGGGAGATCTCAGGGCAGGTTGGGGAGAGGCATTGAGAGAGAGAGAGAGAGAGAGAGAGAGACTGAGGTATCTATCTTCACTGGAGTCCATGGGTATGGTGGCTGGGAGTCTGTGGGCTTATTTTTTATTGGAGAATTTAAAACATGGGTGGAATTGGAGGATGGGCAAAATTGACAAAGGAGAGTGGAAATGGAGTTATAGAATGAATTAGGTCATAGGAATGGGAAAGTACAGCTTAGGGAATACAGTCAATGATATTGTACTAGTGATGTAATGGGCCATAGGGCAATTAGAATTGGGGTGAACACAGCATAAGGTCTAGAGGAGTTGAATTACTATGTTGTACATCTGAAACTAATGTAATATTGTGTGTCAATATACTCAAATAAAAAATTAAAGAGAAAGTAATAAAATATTTTCCTACAGAGCTTAAAAATAATAACAACAAAACCATACAGAGAGCACACTAATATAATTTGGTACAGAAAGGGAAAAATAGAGTCACTCATGATAGTTATCTAGATTACCAGGGCTTTCTAAAGGGGTGCTTCCTGGATGCAATGGCCTCAGAGCTTATATAATAATTATGTGATACATACAACTGGCAATATGTTAATTTGAATGACTGTCTTTGAAATGGATGCCTCAGAAATCAAAATCATAATTTCAGGCATGTACATTACAATCAAAAAGCTTAATGTCAGCCACTTACTCTACAAACCTGCTACTGTGTTTCCTAACTGGTCTCGCTTTAATTCTGTGATTCAGTATAGTGTCCAGAAAGCCGTCCATAGTCACTGCAAACACTGATTAGCAAGTATATATCTTCCAGTGGAATCTACATGGAAAGACAAATTTGAAGAAATACATTGTTCTAATGCATTCTTAGCATTAGAGATGTCCACAAATATGAGAAAGCAAAATTTCATTATACCCATCTTACTATGCAAAGCATTTCTGTTTAATGCTGTGCACGTATTTGTGGAAGCATAGAATATTAGTGTCAAAGACTGAAGAGATTTATTCATTGGGGTGAAGGGTTGATAGTGTCATATATATTTATTACCGAATTATCTTCTGTTTCTACTTGAAAACTTCCAATGCTACCTGTTAATCTGACTCTTCCTATTCTCACACGAATAAGCCCCCTTTCCTAATATTTGTCACAAATGCTAAGGGATGGCAATGAACAATACCAACATTATCCATTTCATACCTCCTTCCTTCTCTGAAATTCCTTCTTCCTGCATGACCAGAGGATGCTTCACAGGAGAGCTGGATGTCCTGCTGGTCATGTGGTTCAGGGTCACCGGTTCTTCTGCACAAATGTGCATGTCCTTCAAATTCTCCCAGTGCTCCAGAAGGGAGGCCACATATAGTCACTTGTTTGTAAAGACATCAGAAATAAACTTGAATAATGGAATTATCATGCCGTCTCTCCTTAATGTCAGATCATATATCCAAAGCAAGAAACAGCACATATTCTAATTGCCTCATGCATGTTTGCTTTGATTATTATATCAGTCAGCTATTGTTCTATAACAGGTTTTCCTTGTCAAATGGGATATCATAATGGAATTACAATCAAAGGGAATTATATGCTGGGAGCATTTCTGATCTCTTCTGGGTCCTCATGGATCTGGAGTCAGGTGAAAATCTCTACATTGTGTTTCTAAGTCTCATCCATGGTATTGTGTGTGGCTACAGTGGTGTTGCATGTGGCTATAGTGCTCTTCTGTTTCAGCCAACTTATGGTTAGATTACTATGTTTCTTTTTTTTTTTTTTTTTTTAATTTATTTATGATAGTCACACAGAGATAGAGAGAGAAGCAGAGACACAGGCAGAGGGAGAAGCAGGCTCCATGCACCGGGAGCCCGACGTGGGATTCGATCCCGGGTCTCCAGGATCGCGCCCTGGGCCAAAGGCAGGCGCCAAACCGCTGCGCCACCCAGGGATCCCAGATTACTATGTTTCTATATGTAAGTTGATCTATTTATAGATAGAAATTAGTTTACCATGTAAATTAATTAAATTTAATTACACTATTCATATAGTCATATTAACGCTTGGCTTTCTTCCCCATTAGAAGTGCTGTCTCCCACTCTTCTCTTTTTAAAGATATTATTTATTTATTTGAGAGAAAGACCATGAGCAGGGGGAGGGGAAAAAGGAGAAGCAGACTCCCCACTGAGCAGGGAGACTGATCCAGAACTCGATCCCAGGACTCTGAGATCATGACCTGAGCAAAAGGCAGTCATTTAACTACCTGACCCACCGAGGTGCCCCCTTCCACCTCTCTTAAGTGATAGTTAGCTACCTATGTTTTAGATCCAACCTGCAGCCATGCACCATTAGTTTTTTTTCCACTGAATAAATCACTGGAGAATAATTATACACAATAACCGGCATGTGTAAAGTGTACACTTTGATGAATTAAAGGAACTCCACAAAAATGAAGAGTATGTAGTGCAAGTTTCTATTTGTGTAAAATTAAACACTGTCACATGAGTTTTAACTGCTTTGTTAGGGGATTTTTGTTTTTTAAGTAGGCTCCACACGCTTCATGGAGCCCAGTGTGGGGCTTGAACTCACAACCTGACATCAAAACCTGAGCTGAGGGGCACCTGGGTAGCTCAGTTGTTGAGCACCTGCCTTTGGATCAGGCTGTGATTCCAGGATCTGGGATGGAGTCCTGCATCAGGCTCCCTGCAGAGAGCCTGCTTCTCCCTCTGCCTATGTCTCTGCCTCTCTCTGTGTGCCTCTCATGAATAGATAAAATCTGAAGAAAAAAACCCCCAAAACCTGATCTGAGATCAAGAGTTGGACACTTAACTGAGCCACTGAGGTGCCCCAGTGCTTTATTAGGTAATTTCTAAAAATTTAAGGAGCCGGAGCCTTGGTCTCCTTATTTCTGAGGGCAGTGTTGCATACTGAACATAACTCCATGTGGTTATTGTGAGGATGAATGACACGTGTGGAACTTACTTTCTTACCTCAAAGGTAAGGGTAAGGGTAAAAGTTGTGCATTGTGTATGTATGTGTTTGTATACATTTTCTTTTACATAAGCTCACTCATATAGGTACACATACATTTATGATTTCATCATTTATGTTGAAAGGAAAACTTCCAGGAAGTTGGAAAGGGTACCATGATGAGAATGAATATTTGAATCAACATGAAATAAAAAGATGCAGAAATATAGCCACAAAGATGTAAATTACAATGAGTGACCTTGATTTTGATCCTGAGTTCCTTTTCTGTGTCACTGCCTCAAGGGCCTCAGAGTCAGACCATGCTCACATTTATATCATGAGGATTTCACTGTCCTAGCTGATGGGGAAGTGTACCTCCAAATAAAAATAAATTTTCCTTTCTACCTACTGTGGGTTTCAACTTAAAATGCCCATTCCCAAGAGAAGCTGATGGATGAATGAAGATTGTATTCAGTTTCCTCAAATAATTCAAATAATTCTGTTGATTATGTCCATATGATGTTCCTCCTGCTGCTGTAACATATCGCCACACTAGTTGCTTAAAACAAACACATGCTCTTAGAATTCTGGAGACAGGAAGCTGGAAAGGAGTCTCATTGGGCTAATAACAACATGTCTGCAGGGTCGAGTTCCTTCTAGAGGCTCAAGGGGGGGAGGATCTGTTTCCTTTCCAATTCCAGTCTCTGTTGCTGGCCACCTGCATTCCTGGGCTCACGGCTCTTCTCCAACTTCAGGGTCAGCAGGGTAGGATTTTCAAAGTCTCTCTGACACCAACTCTTTTGTCTCCCTAGTCAACATTTGGAGAACCATTGTGATTACCTTTGTCCCACCTGGGCAGTCATAGCTAATCTTTTTATCTTAATGGCAGCTGATTAGCAACCTTGTTCAATCTGCTGCTTAATTTCCCCATGCTCTAGAACTTTCAAAACTTTTCATAAGTACTGATTAGGATGTGGACATATTTGGTAAGCTTTTATTCTGTCTTGTATTTTTTAAATATTTAAAAATTTTTATTTTTTTATTGAAGTTCGATTAACCAACATACAGTATACCACTCACTACTCATTCCATCAAGCGCCTTCCTCAGTTTGGTTTTCTAAAAAGTTTTTTCAAAAGTGTATTGTTTTCAATGTACAACATAGTCATTTGAGAAGTTCATACATTATGCTCTGCTCACCATAATTATAGCTCCTATATGTTCCCATACAAATCTATTACAAAGTACTGACTGTATTCCTTATGCTGTTAATTTTTATTCCTGTGACGTATCATTTCATATCTGGAAACCTGTATCTCCCACTGTTGGACTCCTGAATTTTTTTTGTATATTTTTTATTGGAGTTTTATTTGCCAATATAGAGTATAACACCCAGTGCTCATCCCATCAAGTGCCCTCCTCAGTGCCCATCACCTGGGCACCCCATCCTGCTGCCCACCTCGCCTTCCACTACCCCTTGTTCATTTCACAGAGTTAGGAGTCTCTCATACTTTGTCACCCTCTCTGATTTTTCCCTCTCATTTTCTCTTCTTTCCCCTATAAGGCCTTAAACTATTTTTTATATTCCCAGTATGAGTGAAAACATATGATTATTGTCCTTCTAGGATTGACTTACTTCGCTCAGCATAATACCCTCCAGTTCCATTCATGTCAAAGAAAATGGTGGGTATTTGTTGTTTCCAATGGCTGAGTAATATTCCATTATACATATATTTAATTTATTTCATATATATATGAATATATATATATGAATATATATATATCACATCTTCTTTATCCATTCAACTTTTGAGGGACACCGAGGCTCCTGCCACAGTTTGGCTATTGTGGTCATTGCTGCTATAAACATGGGGGTAAAGGTGCCTTGGTCTCTCACTCCATTTGTATCTTTGGGGTAAATCCCCAGCAGTGCATTACTGGGTCGTAGGGCAGGTCTATTTTTAACTCTTTGAGGAACCTCCACACATTTTTCCAGAGTGGCTGCACCAGTTCACATTCCCACCAACAGTGCAAGAGGGTTCCCCTTTCTCTACATCCTCTCCAACATTTGTTGTTTCCTGTCTTCTTAATTTCACCCATTTTCACTGCTGTGAGGTGGTATCTCATTGTGGTTTTGATCTGTATTTCCCTGATGGCAAGTGATGCAGAGCATTTTCTCATGTGCATGTTGGCCATGTCTATGTCTTCCTCTGTGAGATTTCTGGTCATGCCTTTGCCCATATCAAGATTGGATTGTTTGTGTCTTTGGTGTTGAGTTTAATAAGTTCTTTATAGATCTTGGATACTAGCCCGTTATCTGATAGGTCATTTGCAAATATCTTCTCCCATTCTGTAGGTTGTCTTTTAGTTTTGTTGACTGTTTCTTTTGCTGTGCAAAAGCTTCTTATCTTGATGAAGTCCCAATAGTTCATTTTTGCTTTTGTTTCTCTTGCCTTCATAGATGTATCTTGCAAGAAGCTGCTGTGGCCAAGTTCAAAAAGGGTGTTCCCTGTGTTCTCTAGGATTTTGATGGAATCTTGTCTCACATTTAGGTTTTTCATTCATTTTGAGTTTATCTTTGTGTGTGGTGCAAGAGAATGGTCTAGTTTCATTTTCTGTATGTGGCTATCCAATGTTCCCAGCACCAATTATTGAAGAGATTGTCCTTTTTCCAGTGGATAGTCTTTCCTGCTTTGTCAAATATTAATTGACCATAGAGTTGATGTCCCAAATCTGGTTTTTCAAATCTGTTCCACTGATCTATGTGTCTGTTTCTGTTCCAGTACCACACTCTTTTTATGATCACAGCTTTGTAGTACAACTTGAAATCTGGCTTTGTGATGCCCCTTATTCTGGTTTTCTTTTTCAATATTCCCCTGGCTATTCAGGGTCTTTTCTGATTCCACACAAAACTTAAGATGATTTTTTAGAACTCTCTGAAGAAAGTCCATGGTATTTTGATAGGGATTGCATTAAATGTATAAATTGTCCTGGGTAGCATTAATATTTTCACAATATTAATTCTGCCAATCCATGAGTATGGAATATTTTTACATCTCTTTGTGTCTTCCTCAATTTCTTTCAGAAGTGTTCTATAGTTTTTAGGGTATAGATCCTTTACCTCTTTGGTGAGGTTTATTCCTATGTATCTTATGCTTTTGGGTGCAATTGTAAATGGGATTGACTCCTTAATTTCTCTTTCTTCAGTCTCATTGTTAGTGTATAGAAATGGCATTGATTTCTGGGCATTGATTTTGTATCCTGCCACGCTACCAAATTGCTGTATGAGTTCTAGCAATCTTGGGGTGGAGACTTTTGGGTTTTCTATGTAGAGTATCATGTCACCGGCGAAGAGGGAGAGTTTGACTTCTTCTTTGCCAATTTGAATGCCTTTAATGTCTTTTTGTTGTTTGATTGCTGAGGCTAGGACTTCCAGTACTATGTTGAATAGCAGTGGTGACAGTGGACATCCCTGTCTTGTTCCCGATCTTAGGGGAAAGGCTCCCAGCGCTTCCCCATTGAGAATGATATTTGCTGTGGGCTTTTCGTAGATGGCTTTTAAGATGTCGAGGAAAGTTCCCTTTATCCAGAAACTCTGAAGAGTTTTGATCAGGAATGGATGCTGTATTTTGTCAAATGCTTTCTCTGCAACTAATGAGAGGATCATATGGTTCTTGGTTTTTCTCTTGCTGATATGATGAATCACATTGATTGTTTTACGAGTTTTGAACAGCCTTGTGTCCCGGGGATAAATCCTACTTGGTCATGGTGAATAATTTTCTTCATGTGGTGTTGGATCCTATTGGCAAGTATCTTTTTGAGAATTTTTGCATCCATGTTCATCAGGGATATTGGTCTGTAATTCTCCTTTTTGGTGGGGTCTTTGTCTGGTTTTGGAATTAAGGTGATGCTGGCCTCATAGGACGAATTTGGAAGTACTCCATCTCTTTCTATCTTTCCAAACATCTTTAGTAGAATAGGTATGCTAGAATGATAGAATTTCCCCCTTAGGACTGCTTTTGCTGCATCCCACAGATTTTGAATGCTTGTATCTTCATTCTCATTAGTTTTCATGGATCTTTTTAATTCTTCCTTAATTTCCTGGTTGACCCTTTCATCTTTTAGCAGGATGGTCCTCAACCTCCAAGTGTTTGAGGTCCTTCCAAACTTCTTGTTGTGATTTAGTTCTAATTTCAAGGCATTATGGTCTGAGAATATGCAGGGGATGATCCCAATCATTTGGTATCGGTTCAGACCCAATTTGTGACCCAGTATGTGGTCTATTCTGGAGAAAGTTCCATGTGCACTTGAGAACAATGTGTATTCAGTTGAGTTTGGATGTAAAGTTCTGTAGATATCTGTGAAATCCATCTGGTCCAGTGTATCATTTAAAGCTCTCATTTCACTGGAACACCTGCACCCCAATGTTTCTAGCAGCAATGTCCACAATAGCCAAACTGTGGAATGAGCCTCGGTGTCCATTGAAAGATGAATGGATAAAGAAGATGTGGTCTATGTATGCAATGGAATATTACTCAGGCATTAGAAACGACAAATACCCACCATTTGCTTCAACGTGGATGGAACTGGAAGGTATTATGCTGAGTGAAGTAAGTCAATCGGAGAAAGACAAACATTATATGTTCTCATTCATTTGGGGAATATAAGTAACAGTGAAAGGGAATATAAGGGAAGGGAGAAGAAATGTGTGGGAAATATCAGAAAGGGAGACAGAACATAGAGACTCCTATCTCTGGGAATGAACTAGGGTTGGTGGAAGGGGAGGAGGGTGAGGGGTAGGGTGAATGAGTGATGGGCACAGAGGGGGGCACATGAGGGGATGAGCACTGCGTGTTTTTCTGTATGTTGGCAAAGTAAACCCCAATAAAAAATAAATTTATTATGAAAAAAATAAATAAAGCTCTCGTTTCTTTGGAGATGTTGTGCTTAGAAGACCTATCGAGTATAGAAAGAGCTACATTGAGGTCACCACATATAAGTGTATTATTATCTAAGTATTTCTTCACTTTGGTTATTAATTGATTTAAATATTTGGGAGCTCCCACATCAGGGCATATATATTGAGGATTGCTAAGTCCTCTTGTTGGATGGATTCTTTAAGTATGATATAGTGTCCCTCTTCGTCTCTCACTACAGTCTTCGGTGTAAATTTTAGTTTATCTGATACAAGGATGGCTACCCCTGCTTTCTTTTGAGGACCATTTGAATGGTAAATGGTTCTCCAACCTTTTATTTTCAGGTTGTAGGTGTCCTTCGGTCTAAAATGAGTCTCTTGTAGACATCAAATAGATGGGTCCTGCTTTTTTATCCAGTCTGAAACCCTGTGCCTTTTGATGGGGTTTTTAAGCCCGTTCACGTTCAGAGTTACTATTGACAGATATGAGTTTAGTGTCATCATGATACTATTCAGCCCCTGTTTTTGTGGATTGTTCCACTGAACTTCTTCTTAAAGGGGAATTTTAAGAGTCCCCCTTAAAATTTCTTGCAGAGCTGGTTTGGAGGTTACATATTCTTTCAGTTCCTGCCTGTCTTGGAAGCTCTTTATCTCTCCTTCCATTTTGAACCAGAGCCTTGCTGGATAAAGTATTCTTGGTTGCATGTTCTTCTCATTTAGGACCCTGAATATATCCTGCCAGCCCTTTCTGGCCTGCCAGGTCTCTGTGGAGAGGTCTGCTGTTACCCTAATACTCCTACCCATAAAAGTCAGGGATTTCTTGTCTCTTGCTGCTTTAAGGATCTTCTCTTTATCTTTGGAATTTGCAACCTTCACTATTAGATGTGGAGGTGTTTAACGGTTTTTATTGATTTTAGGGGGGGATCTGTCTGTTTCCTGGATCTGAATGCCTGTTACCCTTCCCAGATTAGTAAAGTTTTTAGCTAGGATTTGTTCAAATACATATTCTGGCCCTCTGTCCCTTTCGGCGCCCTCGGGAACCCCAATTAAACGTAGGTTTTTCTTCCTCAGGCTGTCGTTTATTTCCCTTAATCTGTCTTCATGGTCTTTTAATTGTCTGTCTCTTTTTTTCCTCGGTTTCCCTCTTTGCCATCAACTTGTCTTCTATGTCACTCACTCGTTCTTCCACCTCGTTAACCCTTGTCGTTAGGACTTCTAGTTTGGATTGCATCTCATTCAACTGATTTTTAAATTGTGCCTGATTGGATCCAAATTCTGCAGTCATGAAGTCTCTTGAGTCCTTTATTCTTTTTTCTAGAGTCACCAGGAGCTGTATAATAGTGCTTCTGAATTGGCTTTCTGACATTGAATTGTAACCCAGATTTTGTAACTCTGTGGGAGAGAGGACTGTTTCTGACTCTTTCTTCTGAGGTGAGGTTTTCCTTCTAGTCATTTTGCTCAGGGCAGAGTGGCCAAAAACAAGTTGTATTGGGAAGAGGAGAAAAAAAGAGAAAGAACGAAAGAAGAGAGAAAAAGAAAAAGGAAAAAAGGAAGAAAAAAAAAGAAAAAGAGAAAGAAAAAGAATGAAAAGGAAAAAAAGGTGGGGGAAGCAAACAGATTTCAAAAGCAAAAAACAAACAAACAAACAAACAAACAAACAAACAACAACAACAAAAACAAAAACAAAAAACCACGGGGGTATCTTCTGATTCTGTGTACTTTAAGTCCCTTGACTTCCCCTGGAACTTGTCCGTCTAGCTGGTGTGGTGGGGGGGCCTGCTGTGCTGATTCTCAGGTGTTAGCCCTTGGGGGGAGCTGCTCTGCCCTCTGCCTGGTGCAGGGCTCAGTGGGGTTGTTTACCCCGTGAGGCCCCGGGAGGAAGCCACAGTGGCGGGGCCGGCTCTGGAGCCCTGGATTCAGCCCCACAGTAACTCCGGGGCTCTCCGTCTGCAGGGTCTGGAGGCTCCGGGGCGGGGCCGCTGATGTGCTCAGCTCGGGGCAGGAGCGTCCTCGCTGTCCTGGGCCCTCCCGGCCTCTGCCTGTCCCGGGGGGAGGCCGGATCCTGGGCTGTGTCCCGGCGCCCTGTGCTCCGGGGCCTGCGCTGTTGGATTCGCGCTCCCGCCCCGTAGCCCCCTCCGCGGAGCCGCCGCCTGAGCTCCTCCTACCTGCTCCCGAAGCCGCGCAGCCCCCTCTGCATGGAGCCTCTTCCTATGCCCGAGCCCCTCCGAGCTGCTCCCGGAGCCGCGAAGCCCCCTCCGCGGAGCCTCCGCCGGAGCCCCTCCGAGTTGCTCCGGGTCCAGCCGTGCACGCTGCAGTCTTTTAGCAAGCTCGGCCGTGGGGTATGGCGCACTCTCCTGGTCGCGCAGGTGCCTGTTAGTGTCCCCGGGAGCCCGAGGGCATCCCCGCCCTCCTGGGTCCTGCTCTAACTCCCTGCGAGGCCTTTCCGCCCGGGAAGGTTGGTGCAGCTCCTGCTCCTCCGGGACGGGGCTCTCCTGTCCTGGGGACACTCGCCCCGGCCTCAGCCCGGCTCCTCGTGGGGCCCCTCCCCCTTGGAGGCCTTTTGTTTCTTTATTTCTTTCCCCGTCTTCCTACCTTGATAGAAGCGCGAACTCTTCTCACTGTCGCGTTCCAGCTGGTCTCTCTTTAAATCTCAGGCCGAATTCGTAGATTTTCATTATGACTTGAAGGTTATCTAGGTAATTTGGTGGGGACAGGTGACTTGGAGACCCTACTCTTCAGCCATCTTGCCCCTCCCTCTTCATTCTCATTAGTTTCTATGAATCTTTTTAATTCTTCTCTAATTTCCTAGTTGACCCATTTTCTTTTTAGGATGCTCTTTAACCTCCACGTGCCTGAATTTTCTCCAAATTTCTTCTTGTGATTGAGTTCTGGTTTCAAAGCATTGTGGTCTGAAAATATGCAGGGGACAATCTCAATCTTTTGGTATTGGTTGAGACCTGATTTGTGACCCAGCATGTGTTCTATTCTGGAGAAAGTTCCATGTGCACTTGCGAAGAATGTGTATTCAGTTGCATTCAGATGCAAAGTTCTGTATATACCTGTGAAATCCATCTGGTCCAGTGTATCATTTAAAGCTCTTGTTTCTTTGATGATGTTGTGCTTAGAATATCTGTCATTTGCAGAAAGTGCCATGTTGAATTCTCCTACTACTAGTGTACCATTATCTAAGTATGTCTTTACTTCGGTTATTAATTGATTGATATACTTGGCAGCTCCCACATTATGGGCATAAATTTTTATGATTTTTAGGTCCTCTTGTTGGATAGATCCTTGTAGTTTGATATAGTGTCCCTCTTCATCTCCTACTAGAGTCCTTGGGATAAAATTTTATTTATCTGACATGAGGATTGCTTCCCTAGCTTTCTTTTGAGGACCATTTGAATGGTAAATAGTTATCCACCCTTTCATTTTCAGGCTGGAGGTGTCCTAGGGTCTAAAATGAGTCTCTTGTAGACATCAAATAGATGGGTCTTGCTTTTTTATCCAGTCTGAAACCCTGTGTCTTTTGATGCGATCATTTAGTCCATTCACGTTCAGAGTTACTATTGAAAGATATGAATTTAGTGTCATCATAATACCTATTCAGTCCCTGGTTTTGTGGATTGTTTCTTTGGATTTCCTCTTTCTTTTACAGGGTCCCCCTTAATATTTCTTGCAGAGCTGTTTGGAGGCCACATATTCTTTCAGTTTCTGCCTATCTTGGAAGCTCTTTATCTCTCTTTTTATTCTGAATGACAGCCTTGCTGGATAAAGTATTCTTGGCTGCATGTTCTTCTCAGTTAGTATCCTTAATATATCCTGCGAGCCCTTTTTGGCTTGCCAGGTCTCTGTGGATAGGTCTGCTGTTAATCTAATATTTCTCCCTATAAGTTAGAGATCTCTTGTCTCTTGCTGTTTTAAGGGTTTTCTCTTTATCTTTGGAATTTGCAATTTTCACTATTAATTGTTGAGGTGTTGAATAGTTTTTTTTTGGGGGGGGGTGGGACCTCTCTATCTCCTGGACCTGAATGACAGTTTCTCTCCTCAAATTAGAGAAGTTCTCAACTATGATTGAGAATGATTTGTTCAAATATGCTTTCTGGTACTCTGTCCCTCTCAGCGCTTTCTGGAACCCCAATTATATGTAGATTTTTCCTTCTGAGGCTATCATTTATTTCCCTAACCTTTCCTCATGGTCTTTTAATTGTTTTTCTCGTTTCTCCTCAGCTTCCTTCCTTGCCATCAACTTGTCTTCTATGTTGCTCACTCTTCTACCTCATTAACCCTCAGCATTAGGACCTCCAGTTTAGGTTGCATCTCATTTAATTGACGTTGAATTTCGGTCTGATTAGATCTAAATTCTGCAATCATGAGGTTTCTTCAATCTTTTATGCTTTTTTCCAGAGCCACAGTAGCTTTATAATTGTGATTCTGATTGGCTCTCTGACATTGAATTGTAATCCAAATTCTGCAACTCTGTGGCAGAGAGTAGTTTCTGATTCTTTCTTCTGTGGTGTGTACTCCTGAAATTTATGTAACCTTGCTTGTCAATTCTATTACAAAACATTATAATATATAAATATATTTAAAAATCCCCCCAAAAACAAGTGCATTATTTTGTGTCGCTCATGGGCCTGTATAAAAAAGAAACAAACATAGAATTTATGCAGCCTCTAGAATGAGGGGATGTACTATTCCCTCAAAAGTACATACAACCACAGTTTTTGGTGCAGAAGACATAAAACTACCTACACTTATCTCCAACACAGGATCACAGTCTTGATAATCAAAGTGGCCCACAGACTAGAATCTGACCATCAACATCACCCAGGAGCTTGCTAGAAATGCAGAATCTCTGGGGCCCAGGACCTGTGATCAGATTCTGCATTTGTAGTATGATCTGTGTGGATGCACGGATATGTTGTAAAAATTGAACTTGGAGAAGTGCTGGTTTAGAATACATTTTCTCACTTTTCCCTCTGACATTTGGGGCAGTGTAATTCCATTTTTGGAGGATGCTTTCTTTTGGATGTAGACATTAGAGCATTAGACATTACCAGGAATCCCTAGAGGAAAACTCATTTCTGGCTGAGAACCATTGCTCCAGAGCTTGAAAACTGGAAGGATCCTGGGAAAATCACACTCAATGCCCATCACATACTTGAACATTAAGTTGGGGTAGATCACTAGATGCCACCACGTGCTACTCTTGCATGGAGAATGGAGCTGAGAAACGTACTTCCTCAAGGATAACATGTTTACCAAAATAAACATGTTATATAAATTGAACAACCACTATAAGGTTCTCAGTACAAGTGATAGCATATACAGAGACCTAGGTATACCTCTTTATATTAAGAAATGTTGTATAATGAAGGACTAAATGACAGCTCTGATCTTGTGATAAAGAAATCCCTAATTGTACCAGCAAAAATACATTAAAAAAAGTGGTCTCCAAACTCATCTTGGAGCCCATGCAGGGGCTTGAACTCACAACCCTGAGATTAAGAGTTGGGCACTTAACCCACAGAGCCACCCAGTTGCCTCTTATAATGGCAAAATTGTCGTGATGTTAATGTGTTTAGTGCCAAATGTTTATTATCAAGAATCTGAAAGCAATTAAAAGCAAAAAGTTAAACAAAAATCCACATTGCTCTTTTACAGCTTGGCTACAGAGCTGAGCTGAGATGTCCAGTGACAGATGAATGGATAAAGAAGCTGTCACACACACACACACACACACACACACACTGGAATATTGCTCAGCCATCAGAAAAGATGAATACTTACCATTTATATCAAAATGGTTGGAACTGGAGGGTATTATGCTGAATGAAATAAGTCAATAAGAGAAACACAATTATCATATGATTTCACTTATATGTGGAATATAAGAGACAGAGCAGAGGATCATAGGGAAAGGGGGGGAAAACTGAATGGTAAGTCATCAGAGAGGGAGAAAAACTATGAGAGACCCTAGGAAAAAACTGAGGATGCTGGAAGGAGGTAGGTGGGGGCAATGGGGTGACTGGGTGATGGGCATTAAGGAGGGCCTGTGATGTGTGTGATGAGGACTGAGTGCTATACGAAACTGATACATTGTTGAGCACTACATCTGAATCTGATGATGTACTACTATATGTTAGCTAATTGAATTCAAATAAAAAAATTGCTGCACTATTGCTTCAATAAAGCTTATTTTTTTCATGGAAATAAATTTATCCTTTGGGGGATTTCCTCTCCACATTGTGTCAAGAAAAAAAAGTTTTAATCCAGAGGGTGATCTAGTTGTGGAGTCAGGAAGGGGATGAGGGGCACCCAGCAGGGATGGACCATCAAGTTAAGGCTGGAAGGTAGGTTGTTGTGTCTCTGGGTGCTGCTGGGTGGGGAGATCTCCCTGGAAGGGGGAGAGCTCAGCCTTCTCCTCCTGACTGACCTGGGACTTCAACCCTTAAAGTAACTTTTTTCTTCCCTTCCACAAATGTCCTCTCCTCCCTTCTCAGCCTTTTGTTTCAAGAACCCAGTAACCACCCTGAAGAGTGACAAAGGAGCTCTTGACACAATTCCTGCCAAAACCAACTAGACCCTCTATTTCTCTAAAAAAAATCCCAGCCCCTTCTTCCTGGTTGGGCTTTCAGTTTTTTGAAGGCCTGGCATGCTGCAGCCTCCTTTGCCTGGCAAAACAATAAAGCTAGTGTTCTTTATCCCAAACTATGCCTTCCCATTGTACTTTGGCTCCAAAGCTCAGGGGTAGGTTTTTAAAAACAAACCAGCTTCTCCACCTTATTAAAAAAAACTTCTCCCTGTGAGGAGATAGTGGGGCTGGGTCCCCATCACAGGTCAATGATTTGAAGATCAAGAGACCTAATCTAGGCAGGTTACTTGGTCACAGACTTTGAGAAATTATAACTTCAAGCTGGGATAAGATGCTAGGGGATTCACACATCAGGAAGGTGGTTAAGTTCAGAGAAAGGGAATAAAAAGAAATCAACTGGAATTTACATAAAAACTTAAAAAACCTGGATTCACCACTTCTAAACAGGTCTCCTGGGAACAAAGATTCATTAGAGAAATTTCCTTATGTGCAAAACAATTTTCCACTTGGGAACCATGCTGGAGACACAAGAGGAAAAGATGCCTAATAAGCAGATACAGAAAACTGTAAATACCTCTTCGCCTCCAGTCCTTTAGCCCTTGCAACCTTGGACAGGAATGGCTATGCTTCTTGTCTGGCTGGAGGCCGATGCCTCACTCCTTCCTACTTCCTTGGCTGAGGTCAGAGCTTGAGTCCCTATCATCTGTCATCCACGGAGGAAGTCCGAATTCCACAAGGTGACCTTCCTGTCATAAGGACTCACCTCAGCCAGGTGAGTCCAACACTCCAGTAGACGGTAGATGAGATGGTCAGAGAGAATGAAAGCCAAGAACATGGACCCGTCATCACCTGAGACCCAATTCAACTTAGGCCAGAGCAAGAGGTCATTGTGTTTGTTTGCTTTAGTAATTAATGTATTTATCCAGTGCTAATGTCACAGAGTGACTGCAGCTCAGACTTTTGAAGGTCTTTCATATTGTTTATCATTAAATTGCTGTTATTGCAATGCTAGAAAAAGTATGTTGAGATTGTTAAATTCAATGTATGGCCTAATTGGGTGTGATTTTATTTCCAATGTCCCTGGAGGACATTGATCACTGTCTGGAGCCAGCTTTGCCTGTCACACTGGAGAGAGTGGGTGGAGGCTAGGGATGCTCTAAACACTCTACCGTACTCAGGACACACCTCACTCCAGGGCAAACTCTGGCCAGAATGTCCTTGGTGCAGAGACAGAGAAACCCTGAGTTAAAGACTATCAGTATTTGGAACAAACCTGTCTTCAGAATCTGCCTTCCACCTTGTAACACTTATTTTCTGCCAGAAAATTCACAGTAACCCCTTGGCTATCAGTTTAAAAGTTCCAACTACAAAGAATGTAACAGGTGTAAGCTTCTTCTCCAGGTTGCTGGTGATAGCGATGTTTCTTCTTTTCTTTTCTTTTTTTTTCTTTTCCTTTCTTTTTTTTCTTTTCTTTTCTTTCTTTCTTCTTTCTCTTTCTTTCTTTCTTTCTTTCTTTCTTTCTTTCTTCTTTCTCTTTCTTTCTTTCTTTCTTTCTTTCTTTCTTTCTTTCTTCTTTTGATTTTATTTATTTATTCACGACAGACAGAGGGAGAGAGGCAGACACATAGACAGAGGGAGAAGCAAGCTCCTCACAGGGAGCCTGATGCAGGACTCAATCCCTGGACCAGGATCATGCCCCAAGCCAAAGGCAGATGCTCAACTGCTGAGCCATCCAGGCATCCGTCTTGTTGTTTCTGTCAATTTCAGTGAACTTCAGATATTTGATGGCCAATCTGTTTGGAATTTATTATTATATGCCTTTATGTTACTCTCTTTATTTAAAAAACATTATCAGCATTTCAAATGATGTCCTCAGATCATTGTTTCTTAATTGATATTTGGAAGATATTTTGACCATAAAATTTTAAACTTTTATTTAAATATGTCTACCTACTTCTGAGTTTCTTTCTTTATTAAAGTGGTGTTTCCCATCTGTAAATTTTGTGCAGTTTTCCTGATGTTTTATTATATTTTATGGTTACACACTGACGTCATAATCCCTCTGGGTTTTTATAAGATCTGAGAGGTGGGACCAATTTCATATTGTTCCAGATAGATATCCCTTTATGCCAGCATTTATTTAGCAATTCAAACTTTCCCACTGAAATTAAATACTATCTTACCATATGGTGATGCCCTGAGATACCCTCAGATACACTGAGACCTAATTCTTGACTATTTTTTTAATAATAAATTTATTTTTATTGGTGTTCAATTTACCAACATACAGAATAACACCCAGTGCTCATCCCGTCAAGTGCCCACCTCAGTGCCCGCCACTCAGTCACCCCCACCCCCCACCCTCCTCCCCTTCTATCACCCCTAGTTTGTTTCCCAGAGTTAGGAGTCTTCCATGTTCTGTCTCCCTTTCTGATATTTCCCACTTATTTTTTCTCCTTTCCCATTTATTCCCTTTCACTATTATTTATATTCCCCAAATGAATGAGACCATATAATGTTTGTCCTTCTCCAATTGACTTATTTCACTCAGCATAATACCCTCTAGTTCCATCCACGTCAAAGCAAATGGTGGGTATTATAATTCTTGACTCTTAACAAATAAAAACTGAGCATTCTAGGGATATTATATATTACACTCTTTTGTGTAGGCCCTTGACAATTTTATTATTGATCCATGTTGATATTAATAATTGCTATTTCATATCTGATTTCATTTAGTTTTAATCTTTCATATAACTTTGCCTAGGACAGTTGGTTTGAAACTTACCCATTTTAACCTGGTTTCATTATCCTCTTTTTTTTTATTCCATAACTTTTCATCTTTTTTAAAGATTTTTATTTACTTATTCATGAAAGACACTGAAAGAGAGAGAGAGAGAGGCAGAGACACAGGCAGAGGGAGAAGCAGGCTCCATGCCAGGAGCCTGATGTGGGACTTGATCCCAGGACTCCAGGATCATGCCCTGGGCTGAAGGCAGGCGCTAAACTGCTGCGCCACCCAGGGATCCCACTTTTCATCTTCTTAGATATTTTTATATTAAACACATATATTTGCAGATTTTGTGACAAAATGAAAAATGAACAAAGAAGGCAAAGTCCCTTCTTTTTTTTTGCATGTTGCAGTATAGCACTGAGGACAGAGTACAACAATATAAATGTACAGGTGACATAATGCTCTCAAGCATAATCATATGAAGCAAAATTGTTTGGTATAAAAAGATAGACTGTCATAAATCAGCAAGATTTATAGAGCATGGTCTGCATGTACCTTTGCACATTGGATGAAATCAAGAATGAGGATTAGAGTATGCCCAATGTCTTTGTCAAAAGAGGGATCAATACCTAAATCCCAGGCATATCAATGAATGGCTGCCACTTAAGGGAAGGGAGAAAGGGGCTAACTTCACCCCCATCAGACCACATAGAAATAAATCAGCCAATTATGCAGGAGGCACATGAAAAATAAGTCTTCTATGCTTGATATTTCAAATGCCCACCTTTTGTTGTATTATGTATACTTGCTTTTGTGAAGTACTGGTTTTACCTTGCTCAATTTTTCTCCTGGGTCTACCATATAAAAGTTTTTGATATTATAAAGGTATCACTACTTTTGTTTTTTGGATGTGTTTAATTTATTCTCCTATTATTTTTGCTGGGCATCAGGGGATATAATCAAGGTGGAATGCTGCCAGAAATAAGGGAGAATATTCTTCCTCAGAGTCTGTCAGGGGCACCTGAGCTTATTATTTTCCCCCTTTTATTTCATGTCCCCCTCTCTCACTCTTTTTCTTTCCTCTTCTTAGATTTTTAAAAAATGTTTGTGAAATATACAGCAGAAGATGGCCATCTGAATATGGTGACCCAGTTCTATTTGTCCATGGAAGATGTAAGAATTGGCATTTCTGGGAGCCACTTCTGCATTTTGCAGGGGAAAGATCACTGACCTGACCTATTTGGGTTGGGTCCATCCTGGCATCATCAGGCTGACAAAGTTGAGAAAGGCAGGGGAATAACACAACCCAGGCCATGCTGTCCTGTGGTTGTGTGACCTGTAGAGTGTGAACAGTCCCCATAGTAGGGTGCCAGGACTCATAAATCCCAAGCTGACACAATCCAGGGGCCAGAACTCAATCGAGTTCTCAATCTCCACTAAGAAGGAGATCTGGTTCAATTCCTGGGATGCTTTTGCAGCAGGATAAACACAATGGAAGAGGACAGGGAAGTCCCTGTGCCATGAGGTTTCAGAGGTAGCAGAGAGGCCACTTCCCTCTTCAGCATGTCTGACCATGTCTTTCTTCCGTCTCCCTCCTGATCATTCCCCTTGCAGCACTGGCTGTGCTTCTTTGACTTGAACATTGGAGACAACTACCTTCCTTGGGGCCTTTGCACTGGCCGTTCTCTGCAGGTACACACTTCTACAAAACCATGAAAATAGAATGTACTATTCACACTCTGCTTTATCCCTGTTCTCCTTTTCTTCCTAGTACTTCTTACCATCTGAAAAATTCTATAATTTTGTTACTTGCTTATCCATTCTTTCTCCATCACTGTAGGGACTTCTGTTCTTTAGCACTTTATGCTCATTGCTTAGTTAGTGCCTGAAACTTGGTCAGAGATTTATATTCCTGAAATATTTGAAGTATTTCTCAGTAAAATTATAAATATATGATTTACTATGAAGGAATCTAATTTAAAAAACATGTCAGATGTGGCAGAGGAGATCCCCTAAAGGGGACCATACCACAAAAACTTATTAAGAAGTATTCCTGGGGGCATCTGTTTGGCTAGGTCCATTGAGCAGCTGACTCTTGATTTCAGCTCAGTTTTTTAAGAGATTTTATTTATTTGTTTGAGGGAGAGAGAGAGAGAGAGAGAGAAAGAGAGAGAGAAGGAGTGAGGTGGAGGGGAGGGAGGGAGAAGCAGGAAGCCCAATGTGTGACTCAATCCCACCACCCCAGGATCATGACCTGAACCAAAAGCAGACACCTACCCGACTGAGCCACCCAGGCACTCTCAGATTAGGTCTTGACCTAGGGTCATTGCTTCAAGCACCATGTTGGGGTCCATGCTGGGGAATCAAAAACAGAACAAAACAAAAACAAAAAACAAAATAAGAAATATCTCTGAAGTCTCTCATGTTTTGTCACCCTCTCTAATTTTTCCTGCTCATTTTCCCTCTTTCCCCTATAATCCCTTTCACTATTTCTTATATTGCCCATATGAGTGAAACAATATAATGATTGTCCTTCTCAGATTGACTTACTTCACTCAGCAAAATACTCTCTAGTTATACTATATGTTGGCAAATCAAACTTCAATAAAAAAATAGAAAATAAAATAAATTAAGTTATTGGTTATCACAGGGGAGAAAGTTCAGTAAAACATAAGATTCCAGCACACAAAACCACTTTTCTACCATGGTTTATTGCATATTGTCATCCTTTTGCTGAGGCTTACACTGCCCAGCACTAGTGGAAATAAAATTTATATGGGATAAAAAAAAGAGGTATCTCTGGGCTGCAAAATATAAAATAGAGCATTTCAAGTCTTTGAGTAATGCAAATTTGTATGAATATCAGTTATGTTATTTCCCTATTTTTCCAGAAGTCAACTCCACCACATGGAATCAGGAAATGATACACAAATTTCTGAATTTTATCTTCTGGGATTTTCAGAGAAACCAGAACTGCAGCCCCTCATATTTGGACTTTTCCTCTCCATGTACCTGATCACTGTGTTTGGAAATCTGCTCATCATCCTGTCCATCAGCACAGACCCCAATCTGCACACGCCCATGTACTTCTTCCTTGCCAACCTGTCCTTTGTAGACATTTGCTTCACCTCCACCACCATCCCCAAGATGCTGTGGAACATCCAGACTCAGAGCAAAGTCATAAGCTATGCAGGTTGCATTACACAGATTTATTTCCTCATACTCTTTGCTGTGTTGGATGTCTTTCTTCTGAGTGTGATGGCCTATGACCGGTATGTGGCCATCTGCCACCCCCTGCACTACATGGTCATCATGAACCCCCTGCTCTGTGGACTGCTGGTTCTGGTATCCTGGATAATATGTATCCTGAATTCCTTGCTACAGAGTTTAATGATGTTGCGGCTTTCCTTCTGTACACACTTGAATATCCCCCACTTTTTCTGTGAACTCAATGAAATGGTCCAACTTGCCTGTTCTGACACCTTTCTTAATAACTTGGTGATGTATTTTGCAGCTCTCCTGCTGGGTGGGGGTCCTTTTGCTGGGATCCTTTACTCTTATTCTAAGATCGTATCCTCCATACGTGGAATATCATCAGCTCAGGGCAAGTATAAAGCATTTTCCACCTGTGCATCTCACCTCTCGGTTGTCTGTTTATTTTATTGTACGATGCTTGGTGTGTACCTTAGCTCTGCTGCTACCCAGAGCTCCCACGCAAGTGCAGTGGCCTCAGTGATGTACACGGTGGTCACACCCATGCTGAACCCCTTCATCTATAGTCTGAGGAACAGGGACATAAAAATGGCTCTGAGAAGAATCATTGGGGTTCCAGTGATGTAAGGGCCAATTGTCACGGGGCTGTACAAGTGCCTATGATTGCAGGGCTCATAGTTGCAGAGCCAGTCTTTGATCAGACTGAGGAAGTAGAAATCTATACTTTCTGTTTATTTCCTGGAATTTCCATTTCTTTGAATTAAACTGTCTTCATATATTTAAGTACCCCCATTTTTAAGCTTCAGCTCTTTCTGTTATACAGTTTCCCCTTTGTCCATTTTCAAAGGATCCAATGTTTTCCCCAACCTTGGATCACGAATGCCTACAAATTTCTGTATCTTACATGGGACATGTTGGATTTCTTAAAAATAATTTCATTTCAAATGACTTGTATCATGTCAAATAAATTTTCCTTAGATTTCCCGAAAGAATAGTCATGGGTTGTGTTCTTCAGATGGAAGAAACTCCACTTGTCCACTAATCCCTTCAAGTAACTTTATTGTACAGGAGAATACAAAACCCCAATTTACACCCTGAAAATCTTTTCTGTCACTACCTTCACTCTTCTTCCTGATAATGTGAATTCTTACACTGTTCTGTTTATGTCTTAAGCTCCTGACAGGGATGCATGGGCTAGGGAAGCCGGGCACTCCCCTGTGCCCATGTGCTTGTGGACATTCCCACAGATTCTTCTCTGACCAGAGCCTTTGCTGTGTGCCTTGCATTCTTATTGTGATTGCAAGACATGACTTAGCAACACCCATCAGAGAACTCTAACAAAACCATGATTATTCCTCACAAGGTCCTGAGGGCATATGGGATGCCCAAGGGTCATTCAAGGAGGTCTCAGAGATGGGAAATACATCAATCAGAAGGAGAGGGAGTGCAGCTGAGGGATCTGCCTTTATTGAGGTCCATGGCCAGAGTGGGTTGTGGGTTCACCCTTTTGTAGAATATTGTATGAGTAGAATTCAGGTGCTGAAGGGAAAAGCAGAGTCACTCATGTGTCAGTCTCAAGGTTACTCAGGGCTTTCTGAAAAGGTATTTCATGGCTGGGGCAAATTGAGTGCTTATCTGGTAATTGTGTCTCATCTGACGAGGTGTTTCTTCAACAGAACTGTCTTTGAAATGGATGCCTCCGAAATAAAAAACTTAAAGTCAGGAACTTATATTACAATCAAAAAGATTAATGTCAGGCACTTACTCTACAAATACGTTCTTGTGTTTCTAAATTGGTCTCTTGCTTTTATTCTGTGATTCACCTGGATATCCAGAAAGCCTATCATAGTCCCTGCAAACACTGATTAGCAAGTACCTATCTCTCAGTGGAATCTACATGGAAAGACAAATCTGAATAAATAGATAGACCGGGTATGTTCTTAGCATCAAGATGAACATAAATATGATGAAGCAAAATTTCTAAATACTTATTTTGTTACTACACAAAATCTTTCTTTCTTTTTTCTTCTTTCTTTCTTTCTTTCTTTCTTTCTTTCTTTCTTTCTTTCTTTCTTTCTTTCTGTTTCTTTCTCTCTTTCTATCACTGTTCATGCTGTACATCTATTTACTGAAGCATGTGGACACCAATGTCTACAATGAGAGGGTTTATTCTTTGAGGTGAAGGGTTGGTTAGTGTTTTGTATGTTTTATCACTGAATTATCTTCCTGTTTCTACTTGAAAATTTCCAATGTTACTTGCTATCATGACTCTTTCTGTTGGTACACAAAATGACTCTCTTTTCCCAATATTTGTCACAAATGTTAAGGGAGGGCAGATGAACAGTATTAATATCATCTATTTCCTATCTCCTTCCTGCTCAGAAATCCCTTCCCCCTGCATGACCTGAGGATGCTTCACAGGAGAGCTTTATGTCTTACCATTTATGTGGGTCAGGGTTACCAGTTCTGCACAAACATGCATGTCTTTCAAATTCTTCCAGGGACCTGGAAGAGAGCCCACATGTAGTTACTTGTTCATAAAGTCATTGGAAATAAGCTTGAATGACAGAATGATCATGAGTGCTCTCCTCATTTGTCAGAACATATGCTACAAATAAAAAGTAGCACATATTTTAATTGCCTCAAGTCTGATCACTTGGATTACTGTGTCAGTTTTTGATATATAACAGGCTATCCTTGTCAAATGGAATATCATTTATGATGTGCGTTGCTACATGCAAAGGTCAGGATAGAATTCTTGAGTCATTTTATGATGAAAAAATGTGCTTTTACTATAGCAAGAGTCAGGACTCATGGACAGAGAGAGCTGCATGGGGACTGTGAGGAAGACTGGCTATACACTTTTCAGCTTGTGGAGGGAGGGTGGTAGAGATAACAAGTTTCTAAGGACTTTCTGTAGGCTGAATGTGAGGTTCACAGGACTTTAGAACTTGGCTATTGTCAAGTTAAGCTTGCTTTGAGTCTCTAATGAAATGTAAACATTAAAACAACCATGTCTTACATAATTCCTTAAACATGATCAGCAGTCAATTAATATTCCTGAGATATTTGAAGAATTTCTTTGTAAAACTATACAATATATGATTTGTTTTTTTTTAAATATTTTATTTATTTATTCATGAGAGGCACAGAGAGAGAGGCAGAGACACAGGCAGAGGGAGAAGCAGGCTTCATGAAGGGAGCTTGACGTGGGAGTTGATCTTGGGTCTACAGGATCACATCCTGGGCTGAAGGTGGTGCTAAACCGCTGGGCCACCGGGGCTGCCCAGGTGATGAAGAATATATGAATCATGAAGAATATATGATTTCTTAGGAAAGAAGCTAGTTGGTAAAAAAAAATGATTAGATATGACGCAGTGGATTCTTTAAAGGGGGCCATATCCATGCACAACATATTAAAATTAATTAATGGGCTACAAAATATAAAAAGTTGATTTTCAAATCTGTGATTAATGCAAGTCTTGATGTGGGAAACAAAGGCAAAAGAAATTCAGCTTAAATTAAATCTTGTAGGGCTTGCAGCCCATTGATATATACTTGAAACATGCAGAGCATGACCTTTTTCATGGAAGGAAATCATGGCTGCTGTGAAGTATTAAAGTTTATAACTAAAAGAGCTTTATCTTTTTTTAATAATAAATTTTTTATTGGTGTTCAATTTGCCAACATACAGAATAACATCCAGTGCTCATCCTGTCAAGTGCCCCCCTCAGTGCCCGTCACCCATTCACCCCCACCACCTGCCCTCCTCCCCTTCCACCACCCCTAGTTCGTTTCCCAGAGTTAGGAGTCAAAAAGAGCTTTATCTTAAAAGCAGTTAGCCCCTTAACATTCTGAAAACCTTGCTTCTAAATCCCTTAGAGACTTAGGCTATCCATAACCCCCACTGACTAAAAAGTACATAATCACTCCTCACAACCCCAGTGTAGCAGCTCTTTCTGCCCACAGGTCCTGTTTTGAGCTTTAATAAAATCACCTTTTTTGCAGCAAAGACATCTCAAGGATTCTGTTTTGGTCTTTGGCTCTGAATCTCACCAACATTCCAAAACTACATTAGTTTGTGTGGAAATCAGTCACGTTACTTCCTTCTTCCCAGAAGTCACTTCCACCACATGGAACCTAGCAAGGGAACAAAAATTTCAAAGTTTCTTCTTCTGGGATTATCAGAGGAACCAGAATTACAGCCCCTCCTATTTGGGATGCTCCTCTCCATGTACCTGATCACTGTGTTTGGAAACCTGCTCATCATCCTGGTCATCAGTACAGATCCCAGCCTCCTCACCCCAGTGTACTTCTTCCTCACCAACCTCTCCTTTGTCAACATCTGTTTCACCTCCACCACTGTCCTGAAGATGCTGCAGAATATCAAGACTCAGAGCAAGGTAATCACCTATGTAGCCTGCATCACACAGATGTACTTTATAGTAATCTTTACAGTGTTGGACATGGATCTTCTAGCCGTGATGACTTATGACCAACATGTGGCCATCTGTCACCCTTGCACTACATGGTCATCATGAACCCCTGGTTCTGTGTGTGGCTGGTTCTTGTGTCCTGGGTCATAGGTGTCTTGCATTTCTTGTTATAAACCTCAATCGTGTTGCAACTGTCCTTCTATAGAGAGGTGGAAATCCCTCCCTTTTTCTGTGAACTCAGTCAGATGACCCAACTTGCCTTTTCTGACATCTTTCTTAGTAAAATGGTAATGAATTTTGTAGCTATGTTTCTGGGGTTGGTCCTCTCACTGGGATAATTTACTCTTATTCTAAGATAATCTCCATATGTGGAATCTCATCAGCTCAGGGCAAGTATAAAGCATTTTCCACCTGTGCTTCTCACCTCTTTGTTGTCTCCTTATTTTATTCTATGGACCTAGGAGTGTACCTTAGTTCTGCTGCTCCCCAGAGCTCCCACTCAAGTGCAGTAGCCTCAGTGATGTACATGGTGGTCACCCCCATGCTGAACCCCTTCATCTCCAGCCTGAGTTTGTTTCTTATAGTTAAGTGTCTCTGATAAAACATTTGCAAAAATATCCCATTCTGTAGGTTGTCTTTGGCTTTGTCCAGTGTTTCCTTCACTGTGCAAAAGCTTTTTATCTTGATGAAAGTCCTGATACTTCATTTTTTTTTTTTTTTTTTGCATTTGGAGACATATCTAGCAAAAAGTTTCAGCAGCAGAGGTCAAAGAGGTTTCTGCTCGAGTTCTCCTCTAGGAATTTAATGAATTCCTGCTGCACATTTAGGTCTTTTATTTGTTTTGAGTTTATCTTTGTGGATGCTGTAAGAAAATGACCAGGTTTCATTCTTCCATGTGGCTGTCCAATTTTTCCAACACCATTTGTTGAAGAGATTGTCTTTTTTCCATTGGATAGTATTTCCTGCTTTGTTGAAGATTAATTGACTGTAGAGTTGAGGGTTCATTTCTGGGTTCCCTATTCTGTTCCATTGATCTATGGCTCCATTTTTGTGCGAGTATTCTACTGTCTTAATGATTACAGCTTTTTAATAGAGCGTGAAGTCCTAAATTTTGATGCCACCAGATTTGGTTTTCTTTTTCAACAGTCCTTTGCCTATTTGGGGGCTTTTCTGGTTCCATGCAAATTTTAGGATTATTTGTTACAGCTCTGTGAAAAATGTCAATGGGAGGGAGGCAGGGCAAGACGGCGGAAGAGTAGGGTCCCCAAGTCACCTGTCCCCACCAAATTACCTAGATAACCTTCAAATCATCCTGAAAACCTACAAATTCGGCTTGAGATTGAAAGAGAGAACAGCTGGAATGCTACAGTGAGAAGAATTCATGCTTCTATCAAGGTAGGAAGACGGGGGCGGGGTGGGGAGTGGGGGTAAGAAAGAAACAAAAGGCATCCAAGGGGGAGGAGCTGAGCAAAGGCCAGGGTGAGTGCCCCCAGGACAGGAAAGCCCCATCCCCGGAGAAGCAGGAGCTTCACCAATCTTCCCGGGGGGGAAAGGCACTCGCAGGGAGTTAGAGCAGGACCCCAGGAGGGGCGGGGATGCCCTCATGCTCCCTGGGACACTAACAGACACCTGCGCCCCAGGGAGAGTGCACCACACCCCCGGCCGAGCTCCCTAAAGGGCTGCAGCGTGCGCTTGGCTGGACCCGGGAGCAGCTCTGAGGGGCTCGGGATGCGGCTCCGTGTGGAGGGGTCTGCGCGCCGGGAGCGCAAATCCAACAGCGCAGGCCCGGGAGCACAGGGCACCGGGGACACAGCCCAGGATCCGGCCTCCCCCCGGGACAGGCAGAGGCCAGGAGGGCTCAGGACAGCAAGGACACTCCAGCTTACGGGCAGCACAGAGCTGAGCACATCAGCGGCCCCGCCCCCGGAGCGTCCAGGCCCCTGCAGACTGAGAGCTCCATAGTTGCTGCAGGAGCTGAATCCAGCTGCTACTGTTGCTGTTCCTCCTGGGGCCTCACAGGATAAACAACCCCCACTGAGCCTCACAGTGGCCTTACCAGATAAACAGCTTAAACATCTTTCACTGAGCCCAGCACCAGGCTGGGGGCTGAACAGCTCCCCCAAGTGCTAACTCCTGAAAATCAGCACAGCAGGCCCCTCCCCCAGAAGATCAGCTAGATGGACAGGGGAAAAACAAATTATTGACCACGCAGCGCTGGAAAGTTCCAGGGGAAGTCGAGGGATTTACAGTATACAGAATCAGAGGTTACTCCCCCTTGTTTTTTTTTATTTCTGTTTGCTTCCCCCCCTTTTTTCTTATCTTTTCTTCTCTTTTTTTCCTTCTTTTTTTCTTTTTTCTTTTTTTCTTCTTTCTCTTCTCTCTTTTTCTCCTTTTCCCAATACAATTTGTTTTTGGCCACTCTGCACTGAGCAAAATGACTAGAAGGAAAACCTCACCTCAAAAGAAAGAATCAGAAACAGTCCTCTCTCCCACAGAGTTACAGAATTTGGATTACACTTCAATGTCAGAAAGCCAATTCAGAAGCACAATTATAAAGCTACTGGTGGTTCTAGAAAAAAAGCATAAAGGACTCAAGAGACTTCATAACTGCAGAATTTAGGTCCAATCAGGAAGAAATTAAAAATCAATTAAATAAGATGCAATCCAAACTAGAGGTCCTAATGATGAGGGTTAACAAGGTAGAGGAAAGAGTGAGTGACATAGAAGACAAGTTGATGGCAAAGAGGGATACTGAGGAAAAAAGAGACAAACAAATCATGAGGATAGATTAAGGGAATTAAATGGCAGCCTCAGAAAGAAAAATCCCAAAGATTTTGAACAGTTGTATCTTCATTCTCATTCGTGTCCATGAATCTTTTTAATTGTTCCCTAATTTCCTGGTTGACCCTTTCATCTTTTAGCAGGATGGTCCTTAACCTCCACGTGTTTGAAATCCTTCCATACTTCTTCTTGTGATTTAGTTCTAATTTCAAAGCATTATGGTCTGAAAATACGCAGGGGACGATCCCAATCTTTTGGTATCAGTTAAGACCTGATTTGTGACCCAGTATGTGGTCCATTCTGGAGAAAGTTCCATGTGCACTTGAGAAGAATGTGTACTTACTTGCCTTTGGATGTAAAGTTCTGTAAATATCTCTGAAATCCCTCTGGTCCAGTATATCATTTAAAGCTTTTGTTTCTTTGGAGATGTTGTGCTTAGAAGATTAGTCAATTACAGGAAGCTGTGTTCCAGCTCCCAGTATAAGTGTATTATTATCTAAGTATGTCTTTACTTTGGTTATTAATTGAGTGATATACTTGGCAGCTCCCACATTATGGGCATAAATATTCATGATTGTTAGGTCCTCTTGTTGAATAGATCCTTGAAGTATGATATAATGTCCCTATTCATCTCTTACTACAGAATTTGGGATAAACTTTAGTTTATCTGATATGAGGATGGCTACCCCTGCTTTCTTTTGAGGACCTTTTGAATGGTAAATGGTTCTTCAACTTTTTATTTTCAGGCTGTAGGTGTCCTTACGTCTAAAATGAGTCTCTTGAAAAAAATAAAATAAAATGAGTCTCTTGTAGACAGCAAATAGATGGGTCTTCCTTTTTTATCCAGTCTGAAACCCTGTGCCTTTTGATGGGATCATTAAGCCCATTCACATTCAGAGTTACTATTGAAAGATATGAATTTAGTGTCATCATGATACCTATTCAGTCCCTGTTTTTTTGGATTGTTTCCCTGAACTTTGTCTTTCTTTTACAGAGTCGCCCTTAATATTTCTTGCAGAGCTGGTTTGGAGGTCACAAATTCTTTCAGTGTCTTATTTATTTATTTATTTATTTATTTATTTATTTATTTATTTATTTTAATAAATTTATTTTTTATTGGTGTTCAATTTGCCAACATGCAGAATAACACCCAGTGCTCATCCCGTCAAGTGCCGCCCTCAGTGCCTGTCTCCCATTCACCCCCACCCACCGCCCTCCTCCCCTTCCACCACCCCTAGTTTGTTTCCCAGAGTTAGGAGTCTTTATGTTCTGTGTCCCTTTCTGATATTTCCTACCCATCTTCTCCCTTCCCTTCTATTTCCTTTCACTATTATTTATATTCCCCAGATGAATGAGACCATATAATGGTTGTCCTTCTCCGATTGACTTATTTCACTCAGCATAATACCCTCCAGTTCCATCCACATCGAAGCAAATGGTGGGTATTTGTCGTTTCTAATGGCTGAGTAATATTCCATTGTATACATAAACCACATAGTCTTTATCCATTCATCTTTCGATGGACACCGAGGCTCCTTCCACAGTTTGGCTATTGTGGACATTGCTGCTAGAAACATCGGGGTGCAGGTGTCCCGGCGTTTCATTGCACCTGCATCTTTGGGGTAAATCCCCAGCAGTGCAATTGCTGGGTCATAGGGCAAGTCTATTTTTAACTCTTTGAGGAACCTCCACACATATTCTGAAAATGTCAATGTTACCCAAGGCAATTTACACGTTTAATGCAATTCCTATCAAAATACCATGGACTTTCTTCAGAGAGTTAGAACAAATTATTTTAAGATTTGTGTGGAATCAGAAATGACCCCGAATAGCCAGGGGAATATTAAGAAAGAAAACCATAGCTGGGGACTTCACCATGCCAGATTTCGGGTTGTTCTACAAAGCTGTGGTCATCGAGACAGTGTGGTACTGGCACAAAAACAGACACATAGATCAATGGAACAGAATAGAGAACCCAGAAGTGGACCCTCAACTTTATGGTCAACTAATATTCGATAAAGGAGGAAAGACTATCCATTGGAAGAAAGACAGTCTCTTCAATAAATGGTGCTGGGAAAATTGGACATCCACATGCAGAAGAATGAAACTGGACCACTCTCTTGCACCATACACAAAGATAAACTCAAAATGGATGAGAGATCTAAATGTGAGACAACATTCCATCAAAATCCTAGAGGAGAACACAGGCAACACCCTTTTTCAACTCGGCCACAGTAACTTCTTGCAAGATACATCCACGAAGGCAAAAGAAACAAAAGCAAAAATGAACTATTGGGACTTCATCAAGATAAGAAGCTTTTGCACAACAAAGGATACAGTCAACAAAACTAAAAGACAACCTACAGAATGGGAGAAGATATTTGCAAATGACGTATCAGATAAAGGGCTAGTTTCCAAGATCTATACAGAACTTATTAAACTCAACACCAAGGAAACAAACAATCCAATCATTAAATGGGCAAAAGACATGAAGAGAACTCTCACAGGGGAAGACATGGACATGGCCAACACGTATATGAGAAAATGCTCCACATCACTTGGCATCAGGGAAATACAAATCAAAAACCACAATGAGATACCACCTCACACCAGTGAGAATGGGGAAAATTAAGAAGGCAGGAAACCACAAATGTTGGAGAGAATGTGGAGAAAACGGAACCCTCTTACACTGTTGGTGGGAATGTGAACTGGTGTAGCCACTCTGGAAAACTGTGGAGCTTCTTCTTTCAGTTTCTGCCTATCTTGGAAGCTCTTGATCTCTCCTTCTTTTTTTTTGAATGCCATCCTTGCTGGTTAAAGTATTCTTTGCTGAAGGATCTTTTCGTTTATGACCTTGAAATTATCCTTCCAGCCTTTTCTAGCCTGACAGGTCCCTGTGGAGAGGTCTGCTGTTAATCTAATACTTCTCCCCATAAAGTTTCAGGATTTCTTGTCTCTTGGTGTTTTAAGGATCTTCTCCTTATCTTTGGAATTTGCAAGTTTCACTGTTAAATGTTGTAGTGTTTAACGGTTTTTATTGATTTTGTGTGTGTGTGGGGGGGTTCTCTATCTCCTGGATGTGAATGCTGGTTTCCCTTCCCAAGTTAGGGACGTTCTAAGCTATGATTTGTTTAAATGTACTTTCTCATCCTCTGTCCCTTTCGGCGACCTCTAGAACCCCCATTAAACGTAGTTTTTTCCTTCTGAGGCTGTTATTTATTTCCCTTAACCTTTCCTCATGATATTTTAATTCTTTTTTCCTCAGCTTCCTTCCTTGCCATCAAATTGTCTTCTTTGTCACTTACTCCTTCTACCTCCTTAACCCTCGTCATTAGGACCTCCAGTTTGGATTGCATCTCATTTAATGGATATTTAATTTTGGCCTGATTAGATCTAATTTCTGCAGTCTTAACGTCTCTTGAATCCTTTATGCTTTTGTCCCGAACCACCAGTAGCTTTATAATTGTGCTTCTGAATTGTCTTTCTGACATTGAATTGTAATCCAAATTCTGTAACTCTGTGGGAGTGAGTACTGTTTTGATTCTTTTTTTTTGTGATGAGTTCTTCCTTCTAGTCATTTTGCTCAGTGCAGAGTGGCAGAAAACAAGTTGTATTGGAGAAAGGAAGGAAAAAGGGGGAAGAAAGTGGGAAAACAAACAAACAAAAAACAAAACAAACAAACAAAAAACCCCAAGGAGGTGTATCCTCTGATTCTATATACTGTAAGTCCCTTGACTTCCCTTGGAGCTTTCCAGTGCTACTTGGTTAAGAATTTGTTCTTCCCCTCTCCTTCTAGAGGGTCTTCTGGGGGAGAGGCTTCCTGTGCTGATTCCCAGGTGTGTGCACCTGGGGGAGCTGCCCGGCCCCTGCCAAGTCCACGGCTCAGTGGGAGCTGTTTATCCTGTGTGGCCTCTGCTCCCTGGCGGCCTTGCTCAGTCCCATGCACAAGGTGACACCAGGAAGAACATCAACAGTGGTGGCAGCCAGCTCTCCAGCCCTGGAGTCAGCTCCCACAGTAACTACTGCAGTCTCCCAGTTCGCTGGGGCCTGGATGCTCTGGGGGCAGGGGCGCCCATCTGCACAGCTCGGGGGCACCCGGTGGCAAGAGCGTCCTCGCTATCCTGTGCCCACTGGCCTCTGCCTGTCCCAGGGAGAGTGCTGGATTCTGGGCTGTGTCCCCTGGCGCCCTGGGCTCCAGGGTCTGCACAGCTGGAATCACGCTCCTGGGGTTGTGCAGCCCCCTCCACTCGGAGCCCCAGCCTGAGCCGCCTGAGCTGCTCCCAGGGCTGCTGGGCGTGCGCTCCAGCCTGTTAGGGTGCTTGGCCCGCGGTGTGTGATGCGCTCTCCCCTGGGTTGCACTTCCTCTGTTAGTGACCCCGGGAACCTGGGGGCTCCACTGCCCCTCCTGGGATCCTGCCCGAGTTCCCTGCAAGTGCCTTACAGTCAGGGAAGATTGGTTAAGTTCCTGCTTCTCCAGGCCTGGACTTTCCTGTCCTGGAAGCACTCGCAGCCCAGCATTAGTCCGGCTCCTCCCAGGGGACCCTCCCCCACTGGATGCTTTTAAAATGATTTATTTCCATCTTCCTACCTTGATAGGTGGCAAACTCCTCTCACGGTAGCATTCCAGCTGTTCTCTATTTAAATCTCAGGCCGAATTCATAGGTTTTAAGTATGATTCCAAAGTTATCTAGGTAAGTTGGTGGGGACAGGTGACTTGGGGACACTACTCTTCCGTCATCTTGCCCCCTTCTCTCCAGTCCTTCACTTTTAAAACCGTTGGTATTATAATAGATCTATTTAGAACTTTAAAGACACCACAGGCTGACCTTAGAATCTTATATGGGTTGTATCATTTATTTCCAACAAAGCCATTCTTGGGGACTGTAAAATTATGACCCTCTTTCTACATTTGTAGAAATGTGATTCAAAATGGTTGAGTGATTGACCCAGAATTATGAACTGGGTCATTATGAACTGATTTGCTTTTATTGGAATGCAACAAGATAGGCCAGTGGTTCTCAGCCAAGGATGATTATTCCTCCAGAAGACACTTGGAAATATCTGGAGAAATTTTTGGCTGTCATAGCTGGGCTAGTACTACTATTAATATGGCATGTCTAGGGTTGCCCAGAGAGTCTGCTTCTATAACTAGCTCCCAGTCATTGAAATTGGCTGTCTTGGTCTGTGACACTTTTGTGTGTTAAGGCTGTGGTCCATTATCAGAATCAAGTGTGTTCTTCTCCTCCCAGAATCCTCCCAACCACCTCAGATCTGTCTTTAGGTGGTCAAACAAGTATATAGGTGTCTCTTTTTCCTCAAGACATGAAATGGGCCTTTCAAATCTTTGTTCCCTTATCTGTAATCTGGATTCAGTCTGAGAAGTTAGAGATATTTTAGAGCTCAAAGGAAATTCCCTGGCACAGAGCAGGTTCTCCATCCACAGGGACTATTGTTACACTTAATTCCACATTTCCTCAGCTCATGATGACACAAAAAAAGAACTCTTAAGACAGGAAGTGAGTTTCAGATTCCTTTGCCTTTGGGACACTTTTTCTGGGTGGGTAGAGAATGAAATGGGTATCACTGACAGCTTCCTGCACAACTGGGGAAGTCAGGCGGGCACTCATACACTATCACATTCATTCTCCAGTGAAGTACCTGGCTGAGAAGATCTCCTGTGGCACTGAATGTGCTGATTTGGAATAGAGGGTATGTGGGTAAAGTGTTAGAATGGCTAAAATTAACAACTCAGGAAACAACAGATGTTGATGAGGATGTAGGGAAAACGGAACCGACTTTTGATCTTAGGGTCTTGGGTTCAGTCTCTTCCATGGTCTTGATGATGGGCATGGAGCCTACTAAAAACAAACAAAAATCCCACCAAATTTCTTTTCTAGCTCAAAAGCTTTCATTAAATCAGTATATTTTTATTTTTTGGTTTTGATTGTATTTAATCACCTGCTCATCTATTTTTCACTCAACAAGGATTCACTGAGAATAAACTCCATCCTGAGAACTGTACTAGACACTGTAGTTTCAAAATTAGTTAAGAGATGGTTCTGAAATTAAAGGAGTCTGTATTGTGGACAAGCAAAGAAATTTAGTAAAGTTGATGTGACTGGAAGGAAAGTAAATCAGATTGGGAAAAAAGGGAGGGGGTCAGATCTTTCAGTTGATTTTATTCATGTGACCTGAGAAAACATCTCTGGAATGAATTTTCAGGACATTTCCAAAATAGGCACACATCCCATCACTCTGAGGATAGATATTAACTACATGATGTTTGACTTATTTTTTAAAAGAAATCCAAATTATCTGAAGATTACTGAGAAAATACTTAGTATATTCACACTAAATGAAGATGACTGGTTATAAAGTGAAAAGGGGAACCTAAGATATAACCTGAACAAAAATAGAGAAGACAGGAAGACCCAAGGAGAGAACTGCTTTAAAATGTGTACACCTGGGGAAAAAAATAAAAATATTGAATGTAGGAAGCCAGGATCTCTGGGCCTTCATATTGTATGCCTGGTGACTCAGGAGAGTCCTGTAATGGTCCTGATGCTGAGAGGCACCAACCTACCCAGGGCCCCCTTCATGTCCCCATTCCTCAAGCTGTAGATGAAGGGGTTCAGCATAGGGGTGACAATGGCGTACATCACTGAGGCCACCAGACTTGTCCTGGAGGATGTAGTTGCTGCAGAACTGAGGTAGTCCCCTAGGCTTGTGCCATAGAACAAGCAGACCACTGAGAGGTGAGACCCACATGTGGAAAAGGCTTTGTACTTATCTGCAGTTGAGGAAATTCTCAAGATGGAGGAGAAAATCTGAGAATAAGAAAAAAGGATCCCAGAGAGAGGAAAAACACCTAGGACAATAGTCACAAAATACACCACTATGTTATTGATAAGGGTGTCAGAACAGGCGAGCTTCAAGACTTCAGGAAGATCACAAAAAAAGTGTGATATTTCCATGTTTGTGCAGAAGGGTAGCCTCAAAAGGGTCAAGGTCTCGAGAAGGGAGCCCATTACACTGATGCACCAGGACCCCAGGGCCAGCAACCCACAGAGCTGTGGGTTCATGATGAGTGAGTAGTGCAGGGGGTGACAGATGGCCACAAAGCGGTCATAGGCCATCACGGTCAGGAGTAAATTGTCCAGGCATCCAAACACAAAGAAAAAAAATATCTGGCTGAGACATCCTTCATATGTTATGGTTTTGCTCTGAGTCTGGATGTTCACCAGCATCTTGGGGACAGTGGTGGAGGTGAAACAGATGTCAGCAAAGGACAAGTTGGCAAGGAAGAAATACATGGGTGTGTGGAGACGGGAGTCTGAGCAGATGGCCAGAATGATGAGCAAATTCCCAGTGAACGAGACCAAGTATATGGACAGGAACAACCCAAAGAGCATGAACTGAATCTCTGACTTCTCTGAAAATCCCAGGAGGAGAAATTCTGAAGCATGTGTTTGATTTCCTGATTTCATGTGGATGAAATAACTAACAGGAAAGAGAAAAATCAACATTTAATGACCTTCACCTTGACAGCACAAAAATGTGATTGTCTTTAGTTTCAGGCAAATGGATAATAAAGTACTACCCTGTTATAATTGCCTTGTTTTGGGGGAATTTGAAATGCTTCCATCATTCCTTCTGGAGCCACTGCTTTCTGGAAAATGTAATCGCAGTTCCACAGCAGTCATTCCCCCCTATAGCCTAGGTACTCAGAGTGTGGTCTGTATACCGGCAGGAGCAGCATTGCCCAGGGCTTCTTTGAATGCAGAGTCCTAGGCTGCATTCGGACTTGCTGAATCAGAATCCACATTGTGAGAAGGTCATGGTTTTTCCCCCTGCTCATTCATGACTCAATAGTGTTGTTCTAGAAAATCTGTAGCTTCTAGTCCTTTAAATTTTATCTCCTCACCTTTATTTTCTTCTACACCTTCCTTCAAACCTCCTTACTTGATATGTAGGCAAAAAGAGAGCCCAATAATTACAGGTTTTTTTTCTGCCATCTCTGTGGAGTAAAATATTGTCATACATTGGCCTTGACTATTCCAAACACTGGGTATGAATCCTGTATTTAGTTTTCTAATGGAAATATCTACAACTTTCACAATGATTTGTCTAGTTTCTATGATTCAGATTATATTATATTGCATGTTTGTTTGTAACACTGTTCTTTGTTATGGGAAAATCTGCCATTATGCCTTCTTTCTTTTATTTTTGAGTAGAATTTCTTTAAATACTATTTTTAAAAAGATTTTATTTATTCATGAGAGACACACACACACACACACACAGAGAGAGAGAGAGAGAGAGAGAGAGAGGCAGAGACACAGGCAGAGGGAGAAGCAGGCTCCATGCAGGAAGCATGAACGTGGGACTTGATCTCGGGTCTCTAGGATCAAACCCTGGGCTGAAGGCGGCGCTAAACTGCTGAGCCACCTGGGCTGCCTTAAATACTATTTTTAAAAATGAAGAAGCACCACGCATTAGGCCATTGTTATACTTGGGCATGTTTTGTTTTTAAAGGTAGGACTGAAAGTTTTGATATACATATACATATATACATCATATACATGTTTTAAAAAGTTAGACCATCACAAGATAGTCAGTGTCAAGGAAAATGATAGCGTAGGGAACTCCAAAGGCCTAATACTTCACAAAAGCATTGAAATTACTGGGGACAACTAACAGTATCTAGGAATGTAAAAAATAGTTTCTGATTTTGAAAAAGGAAGTGAACCTTTGCTTCCTTGTTAAATTCCCTTACTACATTTCCTTACTACATGTCTGTACCTTTTTCAGCTTAAGCCTCCACTCTGAAATATGCCCAAGGAAACAATCCCAAAGTCCCTAATTGGGATTTCCCTACACTCAAAGGGAATGAGATACACATGGGTTCAAGGCCCATCAGAATTCTAGTACTTTCATTCAGAGATATGGTGATACCCCTGAATGCACTCAGCCTCACCTAAGATATTTCCAAGACCATCCCCCTGGCTCTCATATAGATAGTGAGGGAGGACCAAAAAAAATGAAAATAATTCCAAGAAAAAAAAAAGAAAATAATTCCAAGGATGAAAGACAGGAAAATGATACCCATCCTGGATCTGATAACAATTTTTTCAGGTTACATCCAACAGGGCACAGAAATCTTTCTTGTCAAAATCATATAAGATCAGTACATAGAAATTACAACAGGTCCAGGAAATATTAATTTGAATATCAAAGTAGTATCAGATGGTGACTTGTTATTTGGAGCCACCAAAATTAATATTAGTACAGCTAACCAAGACTGTGCAATTAGTCTTCACTACTCAAGAATCTGAATAGTCTTGTAGCTGAGGTGGATTAGGTACCTTTAAATTTGATCAAGTTTTACTGCTGATTTTTTCAATACACTTTATTTTTTGTATATTTTTTATTGGAGTTCGATTTGTCAACATATAGTATAATATCCAGTGCTCATCCCATCAAGTGCCCCCCTCAGTGCCCATCACCCAGTCACTTTAATACCTGAGCCATGATAATAGTGCTCCTGCTTCACCTCTTCCCTCCTGTGGCTCTTACTCTATGTGTGATGCCTCTAGCTTGCATTAAGAAACATTTCAAGAACTTTAAATTGCATCTTGGATTCTGTGAAGAAAATTGGCTGCACAAATTGCTGCTTCCATCACACAATGAGAATTGGGGAGATCACTGTCTTTATTGCCTTAGTGTCAGAAAGGGTCATGTTTCTCTCAAGTGATTATTTGTTGTCACATTATGGATACTGTGACCCTTCCAATTGATCACTGGGCCAGAGATTGCTGACATAACAAATCCATTATCTTCTTCCATGTTATTGGAACCTGATTAAATTTGGAGGTGATCATATGCCAGCTAAGATACTATATTTCCCAACTTCTTTTTCAATCACAGACAGTGGGTAGAGAGTATGAGAATTGCTGAGTGGGAATACTAGAATGCCCTTTAGAAGACTTTCCCTTTTATATCTCCTTCTTGCCTAGAATTCATACATGACACTGGGACTACCATAGATGACATATCTTGGAAAACCACATAGTGTGGGTGTGGAAGCAGAGATGGAATAGACCCTTGTCCATCATATTAGCATAGAGACATCATGCCCCTTCTTTGATGAGGGAGACAAATTAACCCCTAAAGGAATTATCCCTAAAGGAATAAGGACACTATTCCTTCTTAATTTTTCTATGTATTTATGTAGCCATATTTCATCCTAACAGCACAAACACAGTCCTCTACCTTCACTGGAATTCTCAGTCATATCAAGGGCCCAATTTTGACAACAATGTAACATTTCATGGTAGATATTTGGTTTGCTCATGTAATTATTCACCTAGTTTTATGTCTCCTTTCTCTTAGCCACACTATTTCTCTTATCATATATGTTTAAGGTGTTTTGGTTTGTTCTAAGTTTTGTGCAGGTTCCTTAAAATTCTTTTGGAAAATGTCATGTGAATGAGTGAATGAGTAGATAAATGGTGTTTTTCAGATGCCACCATGGCATGGACTCTCAATCCATCACATTTGCCCTCCAATAAGCGTTCTCTGAGACCTCTTTATATTTACTCTTGTGCTGATGGGAACAATATCCACAGAATAAAATAAACACTTCCAAGTCCATCAGGCACTAGATAGAAAGGGGCGATTGCAACTCACATCTGCCTAACTGCAAGTCAAGGCTATTCTCACTCTGCAGGGCTGTCTTAGGCAGTCAATGCTTCACAAATAAGAGGAAAGGCTAATGTTGGAATAAAGCAGAACCCGAGAGGAGAGCAGACATAAGGGAAGGTTGGTTCCTGCAGGAGGAGAGGGGCCCTGCAAGATGCTCTGAGAAGAGAAACAAGAAGGGCTGAGAAGGAATGGGGGGCAAGAATCCTCTGCAAACTGGTATTCTCACTTTGGAAAACAGTGTGAAAGTTCTTCAAGAAGTTAAAAATAGAGATACTCTATGATCCAGCAATTATACTACTGGGTGTTTACCCCAAAGATACTGATGTAGTGAAATGCCAGGACACCTGTACCCCAATGTTCATAGCAGCAATGTTCACAGTGGCCGAGCTGTGGAAGAGCCATGATCTGCATTGAAAGATGAATGGGTAAAGAAGATGTGGTCTACATACACATTGGAATATTACTGAGCCATCAGAAAAGACTAATACCCACCATTTGCTTCAACGTGGGTGGAACTGGAGGGTATTATGCTGAGTGAAGTAAGTCAATCTGAGAAGGACAATCATCATATGGTTTCACTCATATGAAGAATATAAGAAATAGTGAAAAGGATTATAAGGGAAAAGAGGGGGACTGAGTGGGAAAAATTAGAGAGGGAGATAAACCATGATAGACTCCTAACTCTGGGAAACAAACAAAGGGTTGCAGAAGGGGAGGTGGGTGGTGGTATGGGGTAACTGGGTGGCAGGCACTAAGGAGGGTACTTGATGAGATGAACACTAGGTGTTATATTATATGTTGGAAAATTGAATTTCAATTAAAACATGTAAAAAAAAAAAAGAATCCTCTGCAGGCATGAAGTGGGCAATTTTGGAATCAGTCCCACCACACTATCTCATCAATCTGACTGGAATCCAGAAGACATGGTTAATAAAACTTTCCTTCTCTCCACACAATTTTCCCAGAGTACTTACTGGATTGTTCTGGCTTCTTCTGATGCCTCATCCAATGGATGTGGCTCTACTGGTCCTTCCTGCCAAGGACAGTTGATGTAGAAAGGACAAGAAATGGAGTCAGGTGCTGGTTCTTTGGAGTTGTTGGACATCTCAGAGAGGCACCAAGAGGAGGATGCTCTTGGCCTGCAGTTGATGAACAGCAGGTGATCCCTGAGAAGGTGGATTCAGAGACTTAATTCTCAGAGCACCTTATTAAGTAAATTACTTTCATATTGCTCAATTCTCTAAACAATCCAGCTCCACTGAAACCAAGGGCCTAAAAACAAAGGAAAATTTTCTGCCATTTCAGTTCCCGTGTGTCCACCTTGGGATCCAGGTGCACATTCCCTTTCTACCAATGGGTCCATCCCCCTGGAGTGGACATCTCTCCAATGTACATAACCTCTCATGTAGGCACATCAAAAGCCCACACTGAGACTCTGAGCTGTTGTGAGTGACAGTCTCCAGTGTCTGACTCAAAGATAGAGCTATGTCACCTGACCACTTTTTGTTTTATTGATTGTTTACTTTGATGTGTAAAAGCCTCTAAGTTTGATATTGTCCCAATAGTATTTCTGCTTTTGATTCTCTAACCTTAGGAGGCTTATCTAGAAAAATGCGCTATGACTCATGTCAGAGAAATTACTGCATGTGCTCTCAATAGGATTTTTATGGTTTTAGGCCATTTAGGTTTTTAAATCCTTTTTTCAGTTATTTTTGTATATGCTATTAGAATGTGGTCCAGTTTCATTCTTTTACACGTAGCTCTAGTTTTTCCAGCACCATTTACTGCAAAGATTGTCTTTTCCCCATATTCTTGCCTCTTTTGTCATAGATTAATTGATAATATAATCATGGTTTTATTTCCGGGGTCTGCAGCCAAGAATACTTTATCCAGCAAGGCTCTCATTCAAAATAGAAGGAGAGATGAAGAGCTTCCAGGATAGGCAGAAACTGAAAGACTATGTGACCACCAAACCAGCTCTGCAAGAAATATTAAGGGGGACTCTGTGAAAGAAAGACGATGTCCAAAGAAACAATCTACAAAAACAGGGACTGAATAGGTATCATGATGACATTAAATTCACATTTTTCAATAGTAACTCTGAACATGAATGGGTTTAATGACCCCATCAAAAGGCGCAGGGTTTCAGATTGGATAAAAAAGCAAGACCCATCTATTTGCTGTTTACAAGAGACCAATTTTAGACATAAGGATGCCTACAGCCTGAAAATAAAAGGTTGGAGAAACACTTACCATTCAAATGGTCCTCAAAAGAAAGCAGGAGTAGCCATCCTTATATCAAATAAACTAAAGTTTATCCCAAACACTGTAGTAAGAGATGAAGAGGGGCACTATATCATATATCATACTTCAAGGATCTATTCAACAAGAGGACCTAACAATCATCAATATTTATGCCCTGAATGTGGGAGCCACCAAGTATATCAATCAATTAATAATCAATGTTAAGACATACTTAGATAATAATACACTTATACTTGGTGACTCGAATATAAGGTTTTCTACTATTGACAGGTCTTCTAAGCACACCATCTCCAAAGAACAAAGAGCTTTAAATGATACACTGGACCAGAAGGATTTCACAGATATTTACAGAACTTTACATCCAAACGCAACTGAATACACATTTTTCTCAAGTGCACATGGAACTTTATCCAGAATAGACCACACGTTGAGTCACAAATCAGGTGTTAACTGATAGGAAAATATTGATAACATCCACTGCATATTTTCAGACCATAATGCTTTGAAACTAGAACTAAATCACAAGAAGAAGTTTGGAAGAATTTCAAATACGAGGAGGTTTAAGGACCATCCTGCTAGAAGATGAAAGGGTTAACCAGGATATTAGGAAATAATTAAAAAGACTCATGGAAACTAATGATAATGAAATACAAACATTCAAAATCTTTGGGATACAGCAAAAGCAGTCGAAAGGAGGAAATACATAGCAATACAAGTATCCCTCAAAAAACTGGAAAGAACTCAAATACAAAAGCAAACCTTCCAACTATAGGAGCTGGAAAAGGAACAGCAAATAAAATCTTCACTCAGCAGAAGAAGAGAGTTAATAAAGATTCAAGCAGAACTCAGTGAAATAGAGACCAGAAGAACTGTGGAACAGATCAACAAAACAGATGTTGGTTCTTTGAAAGAATTAATAAGAGAGATAAACCATTAGCCAGCCTTATTAAAAAGAAGAGAGAGAAGACTCAAATTAATAAAATCATGAATGAGAAAGGAGAGACCACAGCAAATAACAAGGAAATACAAACGACACTAAAAACTTATTATGAGCAGCTATATGCTAATAAATTAGGCAATCTAGAAGGACGCATTTCTGGAAAACCACAAACTACCAAAACTGGAACAGGAAGAAATAGAAAACCTGAACAGGCCAACAAACAGGGAGGAAATTAAAGTAGTCATCAAAAACCTCCCAAGGCACAAAAGTCCAGGGCCAGATGGCTTCCCTGGGGAACTTTATCAAATGTTTAAAGAAGACACCATACCTATTCTACTAAAGCTGTTTGGAAAGATAAGAAGAGATGGAACACTTCCAAACTCATTCTATGAGGCCAGCATCACCTTAATTCCAAAACCAGAAAAGACCCCACCGAAAAGGAGAATTACAGACGAATATCCCTGATGAACATCGATGCAGAGATTCTCAACAAGATACTAGCCAATAGGATCCAACAGTATATTAAGAAGATTATTCACCATGACCAAGTGGGATTTATCCTTGGGATGCAAGGCTGGTTCAACCCTCATAATACAATCAATATGATTGATCATGTTAGCAAGAGAAAAAACAAGAACCATATGATCCTCTAAATAGTTGCAGAGAAAGCATTTGACAAAATACAGCATCCATTCCTGATCAAAACTCGTTAGAGTGTAAGGATAGAGGGAACATTCCTCAGCATCTTAAAAGCCATCTACAAAAAGCCTGCAGCAAATATCATTCTCAATGGGGAAGCACTGGGAGCCTTTCTCCTAAGATCAGGAACAAGACAGGGATGTCCACTCTCACCACTGCTATTCAACATGGTACTGGAAGTCTTAGCCTCAGCAATCAGACAACAAAAGGAAATAAAAGGCATTCAAATTGGCAAAGAAGAAGTCAAACTCTCCCTCTTCGCAGATGAACATGATACTCTACATAGAAAACCCAAACGGGGATCCCTGGGTGGCGCAGCGGTTTGGCGCCTGCCTTTGGCCCAGGGCGCGATCCTGGAGACCCGGGATCGAATCCCACATCGGGCTCTTGGTGCATGGAGCCTGCTTCTCCCTCTGCCTGTGTCTCTGCCTCTCTCTCTCTCTCTGTGTGACTATCATAAAAAAAAAAAAAATTAAAAAAAAAAAAAAAAAGAAAACCCAAACGACTCCACCCCAAGATTGCTAGAACTCATACAGGAATTTGGCAGTGTGGTGGGATATAGAATCAATGCCCAGAAGTCAGTGGCATTTCTATACACTAACAATGAGACTGAAGAAAGAGAAATAAAGGAGTCAATCCCATTTACAATTGCACCCAAAAGCATAAGATACCTAGGAATAAACCTAACCAGGGAGATAACGGATTTATACCCTCCAAACTGCGGAGCACTTCTGAAAGAAATTGAGGAAGACACAAAGAGATGGAAAAATAGTCCATGCTCATGGATTGAAAGAATTAATTTTTTTATTATTATTATTTATTTATGATAGTCACACAGAGAGAGAGAGAGAGAGAGAGAGAGGCAGAGACACAAGCAGAGGGAGAAGCAGGCTCCATGCACCGGGAGCCCGATGTGGGATTCAATCCTGGGTCTCCAGGATCGCGCCCTGGGCCAAAGGCACGCGTGGAACCGCTGCGCCACCCAGGGATCCCGGATTGAAAGATTTAATATTGTGAAAATATCAATGCTTACCAGGGCAATTTACACGTTCAATTCAATCATTCAGAGAGTTGTAACAAATCATCTCAAGATTTGTGTGGAATCAGAAAAGACCCCAAATAGCCAGGGGATTTTTAAAAAAGAAAACCATAGCTTGGGGCCTCACAATGCCAGATTTCAGGTTGTACTACAAAGCTGTGCTCATCAAGACAGTGTGGTACTGGCACAAAAGCAGACACATAGATCAATGGAACAGAATAGAGAATCCAGAAGTAGACCCTCAACTTTATGGTGAAGTAACATTTGACAAAGGAGGAAAGACTCTCCACTGGAAAAAAGATAATCTCTTCAATAAATGTGCTGGAAAAATTGGACATCCACATGCGGAAGAATGAAACCAGACCACTCTCTTGCACCTTACACAAAGATAAACTCAAAATGGATGAAAGATCTAAATGTAAGACAAGATTCCATCAAAATCCTAGAGGAGAACACAGGCAACACCCTTTTTGAACTTGCAAGATCAAATAACTTCTTGCAAGATCCATGCATGAAGGCAAGAGAAACAAAAGCAAAAATGAACTATTGGGACTTCATCAAGATAAGAAGCTTTTGCACAACAAAAGATACTGGCAACAAAACTCAAAGACCACCTACAGAATGGGAGAAGATATTTCTTTTTTTTTTTAAAGTAGGCATTTACAGCTATAAATTTACTCTCTGACCACTGCTTTTACCAAATCCCATAAATTATAGAATGTTGTATTCTCATTTTTGTTTTTCTTAAAGATTTTATAATATCCTTTGTTATTTATTCTTGGACTCATTAGTTGGTTAAGAGTATGTTTTTAAACCTTCAGATATTTGACAATTTTCTAGTTTTCCTTCTTTTTAGAATTTTATTTATTTGAGAGAGAGAGAGAGAGAGAGAGAGAGAGAGAGAGAGGGAGAGGGAGAGACAAGCAGAGGGAGAAGCAGGCTCCATGCAGGGAGCCTGACGTGGGACCCCCAGGTCTCCAGGATCATGCCCTGGGCTGAAGGCCATGCCACTGAAACCACTGGGCCACCTGGGCTGCCCAAGGACAAATATTCTTAAAGTCTCTATGCTACTACAGCAAAGATTCAACACAATCTCTATCCAGATACCATCAACTTATTTCACAGAATTAGAACAAATAATCATAAATTTTGTATGGAACCAGAAAAGCCCCTGAGTAGCCAAAGGAATGTTGAAAAAGAAAACCAAAGCTGGGGGCATCACAGTTTTGGACTTCATGTAAACATCAACTTAGTATGGTACTGGCACAAAAACAGACAGGTAGATCAACGGAACAGAATAGAGAACCCAGATACGTACTCTTGACTCTATGGTCAACTCATCTTCAACAAAGCAGGAAATAATTCCCAATATAAAAAAGATAGTCTCTTCCACAAATGGTGATGGGAAAACTAAAGAGCTACATGCAGAAGAATGAAACTGGACCAATTTTTGGATACACCATACACCAAATAAACTCAAAATGGATGAAAGACTTAAATGTGAAATAGGAATCCATTAAAATCCTATTGGAGAACACAGGCAGCAACCTTTATGACTTCAGCTGCAGATACTTCTTGCTAGACATGTCTCCAAAGGCAAGGGATTCAAAGGCAAAAATGAACTATTGGGACTTCAACAATATTAAAGCCTTTTGCAGAGCAAAGGAAACAGCATAACTAAAAGACAACCAACAGAATAGGAGAAGATATTTGCAAATGACACATCAGATTAAGGGCTAGCATTACAAATCTGTAAAGAACTTATAAAACTCAACATCCAAAGAACAAATAATCCAGTCAAGAAATGGGCAAAAGACATGAACAGACATTTCTCCAAAGAAGACATACAAATAGCCAACAGTCACATGAAAAAATGCTCCACAGCATGTGGCATCAGGGAAATACAAATCAAAACCATGATGACATACCACATTGCACCAGTCACAATGGCTAAAATTAACAAGATAGGAAACAAAAAAATGTTGGTGAGGATGCAGAAAAAGCGGAACACTATTACACTGTTGGAAATGTAAGATGGTACAGACACTCTGGAAAACAGTATGTAGGTTCCTAAAAGTTGAAAATAGAGCTACCCTATGAACCAGTAATTGGACTTCTGGGTATCTATCCCAAAGATACAAATGTACTGATCCAAAGGGAAACTTGCACCCCAGTGTTTATAGCAGCAATGTCCACAACAGCCATCTGGAAAGATCCCAAATGTCCTTTGACAGATGAATGGATAAAGAAGATGTGATTAATATATACAATTAAATATATATATTAATATTTACATACATACATTATATATATAATGGATACTACTCAGCCTAATATAGATGGAAGTAATGCATATTTTGCTAAGCTAATTAAGTGAATCAAAGAAAGATGAATATCATATGATCTCATTCATATGTGAAATTTAAGAACCAAAACAGAGGGTCAGAGGGGAATAGAGGTAAAAATAAAACAAGATGAAATCAGAGATGGAGACAAATGATAAGAGACTCTTAATCATAGGAAAAAAACCGAGGCTTGTTGGAGAAAGAGGGTGAGGGGTGTGGGGTAACTGGGTTATGAACATTAAGGAGGGCACATGATGCGATGAGCACCGTGTATTATATAAGAATGATGAATCACTGATGTCTACTTATGAAACCAATGAAACATATGCTAAATGAATTTAAATAAAAATTTTAAAAGTCTGGTAGAATTCACTCGTGAATCCATCTTGTCCTAAACCTGTAATTTTGGTTGGTTTATGATTAACAATTTAATTTTGTTTCTTATAATTGGTCTGTTCAGATTTTCTATTTCTTTTTGGTTCTATTTTGCCTTTAAATTTTTTTTTATTGGCGTTCAATTTGCCAACATATAGCATAATACCCAGTGCTCATCCCATCAAGTACACCCCTCAGGTAACCCCTGTTGCCCAGTCAACCCCACCCCCCACCCACGTCCCTTTCCACCACCCCTTTTTCATTTCCCAGAGTTAGAAAGTCTCTCATGTTCTGTCTCCCTCTCTGATATGTCCCACTCATTTTTTCTCCTTTCCCCTTTATTTCCTTTCACTATCTTTATATTCCCCAAATGAATGACACCACATAATGTTTCTCCTTCTCCAATTGACTTATTTCACTCAGCATAATACCCTCCATTCACATCAAAGCAAATTGTGGGTATTTGTCATTTATAATGGCTCAGTAATATTCCATTGTATACATAGACCATATCTTCTTTACCCATTCATCTTTTGATGGACAATGAGGCTCCTGCCACAGTTTGGCTATTGTGGACATTGCTGCTAGAAACATCGGGGTGCAGGTGTCCCAGTGTTTCACTGCATCTGTATCCTTGGGGTAAATCCCCAGCAGTGCAATTGCTGGGTTGGGTCATAGGGCAGATCTATTTTTATCTCTTTGAGGAACCTCCACACAGTTTTCCAGAGTGGCTGCAACAGTTCACATTCCCACCAGCTGTGCAAGAGGGTTCCCTTTTCTCCATATCCTTCCAACATTTCTTGTATCCTGCGTTGTTAATGTTCCCCATTCTCACTGGCGTGAGGTGGTATCTCATTGTGGTTTTGATTTGTATTTCCCTGATGGCCAGTGATGCAGAGCATTTTCTCATGTGCATGTTGGCCATGTCTATGTCTTCTACTGTGAGATTTCTCTTCATGTCTTTTGCCCATTATCATGATTGGATTGTTTGTTTCTTTGGTGTTGAGTTTAATGAGTTCTTTATAGATCTTGGATACTGGTCCTTTACCTTAATGTCATTTGCAAAATCTTCTCCCATTCTGTGGGTTGTATTTTAGTTTTATTGACTGTATCTTTAGCTGTGCAAAAGCTTCTTACCTTTATGAAGTCTAATAGTTCATTTTTGCTTTTGTTTCTCTTGCCTTCATGGATGAATCTTGCAAGAAGTTACTGTGGCCAAGTTCAAAAAGGGTGTTGCTTATGTTCTCCTCTAGGATTTTAATAGAATCTTGTCTCACATTAAGGTCTTTCATCCATTTTGAGTTTATCTTGTGTATGGTGTAAGAGAATGGTCCAGTTTCATTCTTCTGCATGTGGATGTCCAATTTTCCCAGCACCATTTATTGAAGAGACTGTCTTTTTTCCAGTGGATAGCCTTTCCTGCTTTGTTGAATATAAGTTGACCATAAAGTTGAGGGTCCACTTCTGGATTCTCTATTGTGTCCCATTGATCTCTGTGTCTGTTTTTGTGCCAGTACCACACTCTCTTGATGACCACAGCTTTGTAGTACAATCTGAAATCTGGCATTGTGATGCCCTGAGATATGGTTTTCTTTTTTAAAATTCCACTGACTATTTGGTGTCTTTCTAATTCCACACAAATTTTAAGATAATTTGTTTCAACTCTCTGAAGAAAGACCATGGTATTTTGATAGCAATTGCAAGAACGTGTAAATTTCCCTGGTAAGCATTGATATTTTCACAATATTAATTCTTCCAATCCCTGAGCATGTAATAATTTTCCTTCTCTTTGTGTCTTCCTCAATTTCTTTCAGAAGTGTTGTGTCATTTTTAGGGTATGGATCCTTTACCTCTTGGGTTAGGTTTATTCCTATGTATCTTATGCTTTTGGGTGCAAATGAAAATGGGATTGACTCCTTTATTTCTCTTTCTTCAGTCTTATTGTTAGTGTATAGAAATGCCACTGACTTCTGGGCATTGATTTTGTATCCTGCCACACTGTCGAATTCCTGTATGAGTTCTAGCAATCTTGGGGTGGAGTCTCTTGGGTTTTCTTTTTTTCTTTTTTTCCATTGGTCATCATTTTTCAAATAATAAATTTATTTTTTATTGGTGTTCAATTTACCAATATACAGAATAACACCCAGTGCTCATCCCGTCAAATGCACCCCTCAGTGCCCGTCACCGATTCACCCCCAGCCCCCGCCGTCCTCCCCTTCCATCACCCTAGTTCATTTCCCAGAGTTAGTAGTCTTTATGTTCTGTCTCCCTTTCTGATATTTCCCCCACATTTATTCTCCCTTCTCTTATATTCCTTTTCACTATTATTTATATTCCCCAAATGAATGAGAACATACAATGTTTGTCCTTCTCCGATTGACTTACCTCACTCAGCATAATACCTTCCAGTTCGATCCACATTGAAGCAAATGGTGGGTATTTGTCGTTTATAATGGCTCAGTAATATTCCATTGTATACATAAACCACATCTTCTTTATCCATTCATCTTTCGATGGACACCGAGGCTCCTTCCACAGTTTGGCTATTGTGGACATTGCTGCTAGAAACATCGGGGTGCAGGTGTCCCAGCATTTCATTGCATCTGAATCTTTGGGGTAAATCCCCAACAGTGCAATTCCTGGATTTGTAGGGCAGGTTTATTTTTAACTCTTTGAGGAACCTCCACACAGTCTTCCAGAGTGGCTGCACCAGTTCACATTCCCACCAACAGTGTAAGAGGGTTCCCTTTTCTCTGCATCCCCTCCAACATTTGTGGTTTCCTGCCTTGTTAATGTTCCCCATTCTCACTGGTGTGAGGTGGTATCTCATTGTGGTTTTGATTTGTATTTCCCTGATGGCAAGTGATGCGGAGCATTTTCTCATGTGCATGTTGGCCATGTCTATGTCTTCCTCTGTGAGAGTTCTCTTCATGTCTTTTGCCTATTTCATGATTGGATTGTTTGTTTCTTTGGTGTTGAGTTTAATAAGTTCTTTATAGATCTTGGATACTACCCCTTCATCTGACATGTCATTTGCAAATATCTTCTCCCATTCTGTAGGTTGTCTTTTAGTTTTGTTGACTGTATCCTTTGCTGTGCAAAAGCTTCTTATCTTGATGAAGTTCCAATAGTTCATTTTTGCTTTTCTTTCTTTTGCCTTCGTGGATGTATCTTGCAAGAAGTTACTGTGGCCGAGTTCAAAAATGGTGTTGCCTGTGTTCTCCTCTAGGATTTTGTTGGAATCTTGTCTCACATTTAGATCTCTCATCCATTTTGAGTTTATCTTTGTGTATGGTGCAAGAGAGTGGTCTAGTTTCATTCTTCTGCATGTGGATGTCCAATTTTCCCAGCACGATTTATTGAAGACACTGTTTTCCTTCCAATGGATAGTCTTTCCTCCTTTATCAAATATTAGTTGACCATAAAGTTCAGGGTCTACTTCTGGGTTCTCTATTCTGTTCCATTGATCTATGTGTCTGTTTTTGTGCCTGTACCACACCGGCTTGAATAACACAGCTTTGTAGTACAACCTGAAATCTGGCATTGTGATGCCCCCAGAGATGGTTTTCTTTTTTAAAATTCCCCTGGCTATTCGGGGTCATTTCTGATTCCACACAAATCTTAAAATAATTTATTCTAACTCTCTGAAGAAAGTCCATGGTATTTTGATAGGGATTGCATTGAACGTGTAAATTGCCCTGGGTAACATTGACATTTTTACAATATTAATTCTGCCAATCCATGAACATGGAATATTTTTCCATCTCTTTGTGTCTTCCTCAGTTTCGTTCAGAAGTGCTCTGTAATTTGGAGGGTATAGATCCTTTACCTCTTTGGTTAGGTTTATTCCTAGGTATCTTATGCTTTTGGGTGCAATTGTAAATGGGATTGACTCCTTAATTACTCTTTCTTCAGTCTCATTGTTAGTGTATAGAAATGCCATTGATTTCTGGGCATTGATTTTGTATCCTGCCACCCTGCCAAATTGCTGTATGAGTTCTAGCAATCTTGGGGTGGAGGCTTTTGGGTTTTCTATGTAGTGTATTATGTCATCGGTGAAAAAGAAGAGTTTGACTTCTTCTTTGCCAATTTGAATGCCTTAATATCTTTTTGTTGTCTGATTGCTGAGGCAAGGACTTCCAGTACTATGTTGAATAGCAGTGGTGAGAGTGGACATCCCTGTCTTGTTCCTGATCTTAAGGAAAAGACTCCCAGTGCTTCCCCATTGAGAATGATATTTGCTGTGGGCTTTTCGTAGATGGCTTTTAAGATGTCGAGGAATGTTCCCTCTATACCTACACTCTGAAGAGTTTTGATCAGGAATGGATGCTGTATTTTGTCAAATGCTTTCTCTGCAACTAATGAGAGGATCATATGGTTCTTGGTTTTTCTCTTGCTGATATGATGAATCACATTGATGGTTTTACGAGTGTTGAACCAGCCTTGTGTCCCGGGGATAAATCCTACTTGGTCATGGTGAATAATTTTAATGTGTTTTGGATCCTATTGGCTAGTATCTTGTTGAGAATTTTTGCATCGATGTTCATCAGGGATATTCGTCTGTAATTCTCCTTGTTGGTGGGGTCTTTGTCTGGTTTTGGAATTAAGGTGATGCTGGCCTCATAGAACGAATTTGGAAGTACTCCATCTCTTTCTATCTTTCCAAACAGCTTTAGTAGAATAGGTATGGTTTCTTCTTTAAACGTTTGATAGAATTCCCCTGGGAAGCCATCTGGCCCTGGACTTTTGTGTCTTGGGAGGTTTTTGATGACTGCTTCAATTTCTTCCCTGGTTATTGGCCTGTTCAGGTTTTCTGTTTCTTCCTGTTCCAGTTTTGGTAGATCGTGGCTTTCCAGGAATGCATCCATTTCTTCTAGATTGCCTAATTTATTGGCGTAGAGCTGTTCATAATATGTTTTTAAAATCATTTGTATTTCCTTGGTGTTGGTAGTGATCTCCCCTTTCTCATTCATGATTTTATTAATTTGAGTCTTCTCTCTCTTCTTTTTAATATGGCTGGCTAATGGTTTATCTATCTTATTAATTCTTTCAAAACCAACTCCTGGTTCTGTTGATCTGTTCCACAGTTCTTCTCGTCTCAATTTCGTTGAGTTCTGCTCTAATCTTAATTAACTCTCTTCTGCTGGGTGTAGGATCTATCTGCTCTTTTTTCTCTAGCTCCTTTTTGTGTAAGGTAAGCTTTTGTATTTGAGTTCTTTCCAGTTTTTGAATGGATGCTTGTATTGCGATGTATTTCCCCCTCAAGACTGCTTTTGCTGCATCCCAAAGATTTTGAACAGTTGTGTCTTCATTCTCATTAGTTTCCATGAATCTTTTTAATCCTTCCTTAATTTCCTGGTTGACCCTTTCATCTTTTAGCAGGATGGTCCTTAACCTCCACGTGTTTGAGGTCCTTCCAAACTTCTTGTTGTGATTTAGTTCTTATTTCAAGGCATTATGGTCTGAGAATATGCAGGGGACAATCCCAATCTTTTGGTATCGGTTCAGACCCGATTTGTGACCCAGTATGTGGTCTATGTGGAGAAAGTTCCATGGGCACTTGAGAAGAATGTGTATTCAGTTGAGTTTGGATGCAAAGTTCTGTAGATATCTGTGAAATCCATCTGGTCCAGTGTTTCATTTAAAGCTCTCGTTTCTTTGGAGATGTTGTGCTTAGAAGACCTATTGAGTATAGAAAGAGCTACATTGAAGTCACCAAGCATAAGTGTATTATTATCTACGTATTTCTTCACTTTGGTTATTAATTGATTTAAATATTTGGGAGCTCCCACAATCAGGGCATATATATTGAGGATTGTTAAGTCCTCTTGTTGGATGGATCCTTTAAGTATGATATAGTGTCCCTCTTCATCTCTCACTACAGTCTTCGGGGTAAATTTTAGTTTATCTGATATGAGGATGGCTACCGCTGCTTTCTTTTGAGGACCATTTGAATGGTAAATGGTTCACCAACCTTTTATTTTCAGGCTGTTGGTGTCCTTCTGTCTGAAATGAGTCTCTTGTAGACAGCAAATAGATGGGTCCTGCTTTTTTATCCAGTCTGAAACCCTACGCCTTTTGATGGGGTTAAGCCCGTTCACATTCAGAGTTACTATTGAAAGATAAGAGTTTAGTGTCATCATGATATCTATTTAGTCCCTGTTTTTGTGGATTGTTCCACTGAACTTCTTCTTAAAGGGGAATTTTAAGAGTCCCCCTTAAAATTTCTTGCAGAGCTGGTTTGGAGGTCACATATTCTTTCAGTTCCTGCCTGTCTTGGAAGCTCTTTATCTCTCCTTCCATTTTGAATGAAAGCGTTGCTGGATAAAGTATTCTTGGTTGCATGTTCTTTTCATTTAGGACCCTGAATATATCCTGCCAGCCCTTTCTGGCCTGCCAGGTCTCTGTGGAGAGGTCTGCTGTTACCCTAATATTCCTCCCCATAAAAGTCAGGGACTTTTTTTCTCTTGCTGCTTTAAGGATCTTCTCCTTATCTTTGGAATTTGCAAGCTTCACTATTAAATGTCGAGGTGTTGATCAGTTTTTGTTGATTTTAGGCAGGATCTCTCTATTTCCTGGATCTGAATGCCTGTTTCCCTTCCCAGATTCGGAAAGTTTTCAGCTAGGATTTGTTCAAATACATATTCTGGCCCTCTGTCCTTTTCGGCGCCCTCGGGAACCCCAATTAAACGTAGGTTTTTCTTCCTCAGGCTGTCATTTATTTCCCTTAATCTATCCTCATGGTCTTTTAATTGCCTGTCTCTTTTTTCCTCAGTTTCCCTCTTTGCCATCAACTTGTCTTCTATGTCACTCACTTGTTCTTCCACCTCGTTAAGCTTCGTCATTAGGACTTCTAGCTTGGATTGCATCTCATTTAATTGATTTTTAATTTCTGCCTGATTGGATCTAAATTCTGCAGTCATTAAGTCTCTTGAGTCCTTTATGGTTTTTTCTAGAGTCACCAGTAGCTGTATAATAGTGCTTCTGAATTGGCTTTCTGACATTGAATTGTATTCCATATTTTGTAACTCTGTGGGAGAGAGGACTGTTTCTGATTCTTTCTTTTTCTTTTCTTTTCTTTTCTTTTTTTTTCTTTGATTTGAGGTGAGTTTTTCCTTCTGGTCATTTTGCTTAGGGCAGAGTGGCCAAAATCAGGTTGTATTTGATAGAAGCATGAACTCCTCTCACTGTAGCATTCCAGCTGTTTTCTCTTTAAATCTCAGGCCGAATTTGTAGGTTTTCATATTGATTTGAATGTTATCTAAGTAATTTGGTGGGACAGGTGACTTGGGGACCCTACTCTTCCACCATCTTGCCCCTCCTGTCTGTTTCCATTTTGAAAGATTATATATTTCTAGGACTTCATCCATTTCTTCTAGATTGTCCACTTTGTTGGCATATAAAGTTCATAGTAATCTTTTATAATTCTTTGTATATCTGCCGCATCACTTGTTACCACTCCTTTTTCATCTTTGATTTTATTTGTGTCATTTCTTTTTTTCTTCATGAGTGTACCTAAGCATTTGTCAGTTTTGTTGAACTTTTCAAAGAAGTAGCTTTGTTTTACTCATTTTTTTCTGTTACTCTTTGAAGTCTCTATGTCATTTACTTCTGTTCTGCTCTTTATTATTTCCTTTCTTCCAGTCACAGTGGGCTTTGTTTGTTCTTTGGGAAAGAGTATTTTGAATATAAGATCAGTATCTGACACTAATTTCGAGTCGGCATACCAAATGCAAATTGCCTTAATTTCATTGGTCCTATATCCATATAGACTTTTTGTTTTCTTTCTAGTTAGAAAAGATATCTTCCATCCCTTTTGATGCGAATCAGCTGTATCCGTGCTCTAGATCCTACCCTCAGCCATGCTCCACTTGACTTTCTCCATTAACTATATTGTTGAAGTATAATTATATATAATAAATTGCACCTATTTATGTAGTTTGGCACTTTTGGTGAGCACAGCATAACAAAGAGTTGTGGGTTGGATCACTATGTTGTACATATGAAACTAATATAGCATTGTCAACTATTTCAATAAAAATTTTAAATAAAGTGTAAACTTTGCTGCATTAAAGGCATTGCACAAAATTTAGGAGCACATTCTGAATGATTTCTTCTGTATGTAATTCTAGAAAATGCACAATAAGCTTTCACTATTTTGTTCTATAACTTAGTAAAATTTAATACTCCTGAACCTTATTTCTTTTTTTTTTTTTGTATATTTATATTTTTTTTACTGGAGTTTGATTTGCCAACATATAGTATAGCACCCAGTACTCATCCCATCAAGTGCCCTCCTGAACCTTATTTCTGAGAATAACACAGGATAGTAAAACTGATTTCAGAAGAATACTATGGGAATGAACAAATATGTGGTCATGTTTATAGATCCCTAAGAAAATGTTCAGTAGTGAAGGGTATGATGTGTTATGTTCAGGTGTGTGTGTATGTGTGTGTGTTTATATACACTTTTCTTTCAAGTAAACATGACATTTATATGCACACACACTCACTCAATATTAGTCATATTTCATGCCACAAAGTTGGGGAAGGGGATAAAAATGAAAAGAATGAACATTTGTATTAATGCGAAAGTAAAAGTATGCAAAAGTTTGGATACAGGAATTTAAGATAGAACAATTGTCCTTAAGGATGCAATTTTTCTCCTTTAGTGTTTGCAAGTTAGTACAGCTTATGGCATGGGAGACTCTTAAAAAAATTATTTATTTATTCATGAGAGACACACAGAGAGAGGTGGAGACATAGGCAGAGAGAGAAGCAGGCTCCATGCAGGGAGCCCCACGTGGAACTCAATCCTGGGACTCCAGGGTCACACCCTAGGCCAAAGGCAGATGCTTAACTTCTGAGCCACCCAGACATCCCCGTGGGAGACTTTCTGTACCAGCTCTTGGGGTGAACAACTCCAAAGTGACTTCAGATTTCTTTTTCTACTTAAAGTGGGATTTCAACACCAAATATCCTTATTCAGGAGGATATAAATAAATAAGATCCAAGGCTGAATTCATTTCCCTTGAACAAAATGTTATTGGGTAAATGTCTGGATTAGACTTTTGTTGTGATTGTAACAAATTACCATGCTGCTGCCTTAAAACAAATCAGAGTATTTTCTGATAGTTCTGGAAATCAGAAGTCTGAAATAGGTCTCCCTGGGCTAAAATCACTATCTACAGAGGAGAGTTCATTCTGGAGACCTGGGGGTGAATATATTTTCATTCTTTTTCTAGTGTTAGAGTCACCTATACTCCCTGACTCACATTCCCTTCTTTATTTTCAAAGCCAACACCATAGCATCTCAAAATCTCTCTCTGACTCCAAGACTTCTGCCTCCCTCTTCCACATTTTGAGGACCCTTGTGTTCTAATGAGCCTACCTGGATCATAGGAATAACTTTATCCTAGGGTCAGGTGATAAGCAATGTTAATACCATTTGCAACCTGAATTCTCCCTTGCCATGACACAATATATATTAAAAGATTGTGTGGATTAAGATTGGAAGTATTTAAGGGATATAATTCTGCCAACTAAAAGTCTTTTTCAGAGGTATATTTGATGTCATTTCAGGGTCCTTCACTTTGAAGAATCAAACAAAGAATTATTTGAGATTCTAGGGTGAGGGCTCAGACTTTTTCTCCAAACAACACATAAAGAGGATCACATGGCTTATTGATTAACATCACCCCAAAGCTATAAATGGTAGCGTAACCCCTCAACTAAATAAATTCAGTATGGTCTCAAGGTTAAGGTAAAGTGCAGGAGGTTAGGCCTCTGAAAGGGATGCAAGTTCAGGAGAATGAGGAATATAAAGCTGGATTCACTTGACTTCTAATTTGGTCTCCCAGGGACAGAGTCTCACTAGGAAAAATTTCCTTTCTGTCCAGACCAGTGACCCACAGGGAATAGAGTGCTCTAAGATGGGAGTAAAACTGTAAGCAGTGACTAATGAACAGATTTAGGGAGCTGTAAATATCTCCTCTGCTGCATAACTTCAGCAAGTGAAACCCTGGACTGGCCAGGACATGGTTGTTATTTTTCTGTTCCTATGTCTGGCTGGGGGACCCATATTTCATTCTTGCCTGCTGTCTGCCTGGAAACAGAGCTTTGGTTTTCATCACCAACCATCCAGGAAAGAATTCAGACCTCCACATGGAGACTTTCATCTTATAGACCCCACCCAGGTGAGTCTGAGAGTTCAGCGGGTATTTCAGGAAAGGGTCAGAGAGAAAGGAAGTAGGAAGTTGAGATTTACCTGAGAATAGGGAGACTCATTCATAATTAGTTTATGTAATGTTTTCAAAGGAGAAGTGTCCATTTGACTCAGCAACATGGACGTCATTGTTGACAGTACATGGTGGAAAGTGAAGTCCCATTGGATGAGACAGGGGAAGGGGATGGGGACATAAAGTGATATTTGTGAGACAGAAGAAAAGTCAGCCAAATCTCTTCACTGGTGATAATCATTTATTTACTCACAGGAAGGAATATACTGTAAGCTTTTCACATATACTGATGACTATTGTCTGCCACCATAGGAGGATGGATACTGCTATTCCCCCTGAGTAAGAGGGTATGGGGGAACTACCTGAGTAAGGATATTCACATTTGGAATGGCTCAGTTGTCTCTCTCAAATTCAAACAGCTTATGTGTTATAGATCTGACATTCAAAACCTGGTTTTTTGATTCCAAAAGTTTTGCATTTAAAACATTCGGAAATTCTTTCATTATTTCATCTTTAAAAAATCCTCTTCCATTATAGTACATTGTATATTTTCTGTTGTAAATTGCAGATTTATTCCCTTTGCACATTTTTAAAAAGATTTATTTACTTATTCATGAGAGACAGAGACATAGGGATAGGGAGAAGCAGGCTCAATGTGGGGAGCCCGACGTGGGACTTGATCCCAAGACTCCAGGACCATGCCCTGAGCTGAAGGCAGGCACTAAACCACTGAGCCATCCAGGGATCCCTTCTTTGTACATTTTTCTAGAGGAATATTCAATCAGTAAATTATCTTGACCTCATAAGATGTCACTCTTTCTTGTTCAGATACATTGTTTTTTCCTGCTTTGTTAATTATTCTGGGCATCAGGGTATATGTACTGGGGCTGGAAAGCTGCCAGAACCAGAGAAGCTTTCGCTCATCACAGTCTCTTAGGGACCACTTGAGCTTATTAGATAAATCTCTTTAAACCTGTGTCCATTTTGTTCCTCTCTGTGCTTTGGAACTGCTTTTTTTATCTTTTTTTAAATACAAGATGCAAGGTGATCATATGAAAATGGGGCCTCTTGTTTAGATGTCCAGGGAAGGCTTACTAACTAGAATTTAAGTGCTATTTACACATTCATCAGGGCAAAGTTAATCTGATGTTGACAGCTTGCCTTCTATCATTTTCTTTCAAAACTACCATGGTTGGCAATGAAAAAAGCATGATAGTGGGCAGCCCCAACGGCCGATCGGTTGGTTTGATGCTACCTTGGGCCTGGGGTGCGATCCTGGAGACCTGGGATCGAGTCCCATGTCGGGCTCCCTGCATGGGGCCTCCTTCTTCCTGTGTCTCTGTCTCTGTCTCTGTCTCTCTTTCTCTCTCTCTGTCTGTCTTGAATAAATAAATAAAATCTTTAAGAAAAGCATGATAGAAAAAAAAAAGCATGATAGTAATGCAATCCCATGAGGGCATAGGGCACTATGTGCAGTGTGTGTTGAGGGGCACAAGTACCTGACGTCATATACTCCAATATGTGACCCTTAAATGCAGAATGTTAACCAAAAGATGAAAATAAGAATCAGATCTATCTCTGTTCACAGAATTTCTTGGAGCAAAATCAATAAAATTCAAAGAACACCATGTGAAGGAAAGGCTTCCTGTGTCTTGAAGTCCCATCAGTGGCAGGAAAGCCACCTTAGTCCTCACCATTCTCTGCCACCACCTCTCATCTCTCCCTCTTGCTCATCCCCTCACCACACTGACTTCATTCTGAGATTTGCATATCTGAAGTCAGTGCCTTCTGCAGCATATTTGCTCTTTTTTCCCTGCAGGACACACACATTCCCCAGAAACCTCCTGCCTCTTGCTTAGTCTTATTGGAAGTCTCTGTTAAAATGTCACCTTATTTGCAGGTCTTCCTGTACTCCTTTTTTTTTAAAGATTTATTTTTATTTATTTATGATAGTCACAGAGAGAGAGAGGCAGATACACAGGCAGAGGGAGAAGCAGGCTCCATGCACCGGGAGCCAGACGTCGGATTCGATCCCGGGTCTCCAGGATCATGCCCTGGGCCAAAGGCAGGCGCCAAACCGCTGCGCCACCCAGGGATCCCTCTTCCTGTACTCCTATTAAAAGTTAGCACTCTTCTCACCCACTACTTTTCATACTAACTTTTTTTTTTCCTTCATGGCACCTGTCACCTTCTGACATGGTGTATGATTTATGATTTTTTACTTTTTAAGTATATATTCCTTCTCCATCTTTGGATTGTATGGACTTTTTTTTCCCTGTCAAGCATTTATTTAAATTCCAGGTAGTTAACATACAGTGCAATATTCATTTCTGGTGTAGAATTTAGTGATTCTACAGTTCCATACCATATCTTGTGCTCATCACCACAAGTGCCCTCCTTCATCCCCATCATCTATTTTATCCCTCCGCCACTCACTTCCCTCTGGCAACACTCAGTTTGTTCTCTATAGTTAAGGGTCCACTTCCTGGTTTGCCTCTCTTTTTCCCGCAGTATGTAAATTTGAAATTTTTCTTAAATTCCACGAGTGAGGGAAGTCATTTGGTATTTATCTCTCTCTGACTTATTTCACTTAGCATAATATATTCTATATCCATCTGTGTGATTGCAAATGCAAGATTTCATACATTTTGATGGCTGAGTAATACTCCACTTTATTTATATACCACATCTTTTTTTTTCCCCATTCATCAGTTAGTGGACATTTGGGCTCTCTCCATACTTTGGCTATTATTGATAATGCTGCTGCACACATCAGGGTGCCCTTTTGTGCCCTTTTGAATTACTATTTTTGTATCCCTTCAGTAAATACCTAGTAGTGCAACCTACAGAATATTTACATGTCATATCTCATACAAGGTTAGTATCCAAAATCTATTAAAAAACTTATCAAACTAAACTCCCCCCCCGCCAAAAAAACAAATAATACAGTCATGAAAAAGGAAGAAGACATAAATAGATACCTTTCCAAGAAGACATACAGATGGCTAACAGGTACATGAAAAGATGCTCAACATCACTCATCATCAGGGAAACACAAATTAAATCTACAATTAGATATCACCTCACACCAATCAGAATGGCTAAAATTAAAAACACAGGAATCAATAGGTGTTGAGGATGCAGAGAAAAGGGGAATGTTTGCCCTCTTGGTGGGAATACAAACTGTTGCAGCTACTCTGAAAAACAGGATGGAGTTTCCTCAAAAGTTAAAAAAAAAGAACTAGCCTTCAATCCAGAAATTACTCAAAGGTTGTCTGGACAGTTCTTTCTCAGCATTTTATACTCTTTGTCTAGCAGATGTCAGTACTCAATATATAAACCTCAAAAACAGGAAAGCATTTTCATTAAACCTATAATACATGCCCTGTTAGAAAAAAGGCTGAATGGACAGAAATTCCTAATCAGCAATGTTGGTAGATTCCCTTAAATGGAATCAGATCTATACCAAACATATGTATTGCTTTCTTGAGAGCAAAATATAAATTGTACTATGTCACTCTGTTAATAATGCCCATTTGCTACAAATCAAAACTACAATGAGGTATCACCTCACACCTGTCAGAATGGCTAAAATCAACAACACAAGTAGCAGCAGTTGTTTGTTTGTTTTTTCCTGTAACCTATTTTTTCAAATTTTTTTTATTGGAGTTCAACTTGCCAACATTTAGCATAACACCCAGTGCTCATCCACCAAGTGCCCCCCTCAGTGTCCATCATCCAATCACCCCAACCTCCCGCCCACTTCCCCTTCCACTACGCTTTGTTCATTTCCCAGAGTTAGACGTCTTTCATGTTTTCTCACCCTCACTGATATTTTCACTCATTTTGTTTCCTTTCCCTTTATTCCCTTTCACTAATTTTTATATTCCCCAAATGAATGAAACCATATGTTTGTCCTTTTCCAATGCAAAAACAGTTGTTTACAAGGACGTGGAGAAAGTAGAACCTTTTACCTTGATGGTGGTGTTGCAGCCTTGCAAGATTCTTGTCTCATGGAGCTGAAGAATGAATCTTGGGGACACAAAAGTTTGAAATGAATAGAAAGTTTATTGAGGAAAGGTGAGCTCAGAAAGGAAAGAAAAAAAAGCTCTTTAGAGTAATAAGAGTTCCAAATAGGTTGCCACTGAAGGTTTTAATGGTCCGGCTTTTATAGAAAACAAATCAAGCAACTTGTTAAATATCATGTCTATAACATTAAACTAAACAAAGTGGGATTTTTAACTATAATGTAAATATCTCATCTATTCGTAAGAGGAACAAGGTGGATATGTAACTATGATGTGAATATCTTGTCTATATTTAGGACAAACAAGGTGGATTTCTTATGTTCCCTTCTTTCTGGTTAATATCTTATCTATAACATTTCTCCACATCTGGGATTTCTGTGAGCCTAGTTAAGTAACCCCCAGCATGAGCCTAGTCAGGGAATTCAGGGGCATCCCATCTCTCTCTGCCTGTACCTTAATCCTTTCCTTAGTGGGAATGCAAACGGATGGAGCCACTCTGCTAAACAGTATGGAGGTTCCTCAAAAAATTAAAAATATAACTGCCCTATGACCCAGCAATTGCACCACTAGGTATTTACCCAACAAATACAGAAGTACTAATTCAAAGAGATACATGCACCCTAATGTTTTTAGTAGCATTATCTACAACAGCCAAACTGTGGACACAAGTGTCCATCAATAGATGAATGGATAAAAAAGATACACATACACACACACACACACACACACATACACAATGGTAAATTTCTCATTCGTAAAACAAATTGAAATCTTGCCATTTGTAGTGACACAAATGCTGGTAGAGAGTATTATGCTAAGTGAAATAAATCAGTTAGAAAGATAAATATCATATGATTTCACTAATATGTGAAATTTAAGAAATTTAAGAAACAAATGAGCAAAAGGGGAAAAAATAAAGAAGAGAGATGCACCTAGAACAGACTCTTAACTACAGAGAACACACTGATGGTTACCAGAGAGAAGGTGGTGGGGAGATGGATGAAATAGGTGATGAGGATTAAGGAAGGCACTTGTGATGAGCACCAGGTACTGGTACTGTTGGAAACTGTTGAATCACTATATTGCACACATTAAACAAATATTACACTATATTACACTATATACTAAATATTACACTATATTACAAATATTACACTATATACTAACTGGAATTTAAATAAAAACTCAAAAATAAAAATAAATATATAAATGAAGCCTGTTTGCTTGAAAATTATTATCTTATCTTTTTCTTTCCTTGTAGTCACCACCACCACCACATGGAATCAGACAACGATACACGAATTTCAGAGTTCCTTCTTCTGGGATTCTCAAGGGAATCAGAACTGCAGCCCCTCATATTTGGGCTTTTCCTCTCCATGTACCTGATCACTGTGTTTGGAAACTTGCTAATCATCCTGGCTGTCAGCTCTGACTCCCACCTCCACACCCCCATGTACTTCTTCCTCACCAACCTGTCCTTTGTAGACATCTGTTTCATCTCCACTACTGTCCCCAAGATGCTCCAGAACATTCAGACTGGGAGTAAAGTCATAACCTACCCAGGATGCATCACACAGATATACTTTTTCCTACTCTTTGCAGGATGTGACGATTTTCTCTTGAGTATGATGGCCTATGACCGCTTTGTGGCCATCTGCCATCCCCTGCACTACACAGTCATCATGAACCCCTGGTTCTGTGTACTGCTTGTTCTGGTGGCCTGGATCATCAGTGTTCTCAATTCCTTGTTACAGAGCTTAATGGTGTTACAACTGTCCTTCTGTGCAGGCATGGAAATCCCCCATTTTTTCTGTGACCTCAATCAGGTAATTGGGCATGCCTGTTCTGACAGATTTCTTAATGACATGGTGATGTATTTTGCAACTGTGCTGCTGGGTGTGGCTCCCTTGCCTGGGATCCTTTTCTCTTATTCTAAGATAGTTTCCTCCATATGCGGAATATCATCAATTCAGGGTAAGTATAAAGCATTTTCCACCTGTGCATCTCACCTCTCAGTTGTCTCCTTATTTTACTGTACAGGCTTAGGAGTATACCTTAGCTCTGCTGCGCCCCAAAGCTCCCATGCAAGTGTAGTGGCCTCGGTGATGTACACAGTGGTCACGCCCATGCTGAACCCCTTCATCTACAGCCTGAGGAACAGAGATATAAAGAGGGCTCTGAAAAGAATCATTGGGGTTCCTGTGATGTAAGGGCCAGTCATCTTGGGGCTGAAGAAATGCCTATGTTTGTAGGGTTCACAGCCTCAAAGTCAAGAATTGCCATTCTTGACCAAGCCATGGTTGTAGAATCTGATTCTTCTATTTATACCCTGGAATTTCCATTTGTTTGAATTCAACTTCTCTATACATTTAAGTAATTCATATTATTAACCTTCTGCTCTGATACATAGACAGGTTTTCCATTGTCCACCTTTATACATCTCTAACGGTTTCTTCAATATTTTTTTAAAGATTTTATTTATTTATTCGTGAGAGACACAGAAAGAAAGAGGCAGAGACATAGGCAGAGGGAGAAGCAGGCTCCATGCAGGAAGCCCAATTTGGGACTCATCCCAGGACTCGATCCTGGGACTCTGGGATCACATCCTGAGCCAAAGGCAGACACTTAACCACCGAGCCACCCAGCTGTCCCTGGTTTCTCCAATCTTTGATCACAAATGCCTGGAAACTTCTGTAACTTACATGGGACATGGATATCCTAAAAGTAATTTCATTTCAAATGACTTATATCATGCCAAATAATTTCCCCTAGATTTCCCAAAAGAATAATCATGAGCTGTATTCTTCATATGAAAAAACCTACACTTGGCTACTAAGCCTTTCACATAATTTTACTGTAGAGGAGAATACAAAACCCCATTTTCATCTAGAGTCTGTCAATCTTTTCCCATCACTACTTTCTCTCCTCTTCCTGATAATGTGGACTCTAACCTTATTCCCTTTAAGGCTCAGGCTCTTGGCAAGGATGATCAGGCTAGGAAAGCCCAGCCACTCCCCTGTACCCATGTGCTTGCAGATATTCCCAAAGATGCACCAGAGCCTCTGGTGAGGCTGCACCAGACTTTTGATTGGTATTAGACTGCAAGAAATACCTCAGCAACACCCATCAGAGAACTCTAAAAAAAATAAGGTTTTGTTAACTTTAGCCATTCTGACTGGTGTAAAGGTGGTATCTTACTGTGCAAGGCAGGAAACAACAAATGCTGACAAGGCTTCAGAGAAAGGGGAGCCCTCTTACATTGTTGGTGGGAATGCAAGCTGGCACAGCCACTCTGGAAAATGTAATGGAGGTTCCTCGAGAGGTTAAAACTAGAGCTACCCTACAACTTAGCAATTACTGTACTAGGTGTTTACCCCCAAGATACAAATGTAGTGACCCGAAGTGTACCTGCACCCCAATGTTCATAACAGCAATGTCCACAATAATCAAACTGTGGAAAGAGCCAAGATGTCCATCGACAGCTGAATGGATAAGGAAGATATAAAGATGGAGCGTTACCCAATAATTTACCAACTGATAAATTATTGAACACTACAATTGAATTTAAAGAAAAAAGAAGAAAAACCTTCAATGTTTATTACTCACAGGTCCCAGAGGGTTCATGGAATGCCCAATGGCCATACAGGGATGTCTCAAAGGCAAAAAGAGGCATTTTGAGGGGAAGAGAGAGCATCACTGAGGGATCTGTCTTTATTAGGGTCCATGGCCAGAGTGTTGAGGAGTTGGCAGGTTCACACTTAATTGGAGAATTCTTTATGATTAGAATTTGGGCACTGTAGGGGGAAAGCAGGGTCATTCATGTGTTAGTATCTAGGTTACCCAGGGTTTTCTGAAGAGGTGCTTCAAGGCTTGGGGCAGCTTAATGAGTGCTTAATGTCTGACAATCACTCACAGTCTTATTTATTTATTTATTTATTTATTTATTTATTTATTTATTTTCAGGGATAGGACTTAATAATTCATCAATTACATACAACACCTAGTGCTCATTAAATTAAGTGCCCTCCTTAGTGCCCATCACCCAATATCCCTTTACCCTACCCACATCCCCTCCAGTAACCCTGTTTGTTTCCTAGAGTTCAGTGACTCTTATGGTTTTTCTCCCTCTCAATTTTAATCTTATTTTGTTTTTACTTTGTGACTCAGCTAAGTGTCCAGAAAGTCCACCACAGCCATTGCAAACACTGATTAGCAAGTATATCTCTCCCAGTGAGTCTACATGGAAAGACAAATTTGAATAAATTGATTGATTTTATATGTTCTTAGTGTCAGGCTGATCATGAATATGACAGAGCAAAATTTCAAAACACTCATTTTGCTACTACACAAAATACTTCTTTCTTCTCTTATTTTACATCACATTTCATGCTCTGCATCTATTTATTGAAGCATGGAACATTGGTGTCCACACTGAGGGGGTTTATTCATTGAGATGAAGGGTTAGTTAGGGTCTTCTGTATTTTTTCACCATTATCTTCATGTTTCAGCTTGAAAACTTTCAATTCTACCTGCTAATATGACTCTCTCTATTGTTACACAAAATAACTCCCTCTTCCTAATATTTCTCACAAATGCTAAGGGATTGTGAATGAGCAGTATCAGTATCATCCATTTCATACCTCCTTTCTCAGAAATCCCTTCCCCCTGCAGGATCAGTGGATGCTTCACAGGAAAGCTGAATTTCCTGCTGATCATGTGGGTCAGGGTCACCAGTTCTTCTGCACGAATGTGCATGTCCTTCAAGTTCTTGAAGTGATGCAAAAGGAAGTCCACATATTCACTTGTTCATAAAGTCATGGGAAATAAGCTTGAATAAGAGAACGATCACAACTGCTCTCCTCATTTGTCAGATCATATGCCACAAATAAAAAGCAGCACACAGAGGGTGACAGAATATGAGAGACAACTAACTCTGGGAAACAAACAAGGGATAGTGGAAAGGGAGGTGGGCGAGGGGTTGGGGTGACGGGCACTGTGGGGGGCACTTGACGGGATGAGCACTGGGTGTTATGCTATATGTTGACAAATTGAACTCCAATAAAAAAAGCAGCACACATTCTAATTGCCTCATGGCTGTTCACTTGGATTATTGTGTCAGTTAGCTCTTGCTATGTAACAGGTTGGCCTTGTCAAATGGGATATCATACTGATTCAAGGTGGCTGAACACATTGGTAAAGAAGAAATCTTGAGACATTTTTGGTTCAAAGAGATCCTTTTTTAAAATTATAGCATGATCCTGCCCTACGACCCAGCAATTGCACTGTTGGGGATTTACCCCAAAGATTCAGATGCAATGAAACGTCGGGACACCTGCACCCCGATGTTTCTATCAGCAATGGCCACAATAGCCAAACTGTGGAAGGAGCCTCGGTGTCCATCGAAAGATGAATGGATAAAGAAGATGTGGTTTATGTATACAATGGAATATTACTCAGCCATTAGAAACGACAAATACCCACCATTTGCTTCAACGTGGATGGAACTGGAGGGTATTATGCTGAGTGAAATAAGTCAATCGGAGAAGGACAAACAGTGTATGTTCTCATTCATTTGGGGAATATGAATAATAGTGAAAGGGAATATAAAGGAAGGGAGAAGAAATGTTGGGAAATATCAGGAAGGGAGACAGAACATAAAGACTCCTAACTCGGGGAAACGAACTAGGGGTGGTGGAGGGGGAGGAGGGCGGGTGTTGGAGGGGAATGGGTGACGGGCACTGAGGTGGGCACTTGATGGGATGAGCACTGGGTGTTTTTTTGTATGTTGGTAAATTGAACACCAATAAAAATTAATTAAAAAAAAAAAGTAAAATTATAGCATGAGAACAGGACCTGGGGGTAGAATGAGCTATACCGCGATTGTGAGGAATGATTAATTCTGTCCTTTCAAGTTTGTGGATGGAGGGGGTAGAGATAATGTAAGTTTCTAAGGAATTTCTGTATCCTGAACTTGAGGATGACCTTAGAGGTCTGACTGTTGTCAAGGTAAGATTGTCTTGCGTCTCTAATGAAGAATCAACGTTAAGTCAGCCATGAGTTCCTGGAGGAGAGTCATGCTCTGCATGTCTTAGCAATTCATCAGGGACTGCAGGTTGTAAGGAGATTGACTTTTAGATATCTTTCTCTTGCCTTTCTTCTCCTAATAAACAATACCTTTACAATCAAATGACATCATATTCTGGGAAGCATTTATGATATCTGCTGGGTTCTCAGGGATCTGTGGTCAGGTGTGAACCTCTACATTGTATTTCCATGTTGTTGTGTGTGGCTATAGTGCTCTTCTGTCTCAGCCAATTTATGGTCTTATTGCTACATTTATATATGCAAGTTATTCTTCTGTTTAGAAATTAAATGAACTTATGTGAATTGTTTGAGTTTCACTCAACTGTTCTTACATCCATATAACACTTGCTTTCCTTCCCTGTTAGAAGAGCTCTCTTGCAAACCTGCCATGAATAGTCAGGTATCTGTGCTCTAGAGCTGACCCTTAGCCTTGCTCCAGAGATATTTTCCTATTTTGTTAACTCATTGGAGTATAATAACACACAATAAGCTGCATATTTTAAGTATAGAATTTGATGAATTAAAGGAGCTATGTGAAAATGAAGAGTAGATAGTGTAAGTCTCCATTTATGCATACTAAGACTGTTAGGTATGCTCCGACTCCTGTGTTAGGTAATTGATAAAAATTTAAATTCCCTGAGGCTCTTTCCTTTTTTCTGAAGGCAGCATGGAACACTAAATATAACTTTAAATAAAATCTTGTAAAAAAAGAATAGAGTTTATAGACCTTAATTTTTACTTTTAAGAAAACATTTAGTATAGTGGTTGTGTCTTGTGTTTGTGTGTCTGTTTGTGTATATTCACACACATTTTCTTTAAAATAAGAATGCTCTCCACATATGTACACACAGAGACAATCTCTGATTTCAACTTTTATGTTGAAAGGACACTTGAGGGAGAGTTGTGGAGGATAGCACTAAAAAGAATGAATGATTGAATCAACATGAAGTAAAAGGTAGATATATAGGCACAAACTTGTAAATTACAAAGTGACCTTAATTCAGACCATGAGTTCTTTTCCTTTGTTACTACTACAAAGGCCTCAGAGTCAGACCACACTTATATTTATGCCACCAGGAATGAACTGTACCAGCTGTAGGGCAGAATGTCTCCAAATTGATTTTTTAGTATATTTTTAATTGGAGTTTGATTTGCCAACATATATAATAACACCCAGTGCTCATCCTGTCAAGTGCCCACCTCAGTGCCTGTCACCCAGTCAACACAACTCCTCTGCCACCTCCCCTTCCACTACCCCTTGTTCATTTCCCAGAGTTAGGAGTCTCTAGTGTTTCGTCTCCCTCACTGATATTTTACACTCATTTTCTCTCCTTCCCCTTTATTCCCTTTCACTATTTTTTATATTCCCCAAATGAGTGAGACCATAAAATGTTTCTCCTAACTGATTGACTTACTTCACTCAGCATAATACCCTCCAGTTCCATCCACATTGAGGCAAATGGTGTGTATTTGTCATTTCTAATGGCTGAGTAATATTCCATTGTACACATAGACCACAGCTCCTTTATTATCCATTCATCTTTCAATGGACACCAAGGCTCCTTCCACACTTTGGCTATTGTGGACATTGCTGCTACAAACATTGGGGTGCAAGTGTCTCAGTTTTTCACTATATCCGTACCTTGGGGTAAATCCCCAATAGGGCAATCACTAAGTCATAAGGTAGCTCTATTTTTAACTCTTTGAAGAACCTCCACACAGTTTTCCAGAGTGACGGCACCAGTTCATATTCCCACCAACAGTGCAAGAGGGTTCCCTTTTCTCCACATCCTCTCCATCATTTGTTGTTTCCTGTCTTGATCATTTTCCCTATACTCATTGATGTGAGGAGGTATCTCATTGGGGTTCTGATTTGTATTTCCCTGAAGGACTGTGATGCAGAGCATTTTCTCATGTACTTGTTGGCCATGTCTATGTCTTCTTTGGTGAAATTTCTGTTAAGGTATTTTGCCCATTTCATGACTGGATGGTTTGTTTTTTTGCTGTTGAGTTTAATAAGTTCTTTATAGATCTTGGATACAAGTCCTTTATCTGGTAGGTCATTTGCAAATATCTTCTCTGATTCTGTAGGTTGTCTTGTACTTTTGTTGACTGTTTCTTTGGCTGTGCAGAAGCTTCTTATAGTGATGAAGTCCCGAAAGCGCATGTTTCCTTTTGTTTCTCTAGCCTTCATTTGATGTATCTTGCAAGAAGTTGCTGTAGCCAAGTTCAAAAAGGGTGTTGCCTGTGTTCTTCTCTAGGATTTTGATGGATTTCTGTCTCTCATTTAGGTCTTTCATCCATTTTGAGTTTATCTTTGTGTACGGTGTAAGAGAAAGGTCTAGGTTCATTCTTCTGTACATGGCTGTCCAATGCTCCCAGCCCCATTTATTGAAGAGACTGTCCTTTTTCCAGTGGATAGTCTTTCCTGCTTTGTCGAAAATTAGTTGAGCATAGAGTTTTTTTTTAAATTTCTGATCTTTATTTTTTATTTATTAATTTTTAAATTTCTTTTTATTGCAGTTTAATTTGACAACATATAGCATAACACCCAGTGCTCATCTCGCCAAATGCCCCCCTCATTGCCAATCACTCAGTCACTCCACCCCCAGCCCACTTCCCCTTACACTACCCTTTGTTCATTTCCCAGAGTTAGGTGTCTCTCATGTTTTCTCACCCTCACTGATATTTTCACTCATTTTCTCTCCATTCCCTTTATTCCTTTTCAATAATTTTTATATTCCCCAAATGAATAGACCATATAATGTTTCTCCTTCTCTGATTGACTCATTTCACTCAGCATAATACCCTCCAGGTACCTCCACGTCGAAGCAAATAGTGGTTATTGGTTATTTGTCGTTTCTAATGGCTGAGTAATATTCCATTGTACACATAAACCACATATTTATCCATTCAACTTTCGATGGACACCGAGGCTCCTTCCACAGTTTGGCTATTGTGGACATTGCTGCTAGAAACATCGGGGTGCAGGTGTCCCAGCGTTTCATTGCATCTGAGTCTTTGGGGTAAATCCCCAGCAGTGCAATTGCTGGGTCGTAGGGCAGATCTATTTTTAACTCTTTGAGGAACCTCCACACAGTTTTCCAGAGTGGCTGCACCAGTTCACATTCCCACCAACAGAGCAAGAGGATTCCCCTTTCTCCACATCCTCTTCAACATTTGTTGTTTCTGTCTTGTTAATTTTCCCCCATTCTCCTGGTGCGAGGTGGTATCTCATTGGGGTTTTGATTTGTATTTCCCTGATGGCCAGTGATGCGGAACATTTTCTCATGAGCTTGTTGGCCATGTCTGTGTCTTCCTCTGTGAGATTTCTGTTCATGTTTTGCCTATTTCCGGATTGGATTGTTTGTTTCCTTGGTGTTGAGTTTAATAAGTTTTTATAGATCTTGGATACTAGCCCTTTATCTGATACGTCATTTGCGAATATCTTCTCCCATTCTGTAGGTTGTCTTGTAGTTTTGTTGACTGTTTCTTTTGCTGTGCAGAAGCTTCTTATCTTGATGAAGTCCAATAATTCATGTTTGCTTTTGTTCCTATTTCCTTCATGGATGTATCTTGCAAGAAGTTACTGTGGCCAAGTTCAAAGAACTTGTCTGTGTTCTCCTCTAGGATTTTGATGGAATCTAATCTCAAATTTACATCTTTCATCCATTTTGAGTTTATCTTTGTGTATGGTGTAAGAAAATGGTCCAGTTTCATTCTTCTGCATGTGGATTTCCAATTTTCCCAGCACCATTTATTGAGGATACTCTTTTTCCAGTGGATTGTCTTTCCCGTCAGGTTGAATATTAGTTGACCATAGAGACGAGGGTCCACTTCTGGATTCTCTATTCTGTTCCATTGATCGATGTCTGTTTTTGTGCCAGTACCACAAGCTTGATTACCACATCTTTGTAGTACAAACTGAAATCTGGCATTGTGATGCCCCCAGCTATGGTTTTCTTTTTAATATTTCCCTGGCTATTCAGGGTCCTTTCTGATTCCACACAAATCTTAAAATGATTTATTCCAATTCTCTGAAGAAAGTCCACGGTATTTTGATAGGGATTGAATTATGTGTGAATGGCCGTGCGTAACATTGACATTTTCAAATATAAATTCTTCCAAACCATGAGCATGGAATATTTTTCCATCTCTTTGTGTCTTCCTCAATTTCTTTCAGAAATGCTCCGTATAGTTTGGAGGGTATAGATCCTTAACCTCTTTGGTTAGGTTTATTCCTAGGTATCTTATGCTTTTGGGTACAATTGAAAATGGGATTGATCCCTTTATTTCCTTTCTTCAGTCTCATTGTTAGTGTATAGAAATGCTACTGACTTCTGGGTATTGATTTTGTATCCTGCCACACTGTCGAATTGCTGTATGAGTTCTAGCAATCTTGGGGTGGAGGCTTTTGGGTTTTCTATCTACAGTAGCATGTCATCTGCGAAGAGGGGGAGTTTGACTTTTTCTTTGCCAATTTGAATGCCTTTTATTTTTATTTTTTTGTTGTCTGATTGCTGCGTCTAGGACTTCTAGTACTATGTTGAATAGCAGTAGTGAGAGTGGAAATCCCTGTCTTGTTCCTGATCTTAAGGAAAAGACTCCCAGTGTTTCCCCATTGAGAATGATACTTGCTGTGGGCTTTTCGCAGATGGCTTTTAAGATGCTGAGGAATGTGCCCTCAATCCTTACACTCTCAAGAGTTTTGATCAGGAATGGATGCTGTATTTTGTCAAATGTTTTCTCTGCATCTATTGAGAGGATCATATGGTTCTTGTTTTTTCTCTTGCTGATATGATCTATCACATTGATTGCTTTACAAGTGTTGAACCAGCCTTGCATCTCGGGGATAAATCCCACTTGGTCATGGTGAATAATCTTCTTAATGTAGTGTTGGGTCCTATTGGCTAGTATCTTATTGATAATTTTTGCATCCATGTTCATCAGGGATATTGGTCTATAATTCTCCTTTTTGGTGGGGTCTTTGTCTGGTTTTGGAATTAAGGTGATGCTGGCCTCATAGAACGAATTTGGAAGTACTCCATCTCTTTCTATCTTCCCGCACAGCTTTAGTAGAATAGTTTTGGTGTTTTCTTTAAATCTGTGATAGAATTCCCCTGGGAAGCCATCTGGTGATGGACTTTTGTGTCTTGGGGTGTTTTCGATGACTGCTTCAATTTCCTCCCTGGTTATCAGCCTGTTCAGGTTTTCCATTTCTTGCAGTTCCAGTTTTGGTAGTTTGTTGTTTTCCAGAAATATGTCCATTTCTTCCAGATTGCATAATTTATTGGTGTATGGCTGCTCATAATGACTTTTTATAATCGTTTGTATTTCCTGCTGTGATGGTGATCTCTCCTTTCTCATTCATGATTTTATTAATTTGAGTCTTCTCTCTCTTCTTTTTAATAAGGCTGGCTAATGATTTATCTATCTTATTAATTCTTTCAAAGAGCCAACTCCTGGTTTTGTTCATCTGTTCCACACTTCTTCTGGTCTTTAAATCAGTGAGTTCTGCTCGAATATTTATTAACTCTTCTTCTGCTGGATGTAGGATCTATTTGCTGGTTTTTCTCCACCACCTTTAGGTGCAAGTTTACCTTTTGTATTTGAGTTCTTTCCAGTTTTTGGATGGCTGCTTGTATTTTGATGTATTTACCCCTCAGGACTGCTTTTTCTGCATCCCAAAGATTTTGAATGGTTGTATCTTCATTCTTATTAGTTTCCATGCATCTTTTTAATTCTTCCCTAATTTCCTGGTTGACACTTTCATCTTTTAGCAGGATAGTCCTTAACTTCCTCGTGTTTGAAATCCTTCCAAACTTCTTCTTGTGATTTAGTTCTGGTTTCCAAGCAATATGGTCTGAAAACATGCAGGGGACAATCCCCCTTTTTTGGTATCAGTTAAGACCTAATTTGTGACCCAGTATGTGGGTATTCTGGAGAAAGTCCCATGTGAACTTTAGAAGAATGTGTATTCAGTTGAGTTTGGATGTAAAGTTCTGTGAATATCTGTGAAATCCATCTGGTCCAGTGTATCATTTACAGCTCTTGTTTCTTTGGAGATATTGTGCTTAGAAGACCTATTGATTGTAGAAAGCACTACATTGAAGTCACCAAGTATAAGTGTATTATTATCTAAGTATGTCTTTACTCTGGTTATTAATTGATCGATATACATGGTGGTTCCCACATTCGGGGAATAAATATTCATGATTGTTAGGTCCTCTTGTTTGAAATATCCTTTAAGTATGATGTAGTGTCCCTCTTCATCTCTCACTACAGTCTTTGGGATAAACTTTAGTTTATCTGATATAAGGATAGCTACACCTGCTTTCTTTTGAGGACCATTTGAATGGTAAGTGTTTCTCCAACCTTTTATTTTCAGGCTGTTGGTGTCCTTCTGTCTCAAATTAGTCTCTTGTATACAGCAAATAGATGGGTCCTGCTTTTTTTATCCAGTTTGCAACCTTCGCCTTTTGATGGGGTCATTAAGGCCATTCACGTTCAGAGTTACTATTGAAAGATATGAATTTAGTGTCGTCATGATACCTATTCAGTCCGTTTTTGTGGATTGTTCCCTTGGACTTCCTCTTTCTTTTACAGAGTCCCCCTTAATATTTCTTGGAGAACTGGTTTGTTGGTCACATATTCTTTCAGTTCCTGCCTATCTTGGAATCTCTTTATATCTCCTTCTATTCTGAATGAGAGCCTTGCTGGATAAAGTATTCTTGGCTGCAGGTTTTTCTCATTTAGGAGCCTGAATATATCCTGCCTGCCCTTTCTGGCCTGCCAGGTCTCTGTGGAGAGGTCTGCTGTTACCCTAATACTCCTCCCCATAAAAGTCAGGGATTTCTTGTCTCTTGCTGCTTTAAGGATCTTCTCTTCATCTTTGGAATTTGCAAGTTTCACTATTGAATGTGGAGATGTTGAGCGGTTTTTATTGATTTCAAGGGGGGAATCTCTCTATCTCCTGGATCTCAATGCCTGCTTCTGTTCTCAAGTTAGAAAAGTTCTCAGCTAGGATTTGTTCAAATACATATTCTGGACCTCTGTCCCTTTTGGCACCCTGGGGAACCCTAGTTAAACATAGATTTTTCCTTCTGCAGCTGTCATTTATTTCCCTTAACCTATCCTCATGATCTTTTAATTTTCTCTTTTTTCCTCAGTTTCCTTCCTTGCCATCAATTTGTCTTCTATGTATCTCACTCGTTCTTCTACCTTGTTAATCCTCGTCGTTTTACCTCCAGTTTGAATTGCATCTTATATAGTGAATTTTTAATTTCGGCCTGATTAGATCTAAATTATGCAGTCATGAAGTCTCTTGAGTCTTGTATGTTTTTTTCTAGAGCCACCAGTAGCTTTATAATTGTGTTTCTGAATTGGCTTTCTGACATTGAATTGTAATCTAAATTCTGTAGCTCTGTGGGAGAGAGGACTGTTTCGGATTCTTTCTTTTGTGGTGAGTTCTTCCTTCTAGTCATTTTGTTCAGTGCAGAGTGCCCAAAAACAAGTTGTGCTGGAGAAAGGAGAAAAAGAGAGAAAAATAAAAGGAAAAAAAAAAAAACGGGGCTGGGGAGGAGACAAACAGAAAACAAAAAAACAAGGGGGAGTATCCTCTGATTCTATAGTGTCAATCCCTCGACTCTCTCTGGACCTCTTCAGCGCTGCTTGGTCAATAAGTTGCTTTTCCACTGTCCTTCCAGCTGGTCTTTGGAGGGGCCTTCTGTGCTGATTCTCAGATGTGTGCACCTGGGGGAGCTGCTCAGCCCCCTGCCATGTAAACTGCTCAGTGGGAGTTGTTTATCCTGTGAGGCTCCTGCTCAGTCCCAGGTACAAGGTGACACCAGAAGGAACAACAACAGTGGAGGTGGCTAGCTCTCCAACTCCAGAGTCAGATCCTGCAGTAACTACCGCAGCTCCCAGTCCGCAGGGGCCTGGATGCTCAGGGGGGCGGAGGGTGCCTATCTGCACAACTCAGGGCCGCCTGGCGGCAGGAGCGTCCTTGCTGTCCTGTGTCCTCCCAGCATCTTCCTGTCCTGAGGTGAGCACCAGATCCTGGGCTGTGTCTGCCAGCGCCCTGGGCTCTGGGGCCTCCACTGGAATGGCGCTCCCGGGGCCCCTCTGTGGGGAGCCACTAACCGTGCTGCTCCCGGGGCCCTGCCAGGCTGCACTGCAGCCCAAAATTTAGGGAGCTCGGCTGCGGTGTGTAGGCGCTCTCCCGGGGCTCAGGTCCTCTGTTAGTGCCCCTGGGAGCCTGAGGGCATCCGTGCCCCTCTTGGGATCCTGCTTGACCTCCCTGCCAGCACCTTTCTTTCCAGGAAGACTGGTAAAGCTCTTACTTCTCTGTGCCTGGGCTCTCCTGTCCTGGGGCACTGCCAAGGCATTAGCCGGGCTCCTCGTGTAGCCCCTCCCCCTTGGATGTTTTTTTATTTCCTTATTATTTGTTTCCCATCTTCCTATATTTTTAAAATTTTTTAATTTTAATTTTTTACTTTTGGATATTTTTGTATATATATATTTTAATAATAATTTTATTTTTTATTGGTGTTCAATTTGCCAACATACAGAATAACACCCAGTGCTCATCCCCTCAAGTGCCCCCTCAGTACCTGCCACCCAGTCACCCCCATCCCCCGCCCTCCTCCCCTTCCACCACCCCTAGTTCGTTTCCCAGAGTTAGGAGTCTTCCATGTTTTGTCTCCCTTTCTGATATTTCCTACCCATTTCTTCTCCCTTCCCCTCTATTCCCTTTCACTATTATTTATATTCCCCAAATGAATGAAACCATATAATGTTTCTCCTTCTCCGATGGACGTATTTCACTCAGCATAATACCCTCCAGTTCCATCCACGTGGAAGCAAATAGTGGATATTTGTCATTTCTAATGGCTGAGTAATATTCCATTCCTACCTTGATAGAAGAACAAACTCTTCTCACTGTAGCATTCCAGCTGTTCTCTAACTCTTAGACCAAATTCATAGGTTTTCAGGATAATTTGAAAGTTATCTAGGTAAGTTGGTGGGGACAGGTGACTTGGGGACCCTACTTTTCCGCCATCTTGCCCCGCCTCCAGTATTATTTCTTCTTTAAACGTTTGATAGAATTCCCCTGGGAAGCCATCTGGCCCTGTACTTTTTGTGTCTTGGGAGGTTTTTGATGACTGCTTCAATTTCCTCTCTGGTTATCGGCCTGTTCAGGTTTTCTATTGCTTCCTTTTCCAGTTTTGGTAATTTGTGGTTTTCCAGAAATGCATCTCTTTCTTCTAGATTGCCTAATTTATTGCAGTATAGCTGCCCTTAATACGTTTTCAAAATTGTTTGTATCTCCTTGGTATAGGCTGTGATCTCTCCTCTTTCATTGATGATTTTATTAATTTGAGTCTTTTTTCTTTTAATAAGGCTGGTTAAGGGTTTATCTATCTTATTAATTCTTTCAAAAAACCAACTCTTGGTTTTGTTGATCTGTTCCACAGTTCTTCTGGTCTCTATTTCATTGAGTTCTGCTGAAATCTTTATTATCTGTCTTCTTTCCAAACTGATTTAATGTTTTTTCTTCTAAGTGTTTTTTTCAAATGCAAATTGCCCTTATCCAAAGGAAGCCATGAGTCAATTGGAAAGCTTAAACTTAATACCTTCAAATAATATTATTGATTATGTCCCTATGAAATTCCTTTTGCTGGTGAAAATTGCCCCACACTAGTTGCTTAAAATGAATACATTCATGCTCTTACAATTCTGGAGGCAGAAGCTTGGATGGAGTCTCATTCGGCTAATAGCAATATGTCTGCTAGGACGAGTTCTTTCTAGAGCTTCAAGGGAAAATCTGTTTTCTTTCCAATTCTAGTCTCAATTTTTGGTCACCTGTGTTCCTTGGCTCATGGCTCTTCCTCCACCTTAAGAGCCAGCAGGGTAGGATTTTCAAAATCTGACACCAACTCTTGTCTCCTTCAATAACATTTGGAGGACCATTGTGATTACCTTAGTCCCACTGGGACAATTATAGGTAATCTTTTTATATTAATGGCAGCTGATTAGCAACCCTATTCAATCTGCTATCTTAATTCTTCTTTTCTATAAAAAAATAACACCTTAGAGGTACAGGGGATAGTTTTATTTTTAACTTTTTGAGGAACCTCCATACTGTTTTCCAGAATTGTTGTATCACTTGCATTCTCACCATCAGTACAAGAGGGTTCCCCCTTTTCTGTATCCTTGCCAATATTTTTGGTTTCCTATCTTGTTAATGTTAGGCATTCCAACTGGTGTAAGATGGTATCTCATTGTAGTATTGATTTGTATTTCCCTGATGCCAAGTGATATGGAGCATTTTTTCATGTGTCTGTTGGCTATTTGTATGTCTTTTTTGGAGAAATGTCTGTTCATGTCTTCTGCCCATTTCTTAACTGGATTATTTGTTCTTTGGGTATCAGGTTTGATAAGTTATTTATAGGTCTTTGATACTAGCCTTTCATCTGATATGACATTTGCAAATATCTTCTCCCATTCTGTTGACTGTTTCCTTTGTTGTGCAAAAAATTTATATCTTGGTGAGTTTTAATAGTTCATTTTTGCCTTTGGAAATGTGTCTGGCAAAAAGTTGCTGTGGCTAAGGTCAAAGAGGTTGCTTCCTGTGTTCCCCCTTAGAATTTTTTGAATGTTTGTACTTATTTATTTGAGGTGGGGGGAGAGAGAGACAGAGACAGAGAGAGAGAGAGAGCATGGATGGGGAGGGAGAGGCAGAAGAAGTGGGAGAAGCAGATTCCCCACTAATCAGGGAGCCCTATATGGGGCTTAATAATAGGACCCTGGGATCATGATCTGAGCCCAAGGTAGACATTTAACCAACTAAGTTACCCAGGTGCCCCCATTAGGATTTTAATAGATTCCTCTTTTTTTAAGATTTTATTTATTTATTCATGAGAGACACAATAGAGAAAGGCAGAGACATAGACAGAGGGAAAAGCAGGCTGCCTGCAAGGAGCCCAATGTGGGACTTGATCCTGGGTCTTGGGATCATGCTCTGAGCCAAAGGTAGATGCTCAACCACTGAGCCACCCAGGCATCCTGGATTTTGATAGATTCCTATCTCACATTTAGGTCTTTCATCCATTTTGAGTCTTTTTGTGTATATGGTGTAAGAAAATGTTCCAATTTCATTCTTCTGCATGTGGCTATCCAATTTTCCTAACACCATTTGTTGAAGAGACTGTCTTTCTTCCACTGGATATTCTTTCTTGTTTTGTTGAAGATTAGTTGACCATAGAGTTCAGGGTCCATTTTTAGGTTCTCTATTCTGTTCCATCGATCTATGTATCTGATTTTGTGTGAGGACCATGCTGTCTTGATTACTACAGCTTTGTAATAGAATTGAAGTCCCAAATTGTGACGACAACAGCTTTGGCTTCTTTTTCAACATTCCTTTGGCTACTCAGGGTCTTTTCTGGTTCCATACAAATTTTATGATTACTTGTTCCAATTCTGTGAAATAAGTTGATGGTATCTGGATAGAGATTGTATTGAATGTATAGATTGCTCTAGGTAGCACAGACATTTTAACAATAATTTCTCTTCCAATCCATGAGCATGGAATATTTTCCCATTTCTTTCTGGTCCCTCAATTTCTTTCATGAGTGTTCTACAGTTTTCTGAGTACAGATCTTTTACTTCTTTGGTTAGATTTACTCCTAGGATATAAAAAATAGTGAAAGGGAATAAAGGGGAAAGGAGAGAAAATGAGTGGGAAATATCAGACAGGGATACAGAACATGAGAGACTCCTAACTCTGGGAAATGAACAAGAGGTGGTGGAAAGGAAGCTGGGCGGGGGGTGGGGGTGACTGGGTGATGGGCACTGAGGGGGGCACTTGATGGGATGAGCACTGGGTTTTATGCTATATGTTGGCAAATTGAACTCCAATAAAAAAAAAGATTTAATCCTAGGTATCTTATGCTTTTTGGCACAATTGTAAATGGGATCAGCTTCTTAATTTATCTTTCTTCTGTCTCATTGTTAGTTTATAGAAATGCAACTGATTTCTGTGAGTTGATTTTACATCCTGCAACTTTATTCTTCTATGAGTTCTAAAATTGGGGGTGGAGGCTTTTGGATTTTCCACATAGAGTATCATGTCATCTGCAAAGAGTGAGAGTTTGACTTCTTTGTAAATTTGGATGCCTTTTGTGTCTTTTTGTTGTCTGATTGCTGAGGATAGGACTTCCAGTCCTATGTTAGTAGCAGTGGGGATAATGGATATCCCTGTCATGTTCCTGACCTTAGGGGAAAACTCTCATTTTTTACCCACTGAGAATGATATTCACTGTGGGATTTTTGTGCTGTGGGCTTTTTGTGTATGATTTTTATTATATTGATATAAGTTGTCTCTATCCCTACACTGGGAAGAGTTGTTTTTTTTTTTTAAAAGATTTTGTTTATTTATTCATAGACACAGAGAGAGAGAGAGAGAGAGAGAGAGAAAGGCAGAGACATAGGCAGAGGGAGAAGCAGGTTCCATACAGGAAACCCAATGCTGGACTCGATCCCGGGTCTCCAGGATCACACCCCAGGCTGCAGGCGGTGCTAAACCGCTGTGCCACCAAGGCTGCCCTACACTGGGAAGAGTTTTAATCAAGAAAGCATGCTGTACTTGTCAAATTTTTTTCTGCATCTATTAAGAGGCTCATATGGTTCTTGTCCTTTCTTTTATTAATGTGGTATATTACATTGAATGATTTGCAGATGTTGAACCATCCTTGCAAGCGAGGAATAAATCCCACCTAGTCATGGTGAAAAATATTTTTAATGTACTGTTGGATCCTGTTGGCTTGTATCTTGGGGAGAATTTTGGCGTCCATGATTATCAGCGATATTGGTCTGTGATTCTTTTTGGTGAGCTCTTAGTCTAGTTTTGGGATCAAGGTAATTCTGGCCTCATAGAAAGAGTGAAAATTTTCCTTCCATTTCTATTTTTTGAAACAGTTTCAGACTACTATGTATTATTTCTTCCATAAATATTTGGTAGAATTCCTCTGGGAATCCATCTGACCCTGGACTAATTTTGGGGGGGAGGATGTTGATTATGGCTTCAATTTCCTTGCCAGTTATGGATCTGTTCAGATTTTCTATTTAGTCCTGTTTCATTTTCATTAGTTTATAGGTTTCCAGGTTAGGGAAGTTCTCAGGTATGATTTGCTCAAATATATGTTCTGGCTCTCTCTCTGTTTCTTTTTTTTTTATTGGAGTTCAATTTGCCAACATATAGCATAATACCCAGTGCTCATCCCATCAAGTGCCCCCCCCCAGTGCCTGTCACCCAGTCACCCCCACCCCCTGCCCACCTCCCTTTCCACCACCCCTTGTTCGTTTTCCAGAGTTAGGAGTCTCTCATTGTCTGTCTCCCTCCCTGATATTTCCCACTCATTTTCTCTCCTTTCCCCTTTATTCCCTTTCACTACTTTTTATATTCCCCAAATGAATGAGACCATATAATGTTTGTCCTTGTCCGATTGACTTATTTCACTCAGCATAATACCCTCCAGTTTCATCCACGTTGAAGCAAATGGTGAGTATTTGTCGTTTCTAATGGCTGAGGAATATTCCATTGTATACATAAACCACATCTTCTTTATCCATTCATCTTTCAGTGGACACGGAGGCTCCTTCCACAGTTTGGCTATTGTGGACATTGCTGCTAGAAACATCGGGGTGCAGGTGTCCTGGCGTTTCATTGCATCTGTATCTTTGGGGTAAATCCCCAGCAGTGCAATTGCTGGGTCGTAGGGCAGATCTACTTTTAACTCTTTGAGGAACCTCCACACAGTTTTCCAGAGTGGCTGCACCAGTTCACATTCCCACCAACAGTGTAAGAGGGTTCCCTTTTCTCTGCATCCTCTCCAACATTTGTTGTTTCCTGCCTTGTTAATTCTCCCCATTCTCACTGGTTCTCTCTCTCTTTCTGTCTTTATTCTCCCCAGGACTTCCAATAATTCTCATTTTTTGTTGTTTTATGGCATCACTGATTTCTTGACGTGTCCTTATTTGTTGTTTTTGTCTCTTCTTCAGCTTTGTTTATTTTCATCAACTTGTCTTCTATTCACTTACTCTCTCTTTTGCCTCATTTACCCTAGCTGTTAGAGCATCCAATTTAAACTGCATATCATTTAGAGCATTTTTATGTTGACCTGATTCAATTTCATTTCTGCACTAAGAGATTCTCTAGTGTCTTTTATGCTTTTTTTTTCAAGACCTGCTACTATATAAATTGTTATCCTGAATGACTGGTTCTGACATTTTACTTATATCTATTTTGATGACATCTGTGGCAGAGAGTATTATCTCTGGTTCTTTCTTTTGTTGTGAATTTCTCCTTCTCATCATTTTATCCAGATAAGAACGGATGAACAAGTGAACACCATGAAAAATATCAACCTCAACCCAAGTGAAATACACACTAGAGAAATTTGAAGAGATCAGACAGTAGAAAAGAAAAAGAAAAGAAAAAGAAAAAACACAAAAAACTGAAAGGAAATAAGGGGAGGTGATAGAGAGAATATAATCTCACAGGGTGGAGAAACAGGAGATACAGGGCAATCTGCATGGTCCTGAGTGTATTTTGGTCTGTGTTACAAGACAATAAATTCCACAATTGTAAAGAATATATATATATATATATATATATATATATATATATATATTTACAGAAGTATATATAAAGAAAAAATATATATTTACAGAAGTATATATGTGTATATATACACATAGATTTACAGAAATAAAATTGAATAGAGTGAAGTCACAAATGAAGGCTGTATATATAAAATGTAAGTGTAAAAAATGAAAGCTTAAAAAAGATTTAAAAACAAAGAGTTGATAAAATAAACTAGTTAAAAGGGAAGAAAGAAAAAAAAGAAAATTTTAAACTGAATGATAAACGAATCATGAGAAAAAACCTTGAGTTCTATGTACTATTTTCCCCTAGGACTGGAATTCTGCAGTCCTGTATGGTCCATAAACTTGCTATTCACCTGTTCTTCCAGTTGGTCTTCTGTGGGAGGGGCCTACTGCACTGATTCTCAGATGTCTTTGCCTGGGTAGAGTTGCACCATGCCTTGCCAGGGAGCCAGGCTCAGTGTAAGCTGCTTCCAGTTGCATGAGAACTGAAAATATCTTCTTGGAGTTAAAGTCAAAGCACATCCCTTCCTCAGCTCATAACTCTGGGTAGCTTATTGCACACTCTGAGCCCCACTTTTACAAGTGTAGACTAAGGTTAATTATAGTACAGACCTTACAGAGTGGACCTTTATAGAAATGAAATAAAACAATCCACATGGGATTCTCAACTCCATGTGTGATGCCTAAAAAGATTTAAATATCTCATATTTGAAAAACTTTTTAAATTGGAGCACTAAATGACAGCTCTGAATTTGTGTTATCAGCATGAATAACCTGATTGATTAGTCAAAAGCATCATGAAGGCAACAGCACTCTGTCAATATGTTTATAGTAGAGATTTGTTTATATGTTTATAGTATATGTATATGTTTATAGTATAGATTCATGTATCACTCTTTCTTGTTGAAGAGGGGAATAGCAATTTTATAGAGATATCAGGAGATCTTCTCTGCCATAAGCAGTATGCTGAAGGTCCAAGAGACTTGGTTAAGTAGGTTCCTCAGTCTTAGATTTGGAGAAAACATGAACTCAAAATTGGGAAAAATTCAAGGAGGTTAGAGCTCTGGAAGGCAGGCAAGATCATGGGGAAGAAGTAATTAAAAACTGGATTCCCCTGGTTTCTAATATAGTTTCCTAGGAATAAAGAATCCATAGGAAAAATGTCCTTTCTGTCCAGATGAAAGGCCTATAGGGAAATAATATGCTCGGAGGTGGGAGTAACAATGGAAACAGTTCCTAATGAGGAGACACAGGTAGCTGTAAATACCTCCTTTGTTGCAGTCCCTTACCAGGTACATCCTTGTGCAGGACAGGACATGAATGTTGCTTTTGAGTTCCTAGGTCTGGCTGGGGGACCCATGGTTTACTATTTCCAGTTGTCCTGTCTGGGAACAGAGCTTTGATCTCATTAACTATTGAGGGAAGACTGGGGACCTTCACATGGAGACTTTGATCTTATAGGCCCCATCCAGGTGAGTCTGAGAGCTCAACAGGAATTTCAGGAAAGGATCAGAGAGAGAATGGAACCCGAAAACCTTTACCTGAGGTCACCTGAGAGCCTAATCAGCCTATCCCAGAGACCAGAATTTCATGTTTGCTTGTGGGGTTGACTACTAAGGTTAAAAATAATTTATTTAATATATTTTTAAAAGAAACATTAATTTGACTCAGTAATACAGGCGTCATTGTTGACAATATGTTGTAGGAATGGAAGTCCAGCTGGATGACACAAAGGCAGGAATGAGGGCATAAAGTAGTTCCAGTGAAATGAGAACAAGTTCAGGGAGTTTTGGAGCTAAGGACAGTAGGAAAACAGAGTATTAGGCTTGGAGGTGTGAGAAGTGGAGTGAGATGAGCACCAGGTGTTATACTATATGTTGAATTGAATATAAATTTTAAAATGTAAAAAAAAAGAAATGGAGTGAGCATTTTTCAAGATTTTTTCAGCTGGGGTGCATTTACTTTGTTCTGTATTTATTAGAAGGATCCAGGCCCATGGAGGGAAATATTACCTTGTGACACTAGTTTTTGAGACATACATTTCACAGTATCATCTCTCCCATTAGTATTCACCAGGGGGAAAATGTACTTAATATGCATGTAAGGATATGCCAAGGAGCATTACTTTGCAATGATTTTATTACTAATGAGAATGAATATATTTTTTACTTTGTTAGTCATTTACTTCCTATATGCAAATTGTTTTTGCAAGTAACTTGCTGCCATGTACTGGGATCTATGTGTTTTTAATGTGTTTTGATCCCATTCTTTCAAAAAAGAATGGCAATATTTTCACCAGGGTTTTTGTTTTCCATTAAACCCTTGTATTGTGTATAGACGTATTGATAGAATAGTGATAGCCTATGTATTTTGTGTGATCAAATCTATCAGTTGATCACATTCCTGCTTCCCTCATTGCCTTAAAACGCTGAAATTTTTCTGCATCCTTAGTAGTAAGAATTGCTTTTTACACATATTGCCACCTTACTACACATCTAATTGTCCTTATTTCTATCATTTTATATTTTGGAATTAGGTCTGTTTTTTAAAATAACAGTATCTCCTGTCATCATGTGAAACATGTTCTTTTGTATTCAACTAAAGATCCTTTGCATCCTTTCATATGCATGATTGATTCTATTTGTGGTTACATATGATAAAATTATAACGTTAGCTACTGCTTCCCACTGTGTATTAAAAATAATGTTTTCCTAGTCTTCTGTTTCAAAGCCTTTAGCCATTTCATCCTGAGTTAGTGACCCATATTGATATGAGGGTTGCTATTGTATATCTTTTCTGTAAGATGTTAGTATTAGATATTGTTTAGATTTTTAAAGATTTTATTTATTTATTCATGAGAGATGAGAGAGAGAGAGAGAGAGAGAGAGAGAGAGAGAGAGAGGCAGAGACACAGGCAGAGGGAGAAGCAGGCTCCATACAGGGAGCCTGATATAGGACTCAATCCCAGGTCTCCAGGATCACACCCTGGGCCAAAGGTGGCGCTAAACTGCTGAGCCACCCTGGCTTCCCAGATATTGTTTAGTTTTAAGAAAATTACTTAAATCCACCATATTTAACATAATTTTTCCCCTGCCATTCTCTCCATTTAATTAACTCTCATTTAAAATTATTGCTTCTATACAAATGTGTACCACTGTCAACACAAAGACATGAACAAAGTAGGCGAGGCTGCTATTCCTTTGGAGCATACGTTATAATGGAGAACAGGGAAATAAGTGCTCATATTACACAGGGTCCTCAAGGATAAATTATATACAGAAAGGGGATATATTGTCACAGAACAAGACTCTGCAAGACTTAGCAGAGTATGATCTTAGAAGTGTTCTGCATGGCAGACAAGGAAGAGAGAACCAGGACTGGCACACGCCCATTGGATTTTGTGTCAAACAAAGATCAAATCCCAAAGCCCAAAATAACAAAGGAAGGAATGACACCCAGGAAAGTAACAGAAGAAGTCAGCCTCATCCACCCCCAGGAAACATAAAAATCAGTGTAGCCAAATAAACTGGGAGTAAGGACAGGAATAACAATTAGATTAGGAGCTTGAGGTAGACCCTGTGAAGCATTCAGCATGGGCTCCTTGGAGTCTGATGTCACATCAGCACTCACACTGACTGCCTTTTCCCTCTGCAACATGGTCTTATGATGGACTCTTCATTCATACATTTTCATCACATTAGCAGGCACTGGCCCTTATATTAAAACCATTTTTTTCCTTTACTATAGTGGATTCCATTTTTTTTAACTGTCCACAGTAAATATATCTTTTGCATTATGACTAAGAATGTGTACACATGCAAACACACAAATACACATGTATGTACATACACACACACATACAAACTCGACTGAACAGAGAGAAAGAACATTCATATACTAATAGGAAGGAACTATGCTCAACTTTTTACATATATGGAGTCAATCTATTGACCACCTTAGGAGGATGGATACCACCACCCCCACTACTCTGGTGAGAATATTAACATTTTAGAATAATTTTTTTCCCCAAATTCAAACATCTCATGTGTTATAGATCCAGGATTCAAAACTCATCCATGGATTCCAAGATTTTGTATTTAATATCATTTAGAAAAGTCTTTCACTATTTCATCTTGATAAATTCCTGATATTTTTGTATGTTGTGTATTTCCTTCAGTCAATTGTGGATGTATTCCTTTTATTCATATTTCTAGGGGATGTACATACATTATGCTGTCTTGATACCATAAATACATCACCTTTTTCTTCTTTGGAGAAATTGGTTTTTGCAGCATTATTAGCTATTCTGGTCATATATCTAGGGTTGGAATGCAGCCAGAACCACGGAAGCTTTTTCATCATCATTATCTATCAGGAACAATTTGGGCTCATTAGACCTTTCTCCATTCTCTTTCTTTTCTCTTCCTTTTGAATTTTTTTATACTTAGCTAAATGCAAGACAAAATGGTCATTAAATTAGAGCACCAAGTTACATGTTCATGGAAGTCTTACCAACTGGAATTTGGGGATTTTTCTATACATGTTATAATAATGATAATTTGATATTGAGAGCCTAACTGGTATCATTTCCTTCCTAAATATTGTAGCTGGGGCTGAGAAGAGCCTGGTAGTCACATAGCCCCAGGAGTCTATAGTGTGCCAATATGGGACCTTTAAAATACAGACTCCAGGATCTTAACCAACACTTGGAAATAAGGAAGGGATCTATTTTTGTTGACAGGATCCCTTGGAAACAAATTATTGAAGTGCAAGGAATACTATGAATGAAGGACTCCCTGTGTCTTGAAGTCTCAGCTGCAGTGGGAAGGCAACCTTGTTCTCAACATTCCTGACACCACCTGTAATCACTCTCCCTCTTGCTCATCTCCCGATCACACTGGCTCTATTTTGAATCCTGGACATCCAAAACAAGTGTCTTGCTCCGGTCTTTGCACTGGCTCTTTCTCCTCTAGGGCCCACATGTCCCCAGATATACTCGTGTCTCTCCTACAGATTTCCCTGAGGTCTTTTTCAAATATCACCTTGTTTTAGGTCTTCCTGAACTCCCAGTAAAGATAACACCTCATTCACTTGCTTGTATGCCTCATTTTCCCCCCACATGTCATTTTAATTATAGCATTTTTACCATGTTACTAATGACCATTTCTGTAAAACTTAATCATCTTTTCTAATTCATAATCATCAAAACCACCACATGGAACCAGGAAATGATACACAAATTTCAAGATTTCTTCTTTTAGGATTGTCAAATAAACCAGGACTTCAGCTCCCCATATTTGGACTTTTCCTCTTCATGTACCTCATCACTGTGTTTGGAAACTTGCTCATTATCCTGGCTGTTGGCTCTGACTCTCACCTCCACACTCCCATGTACTTCTTTCTGGCCAACTTGTCCTTTGTAGACATCTGTTTCACCTCAACAACCATCCCCAAGATGCTGGTAAATATACAGACACAGAGCAAATTTATATCATATACAGGATGCATCAGCCAGATCTGCTTTTCCTTACTCTTTGCAGGCTGGGATGACTTTCTCTTGGCTGTGATGGCCTATGATCGTTTTGTGGCCATCTGCCACCCGTTGCACTACATGGTCATCATGAATCCCCGGGTCTGTGGACTGCTGGTTCTGGTGTCCTGGATCATCAGTGTTCTGAATTCCTTATTACAGAGCTTAATGGTTTTGCAGCTTTCCTTCTGTTCAGAGGTGGAAATCCCTCACTTTTTCTGTGAACTCCATCAGATGATCCAACTTGCCTGTTCTGATACCTTTCTTAATGACACAATAATATATGTTTCAGCTGTGCTGTTGGCTGGCGGTCCCCTTACTGGGATCCTTTGCTCATATTCAAAGATTATTTCCTCCATACATAGAATATCATCAGCTCAGGGAAAGTATAAAGCATTTTCCACCTGTGTATCTCATCTGTTGGTTGTTTCCTTATTTTATTGCACTGTCCTGGGAGTGTACCTTAGCTCTGCTGTTACCCAGAGCTCCCATGCAAGTGCAGTAGCCTCGGTAATGTACATGGTCATCACGCCCATGCTGAACCCCTTCATCTACAGTCTGAGGAACAAAGATATAAAGGAGGCTCTGATGAGATTTTTCAGGAGGGCAGTTATAAAAGGAACATTGTGTTGGTGGTGAAGAAGTGCCCTTGATTGCAGAGCTCAAAGTCATATTTTTTGATCACTGTGAAATAGAATTTGCTTCTACATATTTCCTGAAATTTCCATTTCTTAGAATTCAACCTCTCTATACAACTTCAGAAAACTCCATTTACTAAGCTCTCTGCTCTGTGTGATATACATACAATTTTTCCTTTGCCATTTACATATGTGCCCACAGCTCTTCGCAACTTTGGATCAGAAAGATTTTAAAACTTCTATATCTTTTACAGGACCTCTTCGATTTCCTAAAAATGATTTCCTTTCAAATGTTTTTTCAATGACATATATCACACCAAAATTTCCCTAGACTTCTTGAAAGAATAACCATGACTTGTATAACTCAGATGGGTAAAACTGCACTTGGCATAAGGCCATTTATATAATTTCATCATAGAAGAAAATACAAAATCAGTTTTCACATTGGGTTTGTTGTCATTCCTTTTTCCTACTTAACTGCTCTTCCAGATGAGATAGATTTTATTGTTGTCCTCTTAAGCCTCAGCCTATGAATAGCGATCCTATAGGCTAAGAATGCCTGGGATGCTCACCTAGGCCCATGATACTGGTGACTCAACTCTGAGCCAATGTGATGGATGAACTGTCCCTTGTCATTATTGTTGTTGTTGCTGTTGTTGATGATGTCGTTAAAATATAACTGACATCACATTGCATTGATTTCAGGTGCACAATGGAATGATTCAATATTTTATATATTGCAAAGTGATCAAAATAAGTTCGGTTATCATCTGTAAAAAAAAAAAAAAACTTTTCTTTCATGATGACAGTTGTCAAGATCCCCTCTCCTAGCTACTTTCAAATCTACAGTACAGTTTTGTTAACTATCATCACCATGCCGGACATGATATCCCCAAGATTTACTCATTTTATAAATGGAAATTTGTGCCTTTTGACACTTTTGCCCATTTCACCCACTCCCCACCCCCAGCACAGGCTATTACCAGTCTGTACTGTGTATCCACAAACTTGGTTTTGTTTTTTAAGAATCCACACTTAAGTGAAATCATATGGTTTTTATCTTCCTCTGTCTGACTTATTTCACTGAGCATAATGCCCCCAAGTTCCATCCATGCTGTCACAAATGCCAGCATTTCATTCACTTTAATGGCTAAGTAATATTCTAATATATATATATATATATAATATATATATATATAATATTCTAATATATATATATATATATATATATAATTTAATTCCAGTAGAGTTAACATATGGTGTTACATTAGTTTCAGGTGTACAATGTAGTCATTCAACATATCCATACATCACTCAGTGCAGCACCTTTCTTTGTCCATTCATCCACTCACGAACATCAAGGTTGTTTCCATGTCTTGGCTATTGTAATTATGCTGTAATGAAATGGGGTTTGCATATCTTTTTGAATTTCAGTCTTTGTTTTCTTCAGATGAATGCTCAGAAGCGGAATTGCTAGATCATGTAGTATTTCTATTTTTAATTTTTCAAGGAACCTCCACACTGTTTTCCATAGTGGCTGCCCCAATTTACAACCACACCAACAGTATTCAGGGTCCTTTTCCTCCACATCCTTATCAACACTTGCTGTTTCTTGTTGTTTTGATACTGAACATTCCAAGAAGTATGAGGTGATATCTCATTGTGCTTCTGATTTGCATTTCCCTGATGAGTAGTGGTTGATCATCTTTTCATGGACCTGTTGGCCATCAGTATGTCTTCATTGGAAAAATGTCTATTCAGATCCTCTGCCCATTGTTTAATCAGATTGTTTATTGCTGTTGAGTTGTAAGAGTTCTTTATAGATTTTGAATATTTACCCCTTGGATACATGATTTGCAAATATTCCCTGCCATTTCATTTTGTTGATGAAGAAACCATCTACTTTGAGGTAGACCTTGTTTAGTTTTGCTTTTGTTCTCTTGCCTTTGGTGTTGAATCCTAAAACTCATTGCCAAGACCAATATGTTTTCTTCTAAGAGTTTTATGGCTTTGGGTCTTATATTCAAGTCTTTAATCCATTTTGAGTTAATTTTTGCCTATGGTGTAAGATAGTGGTCCAATTGAATTTTTTTTTGCATATGACCATTTATTGAAGAGACTGATCCTTCCTTTTATATATTCTTGCCTTCTTTGTCATAAACTAACCACTGATTTGTGGGTTTATTTCTGGACTCTCTATTTCGTTCCATTTAACTGTGTGCTTTTTATGCTAGCATCATACTGTTTTGGTTACCATAGCTTGTAATACACTTTGAAATCAGGGAATGTGCTGCCTCCAGCACATGATTGTTTTGGCTATCCGGGTCTTGTGATTCCATAAAATTTGTAGGCGCATTTGTTCTATTTCTGTAAAATATGCTGTTGGAATTTTTTTTTTTTTTTTTTTTTTTGCTGTTGGAATTTTGACAGGGATTACACTGAATCCACAGATTGCTTTTGGGGAATATGGTCATTTAACAGTATTAATTCTTCCAATCAACATGGAATATATTTCTATTTCTTTTTGTCATCTTTCATTTCTTTCAGCAGTGTCTTATAATTTTCAGTGTACAGATGTTTTGCCTCCTTTTTTAAATTTATTCTTAGATGTTTTATTCTTCTTGGTGTAGTTGTAAATGGGATTCTTAATTTCTTTTTCTGATGGTTTTTTATTAGTGTATAAAGTTGCAACCAATTTTTGTATATTGACTTTATATCCTGTTGGATTCGTTGATTAGTTTTGACATATTTTTTCTCTTTTTTAAAAAAATATTTTATATTTATATTTATATTCCCCAAATGAATGAGAACGTATAATGTTTGTCCTTCTCCGATTGACTTACTTCACTCAGCATAATACCCTCCAGTGAAAGGGAATATAAGGGAAGGGAGAAGAAATGTGTGGGAAATATCAGAAAGGGAGACAGAACATAAAGACTCCTAACTCTGGGAAACGAACTAGGGGTGGTGAAAGGGGAGGAGGGCGGGGGCTGGAGGTGAATGGGTGAAGGGCACTGAGGGGGGCACTTGACGGGATGAGCACTGGGTGTTATTCTGTATGTTGGTAAATTGAACACCAATAAAAAATAAATTTATTATAAAAAAATTAAAAAAATATTTTATTTATTTATTCATGGAAGACACACAGAGAGAAGCAGAGACATAGGCAGAAGGAGAAGCAGACTCCCTGGGCTGGGGGAGAGCCTGTTGCGGGACTTGATTCCAGAACTCTGGGATCACAACCTGAGCCAAAGGCGGACACTCAACCACTGAGTCACCCAGGTGCCCCCAGGATTTTTTCTTTTACACAAATCGTTGAATTGCAATGACACGTAAGAAAACACACATTTAAAATGTAAAATTTTCTGAATTCAGGTAATCATACAAAAATTAAGAAACCACATAAATCCACTTATGTATAATTCAAGAAATTGCACAAAAGTTTTAAAGTTTGTTATATGATTGTAAAAAATGTAATCAACCTGAAATCTCTGTTTTCTTATTTCTAATTCAGGCAGATGTTGTTAGGAATCAATACAGTATTTGGAAATATTTGGTGAATCCAGGAAGTCTTCAGTGGGTAAAGAGTGTATGCACTTGTATATATGTGTGCATTTGTACATTACTTCCTACAAATACACTCTTACACATGTATGTATGACACAGATTCAATAATCCCATCTTTTATGTTGAAATTAAATCTGAAAGAAATTTGGAGAGGATAGAAATAAAGAGTGAATGTTTGAATTAGCATGAAATCAAAAGAATGTTGGTATTTAGACACAAAAATTTAAAGTAGAATGGGCAAAGTTAATTTTAGTAATAAATTCCTTTTTTTTTTTTTTTTTACCTAAAGCACAAAAGGCTCAAGGTCAGAATTTATATTAAAATTTTTATATTTAAATCTCTCATGTCATGGGAACCTGGCTGTCTCAGTGGGGCAAGTGATTTTTTTTAAGATTTTATTTTTAAGTAATCTCTACTTCCAATGTGGATCTAAAACTCAAAATCCTGAGACCGAGAGTCACATGTTCCATCAACTGAGCCAGCCTGGCAAGCAGAGCATGGAACACTTGATCTCTGGGCCATGAGTTCAAGCCCCACATTAGGCACAGAGATTACTTTAAAATACATAAAAGGGGCACTTGGGTGGCTTAGCCAGTTGAGGGTCCAACTTTTCATTTTGGTTCATGACATGATCTCAGGGTCCTAGATTTGAGCACCTCGGCAGGATCCATGCTCAGTGGGGAGTCTGTTTCATGATTCTTTCTCCCTCTCCCCCTGTCCTTCCTCTTACTTGCACATGCATGCTCTCTCTCTCTCTCACTCTCTCTCTAAAATAAATGAATAAATCTTTAATAAATACATAAACTAAGTAAGTAAGTGACATTTATGTTTTAGCAATGGGGAATTCACTTTTTACATTCCATTTCAGCAACAGTGCAGAAGCTCTGACTTTATTATTTTTTTCTCCTATCAGTTAAGGTTGGGTTTCTACACAAAATGCTCTTACCCTAGTGAAGAGAAATGAATTAATTGAGACACACAATTCGCTTTTCTCCAAAGCAAGTTTATTTGTTAAAAGTCTATATTACATTCCTTTTTTTTCATTTGTTTTTATTGAAGTTCCATTTGCCAACGTATAGTATAACACTTAGTACTCATCCCATCGAGTGTCCTCCTCAGTGCCCATCCCCAATCCTCCCACCCACCTCCCCTTCCACAACCCTTTCTTAATTTCCCAGAGTTAGGAGTCTATCATGGTTTGTCTCCCTCTCTAATTTTTCCCACTCAGTTCCTCTCCTTCCCTTATAATCCCTTTCACTATTTCTTATATTACCCATATGAGTGAAGCCATATGATGGTTGGTCTTCTCCGATTGACTTACTTCACTTGGCATAATACCCTCCAGTTCTATCCATGTCAAAGCAAATGGTGGGTATTTGTCCTTTCTGATGGCTGAGAAATATTCCATTGTATATATAGACCACATCTTCTTTATCAATTCATCTGTCAAAGGATATCATGGCTCTTTCCACAGTTTGGCTATTGTGAACATTGCTGCTATGAACATTGGGGTGCAGGTGTCCTGGCGTTTCACTACATCGGTATCTTTGGGGGTAATATCCAGTAGTGCAACTGCTAGATCATAGCGTAGTTCTATATTTAACTTTTTGAGGAACCTCCACACTGTTATCCAGAGTGGCTGTACCAGTTTGCATTCCTATTTCTGCTGTAACAAATTACCACATGAGAGGTGTCAATGAAACAAGTTTATGCTCTGTTTTGGAGGACAGAGGCCTGAAATAAGTCTCAGTGGGCTAAAATCAAGATGTCTGAAGGACCTGATTCCTTCTGGATGCTCCAGGAGAGACTCTTCTTTCCTAACACAGTCTAGTGACACCAAGCATTCTTTTTCCTCATTGTCCTTTCTCCATCTTCAGAGCCAGTGACATGGCATCTTCACATCCCTCTCTGATCCAACTAGTCTGCCTTCTTCTCCCACATTCAGAGGACGGTGGTGATTAGATTAGTTTCATCTGCATAATCTTCGTTTTAGTTTAAGGTCATCTAATTAGCATCTAATTAGCACCTATTTGGTGGCTAAAGAGCATCATACTAAAGAATGAGTGGGTCGACCAAGAAATTAAAGAATTTTTAAATCATGGAAACAAATGAAAATGAAAGCACAACTGTTCAAAACCTCTGGGATATAGCAAAGGTAGTCCTAAGGGGAGGTACATAGCAATACAAGTCCCTCTCAGAAAATTAGAAAAGCCTCAAATACACAAGCTACCCATTACACCTAAAGGACAGGGAGAAGGAACAGTAAATAAAGCCTAAATCAAGTAGGAAAAGAGAAATAATAAAGATTAGAACAGAAAGTGAAATAAAAAGCAAAACAGTAGAACACATTGATGAAACTAGAAACTGATTCTTTGAAAGAATTAATGAGATTGGTAAACCCCTAGCCAGACTTATCAAAAAGAAAAGAGAAAGGACCCAAATTAATAAAATTATTAACAAAGGAGGAGAGATCACCACCAACACAAAGGAAATACAGACTATTTTAAGAAGATATTATGAGCAATTATATGCCAACAAATTAGGCAACCTGGAAAAAAATGAAAAATTTCTGGAAACTTATAAACTACCAAAATTGAAATAGAAAACCAGAACAGACCCATAAACATAAAGGAGATAGAGAAGGTAATAAACAATCTCCTAACAAACAAGAGTCCTGGGCCAAATAGCTTCCCAGGGTATTTCTACCAAACATTTAGAGAAGAATTAATATCCATCCTTCTGAATCAGTTTCCAAAAAATAGAAATGGAAGGAAAACTTCCAAACTCATCTATAAGGCCAGAATTACCTTGATTCCCCAAACCAGACAAAGACCTCATCAAAAAGGAGAATTACAGACCAATATCCCTGATGAACATGGATACAAAAATTCTAAGATACTAGCCAGCAAGATCCAACAGTACATTAAAAGGATTATTCACCATAACCAAGTGGAATTTATTCTGGGCTGCAAGGATGGTTCAATATCTGCAAATTAATTATTGTGATACATCACATTAATAAAAGGAAGGACAAGAACCTTAAGATCCTGTCAATTGATGCAGAAAAAGCATTTGACTAAATACAGCATCGTTTCTTGAATAAAACTCTCTATAGTGTAGAGATATATGGAACATACCTCAATAACATAAGAGCCATCTATGAAAATCCCACAACAAATATCACCCTCAATAGAGAAAAACTGAGAGCTTTCCCCCTAAGGTCAGGAACACAACAGGAATGCCCACTCTCACCACTGTTGTTAAACACAGTAACTAGAAGTCCTAGCCTTAGCAATCAGACAAAAAAAGAAAAGAAATAAAGACATTCAAATTGGCAAAGTGGAGGTCAAATGCTCACTCTTCTGCAGATGACATATTTTATGTGGAAAATCGCAAAGACTCCAAAATTGTTAGAACTCATAAGGGAATTCAACAATGTAGCAGGATGCAAAATCAATGCCCAGGAACCAGTTGCATTTCTATATACTAATGAAGAAAGAAAAATTAAAGAATTGATCCCATTTACAATTGCAGCAAATACCATAGGGTACCTAGGAATAAATCTAAACAAAGAGGTAACTAATCAATACTCTAAAAACTACAGAACACTTATGAAAGAAATTGAGGAAGACACAAAGAAATAGAAAAACATTTCACATTCATGGATTCAAATAATAAATATTGTAAAAATGGCTATGCTACCCAGAGCAATCTCACATTCAATGCAATCCCTCTCAAAATACTATCAACATTTTTCACAGAGCTGGAACAATAATCCCAATATTTGTATAGAACCAGAAAATATCCCAAATAGCCAGAAGAATGTTGAAAAAGAAAACCAAAGCTGGGGGCATCAAAATGTCTGACTTTAAGGTTTATTACAAAACTATGATCATCAAGACATCATGGTACTGGCACAAAAACAGACATAGAGATCACTGGAACAGAATAGAAAACCCAGAAATGGACCCTCAACTCTATGGGGAACTAATCTTTGGCAAAGCAAGACAGATGTCCAATGGAAAGGACAGTATCTTCAATAAATGTTGCTGGGAAAATTGGATAGTCAAATGCAAAAGAATGAAACTGGGTGATTCTCTATACCACTGGTGTAGATAAAATGGACAAGAGACCTAAATGTGAGACAGGAATCCATCAAAATCCTAGAGGAGAACACAAGCATCAACCTCTGTGACCTTGGCTACAGCAACTTCTTACTAGTCATGTCTCCAAAGGCAAGGTAAACAAAAGCAAAATTGAACTATTGGGACTTCATCAAGATAAAAAGCTTCTGCAGAGCAAAGGAAATAGTAAACAAAACTAAAAGGCAACCTACAGAATGGGAGAAGATGTTCACAAATGACGTATCAATTAAAGGACTGGTATCCAAGATCTATAAAGATCTTTTCAAACTCAACACCCAAATCCCAAACAATTCAGTTAAGAAATGGGCATAAGAAATGAAGAAACACTTCTCCAAAGAAGACATACAAATGGCCGAGACACATGAAAAAATATTTCACATCACTTGGCATCAGGGAAATAAAATCATAATGAGATACCACCTCACACCAGTGAGAATGGCTGAAATTAACAAGAGAGGAAACAAAAAATGTTGTTGAGGATGTGGGGAAAGGGGAACCCTCTTGCATTGTTGGTGGGAATGTGAACTGGTGCAGCCACCCTGGAAAACTGTGTGGAGGTTCCTCAAAGAGTTAAAAATAGAACTATGCCATGACCCAGCAATTGCACTATGAGGTATTTACCCCAAAGATAGAAATGTAATGATCCAAAGAAGAATATGGACCCCAGTGTTCATAGCAGCAATGTCTACAAAAAACAAACTGTGTGAGTTGCCAAGATGTCTACTGACAGATGAGTGGATAAAGATGTGTGTGTGTGTGTGTGTGTGTGTGTGTGTGTGTGTGTATACTACTCAGTGATCACAAAGGATAAATCCTTACCATTTACATTCTCGTGGGTGGAACTAGAGGGTATTATGCTAAGTGAAATAGATCAATCAGAGAATGACAATTACCATATGGTTTCACTCATGTGGGGAATATAGGAAACAGCACAGAGGATCATAGGGAAGGAGGGAAAACTGAATGGGAAGAAATCAGAGACAGAGACAAACCACGAGACTCTTAACTATAGGAAACAAATTGAGGGTTGCTGGAGGGGAGGTGGGTGGGGGGTTGGGATAACTGGGTGGTGGGCATTAAGGGGGGCACGTGATGTGATGAGCACTGGGTGTTACATGTAACTGATAAATTATTGAACACTACATCTTAAACTAATGATGTACTCTATGTTGGTTAACTGAAATAAAAAAAACCATTATCTGTTGCTGCATTCAAAGCATCATAAAACAAAATGATTTAGTATAATTTCTTTATTGTCAAAGAGGATTGTAGGGTAGGGAGTTATTCTGATCTCTGCAGGGCTCCTCTTGTGTCCTTTCTCAGGTGTGAATCTCTACATTGTGTTTCTAAGGATCCTCCAGGAATTGTGTGGCTGTACTGTTCTTCTGCCTTGAACCAATTTCTGTCTTTTTACTCCTTTTATATCAGTAGGCTAATCTTCTAGTTATGAGGGAAAAAATGAGTTTATCAAAGTGAATTGTCTTTTTTTTAAAGATTTTATTTATTTATTCATGACACACACACACACACACACACACACACACACACAGGCAGAGACACAGGCAGAGGGAGAAGCAGGCTCCATGCAGGGAGCCTGACATAGGACTCAATCCCAGGTATCCAGGATCACACCCTGGGATGAAGCTGGTGCTACACTGCTGAGCCATCGGGGCTGCCCTCTCCAAGGCATTCTAATATAATTAGGGCTTGGCTCTTTAGCTGAGGCTGACCCAGGGTGGCCTTGGTTTGGATAACTGGGCTCTGCTCCATGTTTCCTCACTTTCTCTGGCAGCCCACTTGGCTTAATTTACTTTTTGTAGGGAAAGTTCTAAGACAGAACAGCAGAAATGCACCAACTCTAAGGTCCACTGTCTCGCCCATTATATTCCAGTGGTCACAGAAGATTGAAAAAATCCTATTTCAGCCAGGATCAAAGGTGGAAGAATAGTCCTGCTGGAAGGTGCTGCCCATATTGCCTTTCACATAGCTGCAGAGAAACAGGAATGTGGGCCATCTCTGCAAACAGTCTACCACTGGTGTAAATTTCAATTTGAAAGGTGTCATTTTCACTTACACCCTCAGCAGTGGAATGATCTCTGAGAAGAGAGTGAGACTGAATTATGTGTCTACTGAGTAGTTATGGAAATTCTACTCCAAAGGGTCAGGCTTTCCTCCAAAGGTAAATATTTCCTCCCTGCCCCTTGCCTGTAGATCACTATTCCTAGCCTAAGGAAAGCTCAAAGAAATAAAAGGTTTTCTTTCCAGATGCCTCAGAGAGACCAGGGACCTCATATCTAACTCACTGATTGATGGAGCTAAGAACTGTTGTAGACTGATGCCATCTCATGGCATCCTTATGTAGATACTGTTTTCCTACTGATTGACCTTCCCAGTGACATATTCATAATGGATACCTAGGAATAAACCTAACCAAAGAGGTAAAGGATATATACCCTAAAAACTATAGAACACTTCTGAAAGAAATTGAGGAAGACACAAAGAGATGGAAAAATATTCCGCTTATGGATTGGCAGAATTAATATTGTGATAATGTCAATGTTACCCAGGGCAATTTACATGTTTAATGGTTTTCATCCATTACTGTTTTATTTCTTTATGGAGATGGCTCTGCTGGAGGCAGGTAACATTTGGAATTCAAATAGAAGACAGAGACATAGGAATATTTTTTCTTCATTTTTCCCCCTTTTTATTGAAATGTATTTGACATATAAAATTGTAAATGGTGATTACATATAATATACTAGTGAAATGATCACCACAATAGATTACTGAATACATCCATCGCTTCACATAGTTACCATTTTGTTTGTTGTAAGAATATTTGCTATATGCTGTTGGAAACACTCAAATCTACAATGCAATATAGTTAACCATATGACCATGTTGTACATTACCTTCCCAGAACTCATTCAGTTTATAACTGAAAGTTTGTAGGCTTTCATCAGCATCTTCTCATTTCCCTAAACCCAGCCACAGACAAACCTCAACCTATCTCTGTTTCTATGAGTACAGATTTTTGTATTTCACATATAAGTGAAATCATACAGTATTTGTCTTTCTCTGATTAAATCACTTAGTGTAATGCTCTCAGGGTTCATCCATGTTTTAGCAAAGGAAAGGATGTCTTCCTTTTTTATATGTTGAATTCCATTGTATGAATATGGCATCTTATTAAATCATCTGACAAAGGACTAGGCTGTTTCCATGTCTTGGCTGTTGTAAATAATGCTGCAATGAATGTAAGGGTACAGATATCTGAGATATTCACAAATATGTGGGAATTTAACCATGTACTCATGAACAGCTGGGTGAAAGAGGAAACCAAAAAGGAAATTTAAAAATTTTCAATTTTTCAAATGAAAATGGGAACACAGCCTATCAAAACTTTGGGATGTTGCAAAAGCAGCTCTAAGAGGGAAGTTTATAGTAATAAATGACTCCATTATAAAAATAAAAGAACTTAAGTAAATAACCATACTTTATGATTTGCATACCTATAAAAAGAAGAATAAACTAAGTCCTAAGGAGAAGAGGAAAAGAAATAACAAATATCAGACCAAACATAAATGATATATAGACTAGAAAATCAATAGAAAAGGTCAAAAAAGCTAGAAGCCAATTTTTTGAAAAGCTAAGCAAAATTGACAAACATTTAGACCAAAGAAAAGAGGTGGCTAAAGATGCAAATAAATCAAATCAGTAGCAGGGCACCTGGGTGGCTCAGTCAATTTAGCATCTCACTCTTGGTTTTAGCTCAGGTCATGATCTCAAAACCTTGCTTTGTGCTTCACGCTCAGTATGGAGTCAGCTTACCTCTCTTCCTCTGAACCTCCTCCCACTCTCTCTGCCTCTCTCTTTTTCTCAAATAAATAAATAAATAAATAACCCTCTCTCCCAGGGTCTGACATATTGCCTCTTTAATTTAATTTTTAAAAATTCAATTTGCCAATATATAGTACATCATTAGTTTCAGATATATTTTTTAATAATTCACCAATAAATAATATTTTAAAAAATTGTTAAAATAAATAAAAATAAAATCACAGAAAATATGTTACCTTAAGCCAATACCATAGAAAGACAAAGAATCATAGGAGACCTCTATGAACAATTTACCTCCAACAAATTGGACAACCTGGAGGACATGGATAAAGGCTTATAAACTTATAAGCCACCAGGACTAAATCAGGAAGAAATAGGAAATACGAACAAACCAATAATGAACAAGGCTATTAAATCAGTAATTAAAAAATCTCCCACCAAAGAAAAGCCCAGGACCAGAGAGCTTCACAGGTGAACTCTACTAATCACTTAAGAAGAATTAATGACAATCCTTTTCAAACCCTTCCAGAAACTTATACATTCTCAACTTCATTTAACAAGGCTAGCATTACCCTGATACCAAAGCCAGAAAAGGTCAGTACAAATATAGAAAACCATAAACCAGTATCTCTGATGAACCACAGACACAAATTAAAAAAATATATTAGGAAACTGAATTAAAGAGCTCACTGAAGGGATTATATACCATGATCACATGGGATTTATCAGTCAGATCTAAGGATGGCTCAACATAAGCAGTTCAATAAATGTGATACACTCCATTGATACACTGTGCTGGGGATACCAGCAGAAACCAGATTTCTCCAACATGTGATTTAAAAAAAATTATCTTATATTCTTTACCTTTGGCATGGCTTGTTACACAGCAATAGCTGACTGATACAATAATCAATGTAAACAGAACTGAAAATGTTAAGAATAATCCAATGATTCTCATTTTTATATTTCTTCTGATATTTGATGGCCTGGCTGTTCATACTTATTTCAGATAACTGTACTAAAAAGTGACTACTATGGAGATTCCCTTCCAGATAACTGGTAGAGGTTGAAAAGGCCTCTGTGTTTTTGCAGGAATAACTTGTGGGAACCTCAGTCACACGTTTCCATATCCATAGCATTACTGGGTAGGAATTCCAGCTCTTCTCTGAGTCATCCTTTGATCATAGGATTGAAGAGAGTTTAGAACATAAAAAATGTAGATTAATTACAGAGTGAATACACTTATTGTTCACTCACACTATAGCATTTATGATAACATTTTCAAAAGGGGAGATTTTAGGCTTAAGGTAATGGAAGGAGTCATATTTGTAGACAGGGCTTGAAATTTTCAAAGAAAAACAGCAAAATCATCCAATTAAAGGATATAAAATTTGCCATTAAATTCTTCATTCTAATTAATAAAATCCTTTATTGGATGCCATATATTCCACACTTCAATGATTATACATTCATCACCAAAAACACATCTTCCACAATAAAATATCCTGTTATAGAAAATTTTACTTCATGCCTCTTTAGGTCTTCCTGATACTGAACTCATGCTAAGTCAAATGGCTTATGCAAATTTCTCTTTCTGTAGATTATACTTGGAAGGTGTTTTTCAAAAGCAGTTCTTGCCTTACTGTTTAGTGCCAGGGATACTGTGGATGCTGAACTGATAAGAGAATGGGATCCTAATAAGGACCATAAACCTCATGACTAGCTACAAACAAACTAGTGGATTAAAGTCTATATTATCAAGAAGAGCATTTAAGGTAGTAGTGTAGAAAGGAACGAACGGCATATTCAGAATGATAAAGTGTGATCTCAAAATTTCCTCTACAATAAAATTATAGAAATGGTCTGAGTTGTGAAATGTACTTTATTTTATTAAACTAGGACAATTCATCAGTACATGAGGCAAATTTATATCTCCAATTCTTTCTGATTGAAGGTTGGTACTCACTTTGGAAATTAAGAAAACAAAAGGGAAATTGCTCATTACCAGTAGGACCAGAAAGTTCAACAAAGTAATTTAATTATATCTAATAAAGCAGTTGAAATTTAGAAACATTGAAACTCCAGGATATAAATAGAGGGATTAAGTTCTTTCATGATTTGATTACAGAATCACAATTTCTAGCTATTAGGTATTAAGCCTGCAATCATAGACACTTGTTGAAAAATGGTTCTTTTATGGCTTCCCTCTGAAAAATACATTTAGAGCTCCTTTTATGTCTTTGTTCCTGAGGCTGTAGATGAAGGGGTTCAGCATGGGGGTGACCACTGTGTACATCACTGAGGCCACTGAACTTGTGTGGGTGCTCTGGGGAGCAGCAGAGCTAAGGTACACTCCTAGGCTTGTACAATAAAATAAGGAGACAACCGAGAGGTGAGAAGCACAGGTGGAAAATGCTTTATACTTGCTGTGAGCTGATGAGATCCCACGTATAGAAGAAACTATCTTGAAATAAGAGTAAAGGACTCCAACCAGGGGAGCAACCCCCAGCAATATAGCTGCAAAATACAACACCATATTATTAAGAAAGGTGTCAGAACAGGCAAGTTGGATCATCTGATTGAGTTCACAGAAAAAGTGGGGGATTTGGAAGTGTGTACAGAAGGACAGCTGCAACACCATTAAGGTTTGTAACAAAGAATGCAAGGCACTCATGATCCAGGACACCAGTAGTAGTAGTGAACAGAGTTGAGGGTTCATGATGATCATGTAGTGCAGGGGGTAGCAGATGGCCATGTAGCGATCATAGGCCATCACAGTCAGGAGAAAATTGTCTATACCTGCAAAAAGTATGAAAAAGTACATCTGTATGATGCAGCTTTCATAAGTTATGACTTTTCTTTGTGTTTGTATATTTACCAGCATCTTTGGGATGGTGGTACAGGTGAAACAGATGTCTACAAAGGACAGATTGGCAAGGAAGAAGTACATGGGGGTGTGGAGGTGAGAGTCAGAGCTGACAGCCAGGATGAGGAGCAGGTTCCCAAGTATGGTGACCAGGTACATGGACAGGAACAGCCCAAAGAGGAAGGGCTGCAATTTTGGTTCCTCTGAAAATCCCAGAAGGAGAAATTCTGGAATTCGTGTATCATTCTCTAGTTCCATGTAGTGGACAGGACTACCAAAATAAGAGAAAAACATGACACAATCATGCATTACTAACCTGGAAGATACATTATTGTTTATATTTTGCATCAAGAAGTTAATTTTTATGTTTGTTTATAGAACGTGATAAAAGCACTAAGTACCAGGAATAGAAGGAAACAGTCTCAACATAAAGCCATTTATGAAAAACCCACAGCAAGCATGATACTTAATAGAGAGGGTGAACATTTTTCTTGTACAACCAGGAACACAAAATGAATGCCTGATTTCACAACTTCTACTCAACATAACACTGGAAGTTCTAGCCAGAACAATTAGAGAAAGTAAAAGAAATAAAAGGCAACAAAACTGGAAAGGAAGAAATGAATTATGTATGCAGACTGTGTGATATTATGGGTAGAAAATCCTAAAGATGCCACACAAACACTAATAGGACTAATAAGTTAATTCAGCCAAGTAACTGCATACGAAGGCAACCATCAAATAATCAGTTGCATTTCTACATACAGTGAATAATAGGAATAGGAAATAAATAATTACAGGTATGTGACATCCAAAACAATAAGACTATCACCTCACACCAGTCAGAATGGCTAGTATAAATGACAAGAAGTAATAAGTGTTATTAAGGATATGGAGAAGGGGGAAACTTTGTGCATGGTTGGTAGAAATGCAAACTGGTACAGTTACTGTGGAAAAAGCATGGATGTTTCTCAAAAAAATTAAAAAAACAAATATCACATGATCAAGTAATTCCACTCCCCAAAGAAGACAAAAACACTAAATCGAAAATATATATGCACCCCACATTTATTGCAACATTGTTTACAATAGCCAAGACATGGAAATAGCCCAATTGTCCATCAATAGATAAATGGATAAGATTTTTTTGTGTACATATATATACAATGCAATATTACTCAGTCATAAAAAAAGAATGAGGTCTTGCCATTTGCAACAACATAGGTGGATCTAGAGGATGCTATAGTAAGTGAAATAGGTCAGTGAGAGACAAATACCATATCACATCACTTATATGCGGAACCTAAAAACAGAACAATTGAACAAACAAACAGAAAAATAGACACTTAAATTCAGAGAGCAAACTGATATTTGCCAGAAAGGTATTTTTCAGGGTAGAGAAAGGGTATCAACAGGTACAAATGATATTTTGCCATTTGCAAAAACATGGGTGAATCCAGAGTGAAAGAAGTGAAAGAAGTCACTTAGAGAAAGACAAATGCCATATGTACTTATTCATATATGGAATTTAAGAAAGAAAACAAATGAACAAAAAAAAAAAAAAGAAAAAAACAAAAACCCATACTCTTCAATATGGAGAATAAACTGATGGTTGCCAGGGGAGGTGGGTTGGGAGATGAGTGAAATTGGTGAAGGGGATTAAAAGTAGACTTATTCACAACGAACACTGAGTAATGTATCCAATTGTCTAATCACTATATTGTAAGTCTGAAACTAATATAACACTGCATGTCAGTTATACAGAAATTAAAAATAAAATTTTAAAAATACAAAGAATCTGCCTAAAGTCCTTAAAATTACCAAAAGCTCTCCAAAAAAAAAAACCTAAATAAAATATACAGGCAAAATCATCCTAATTAAGGCAAGAAACTGAGAAGAAAGAAGTTACAAATTAACTAATAGAATTTAAAACATTTTTTAAAAGTTTTATTTATTCATGAGAGACGGAAAGAGATAGAGGGAGAGGCAGAGACACAGGCAGAGGGAAAAGCAGGCTCCATGCAGGGAGCCTGCTATGGGACTCGATCCCAGGTCTCTAGGATCAAACCCTAGGCTGAAGGCGGCGCTAAACCGCTGGGCCACCAGGGCTGCCCAATTTAAAACATATTTTTATGGCCAAAATCTCTCCATAGAATTTAATATAGAAACAAGGATCTGTAAAAATCCTTTGAAATGCTGATAGCTACAGAAAGGGGGCATAGAATATATGGGCATATGATAATAATGGGCAAATCAAAATGGTGACCAAATATACTAATTTTCCTCAAACTCACAAATCATTTATGAAAACAACAAAAAACCCCTTTCCACAGCCACAAGCCTGTCAAAAAACTTAAAAAGCTGTCATACCAATTGGGTTTGGAACTTTTAACCAGGCAGCAGAGTGGTACTCTTTAATTTTCATTGCAGAAATGTGATGTGCTATATAAAATTTGGGGGAAATAATCCAAAAACAGCTATAAGTATTAAAAGTATAGATATGCCTTATCTCAGAGTTTCTCAATCTCAGCACTATTTACATTCTGGCCCAGATTAATCTCTGTGCTGGGGTTTGTCCTGGGCATTGTAGGATGTTTACAGGATCCCTGGCCTCTAGTGACACCTCCCCTATCTGACAGCCTAATATGTCTCTGAACATTGCTCAATGTCCTTGGAAGACAAAACAGCTCCTGGTGGAGAACCAGTATTTTAACTCAATCTCAAAATATTTTTGTATAATTGATATAACATCAATTTGATGAGAAAGAACATGAAAAATTCTCAAAGGGGTAAATGACACAGCCACACTAAAATATTATGCAATCATTGAAATAATACATTAGCATTATATTAGATGATGGAGGCAAGTCTGTAAGGTATTGCTGAAGGAAATAAGCTATTAAAAAATTGGATCAGAGCATAAAAAGCATGTATAATGTGCATAAGATTCTATTATGAATTTGTATAAAAGTGTATGAATTTATATAAAAGTAAATGAATAGTGCATAAGAATTTATTTATGAATTTGTATAATGTGCCTGGTGGCTCAGTTGGTGAAGCATCTGCCTTTGGCTCAGGTGATGATCCAGGGGTCAGGGTTCCGGGATCCAGCCCAGTATCTGGCTCTCTGCTCAGTGGGGAGCCTGATTCTCCCTCTCCTTCTGCCCCTCCACTCCTCTTGTGCTCTCTCTCACTTTCTGTCTCTCACTCTCAATAAATAAAATATTTTTAAAAAAAGAATGTATGACAATGGAATATTGCCATTAGAAACGACAAATACCCACTATTTGCTTCAAAGTGGATGGACCTGGAGGGTATTATGCTGAGTGAAGCAAGTCAATCAGAGAAGGACAAACATATGGTCTCATTCATTTGGGGAATATAAAAAATAGTGAAAGAGAATAAAGGGGAAAGGAGAGAAAATGAGTGGGAAATATCAGTGAGAGTGACAGAACATGAGAGACATCTAACTCTGGGAAACGAACAAGGGGTGGTGGAAAGGGAGGTGGGCAGGGGGTTGGGGTGACTGGGTTATGGGCACTGAGGGGGGCACTTGATGGATGTGCACTGGGTGTTATGCTATATGTTGGCAAATCAAACTCCAATTAAAAATATATACAAAAAGTTTAAAAAAGAATGTATAAATATTTGTGTGTGCATAATATAGAAACATACCTTTTTTTTGAGAGAGAGAGAGAGAGAAAGAGCACAGAAGCTAGGTGGGGGAGTGACAGAAGGAGAGGCAGAGAGAGGAACGCAAGCAGGCTCTTCAATCAGCCCAGAGTCCAACTCAGGGCTCCATCTCATGACCCTGAGATCATGATCATGACCCTGAGCTGAAATCAAGAGTCAGATGCTTAATGAACTGAACCCCTCAGGTGCCCCCAAGGAATGTTAAGTTTTAAAAGAAGCTAAGAGCCTATGGAACAAAGGAGAGCAGTAGGAGGGAGACTAAGCTTAAGTATGGAGCTATCTCAAAAACAGACTGAAACACAATGACAATCTCAAACCAAATTTATAGAGAGGCATAAAATAGTATTAATGTAATAACATCACATGGATCACTAATTCAAGATTAAAGTGCTAAAGACTTGGAAATGGGGACTGGCTGGCTCAGTTGGTAGAGCATGTGGCTCCTGTTTTGGGGCATGTGACTTTGAGCCCCACCCTGGCTGTGCAGATTACTTCAAAAAAACATAAAATTTGGAAGTAAAAGAATATAACAAAAAAAGCGGGTAGGAAGCATTATCAAAAGTGATGCTTTCATGTCAAATAGAAATATATGAATTCATATTTGTTTAGAAAGAAAAGGTGAATGTTAGTCAAACAATAAAGAAGAATATCTTCCAAATGATGCCGGCAGGTGACATGACTTTGAGAAATAGATGGAATCATGAGAGGCCAAAAGGTTTAATAAGAAATAACAGAAATCTGAAGACAGATTGGAATTATGTATAAAAGGTGATACTTTATACATTAATCCAAATGATGCAGAAGAACTTTCTACACTCAAGCAAGAGAGAGAAGGAAAATATGACCAAATGATAAATTTGAGCACGCAAAATATATTAACTTTCCTACTACCCTGTGATACATCTACATGCACATAAAGGAACTGAACATCAAACAGCAAATTTGGTGGAAACTCCAATTCTTATGTTTGAAAAAAATGCAATCAACAACAGGAATTTAAACACTCCAACCCCACCAAACAAAAACACACAACTGGTGCAATTTGCAACAGAGAAAGAAAACATCTAAGAAATCTACAAATATACTAATGCTCACTAATAAAGAAATAATCACAATGCAAGACTTTTATAGTCTACCCCTTTTTACCTGTTACGTATTTTTTTTTAAAAAATTGATTGGAATACCCAGCATGAAAAATGACACTGTGAATGTATGTCTCATGATCGATTGATCTGGATCTTTCTCATCAATATGGGAACATACTTGAATTTTCCCTGGCTTAAAAGAATAAAAGTAATGCCCTCCCTTGACTGCATATCCCTTGTAGCTATATTATAATTCTCTATTCCCCTTCATTGCAAAGATTCTTGGACTCGTGTTGTACTTTTATTGGGCCCACTTTGTGCCACCTATCACCGCTTTTCCTTCAGCACTAGTTAATCCTCAACAATCTCCCCTGCATGGTTGATTTCAATGTTTATTATTCTTTTGGGGATCATAAATATATTATTTACTCGAGCAAGCCAACAACTACAGTGATGTCCCGGTGCTGGGCTAGGCTGGACTGATTCTTAGGTGGCTTCAGGTAAACATTCTCACCCTTCTATTCTCTCTGACTTTTTCCTATACTGCCTGCTGAGTTTTCAGACTCACCTGCATGGGGATCTCTGTGTGGAAGTCTGTATTCCTCCCTCAATGATTGATGATGGATGCTGAAGCTCTGTTTTCCAACAATCCAGCAGGAGTCTCCTAGCTAGACTTAGGACTCCAGAAGAAATACCCATGTCCCATTCTGCCCAAGGTTGTACCTGCTGAGGGACAACAGCAGAAGAGATATATACCGCTTCCCATTTGCTTCTTAGGCATATTTCCATCCTGTTTCTCCAACCCCTGGGCACATTATCCCCCATGGGAAATTTCTCTGGGCAGATGAACTTTTTTCCTGCAGTTTCCTGCCCCAGGAGACCAGCTTACAAGTCAGGTGAATCCAGTTCTTATTGTCCCCTGAACTCACCTGCCTCCCACAGAACTAACCTCCTAGCACCTTATCCCAACACTGAGTTAATAATTTCCCCAAATCTAAGAGTGACGGGCTTTTCTTTATGAGGCTCCTTGGGTCTCCCAAGCATTGACTCATGGTGGGAACAGCACTGGTATCTCCAGAAGATTGCTACTCCCTGCTTCAACAGGTGAAGAACTGTATTCCTTTGGCATAAAGCCATGAGTACTATGGTCCTTGGCTTCCATGACACTTTTGCCAAAACAATTAAGAGTTCAATGCTTTAACATAAATTAAGAGTTGTTGTTTTGTCTAAATTTATAAAATATTTGGGTAATTAAAAGGTATACAGTTAGATATAGAGCTTCAGGTTCACTGGATGAAAGAGTTCTGGAGATGGATAGTGGTCCCAGCTGCACAACAATATGAATGTATTTACTCCTGCTGAGTTATGCACTTAAAATTGGTTAAGGGGCACCTTGGTGGCTAAGTCAATCTAGCCTCTGACTCCAGATCTCAACTCAGGTCTTGATCTCCATAAATTCAAGCCCTGCTTTGGGCTCCCTGTTCGGCATGAAGACTACTTAAAAATAAAAAAAATTAAAAATTTTAAAAAATAAATGGTTAAGAGGTGGGTGAAAGAGATCATTGGGATTGAAGAGCTCACTTGCCACGATGAGCACCAGGTGATGTATGGAAGTGTTGAATCACTAAACTCTACACCTGAAACAACTATCATGCTGTATGTTATCTAACTGGAATTTAAATAAAAACTTTAAAAAAGAACACACTTAATAAGTACTAAGAAATGTCTAGAGCTGTTGAATCATATATTGTACTCCTGAAACTAATAAAACACCATATGTTAATTATGTTTTAACAAATTTTTAAAAGCAAAAATAAGGAATCAATTTTCAAAAAGACAAAAGGATAAAAAGATTAGCTATTATTGTCCAGGTGGGACTCAGGTAATCATAATGGTCCTCCAAATGTTGACGAGGGAGACAAAAGAGTTGGTGTCAGAGAGATTTTGAAAATCATACCTCTGAAGGTGGAGGCAGAGCCACGAACCCAGGAATGCAGGGAGCCAGCAAGAGAGACGGGAATTGGAAGGAAATCGATTCTTCCTTGAGCTTCTAGACATTAAACACTGCAGACATGTTACTATTAGCAGTATGAAGCTCCTTTCAAGCTTCTGACTTCATAACCATAAGAGCACTTACATGTTTGTTTTGAGCAACTAATGTGGGGATATTTTGTATCAGCAGAAGGAATCTCATATGGACATAGTCAATAAAATTATCTGGGGAAACTGAGTTTAAGCCTCTCAATTCATTCATCAGCTTCCTTTGGATAAGAGAAATTTATATTAAAAGCCCACAGTAGATAGAAAGGAAATTTTGAATCGATGTGGTTACATTATGCCCTATCAGCTCACACAGTGAATTCCTCGTGGCATAAATGTGTGATCTGACTCTGAGGCCTTAAAGACAGTGCAGGAAAGGAACTCATGGTCAAAATTAAGGTCACTCATTGTAATTTCCATCTTTGTCTGTATTTCTGCATCCTTTTATTTCACATAAATTCAGAATTTCATTCTTTTTTAGTGCTATCCTCTTCAGCTTCCTCAAGATTCATATCAACATAAAAGATGAAATCTTTTTTAATTTATTTTTTATTTTTTTTATTTTTGTAAATTTATTTTTATTGGTGTTCAATTTGCCAACATATAGAATAACACCCAGTGCTCATCCCATTAAGTGCCCCCCTCAGTGCCTGTCACTCAATCACCCCCACCCCCCGCCCACCTTCCCTTCCCCCACCCCTACTTTGAAAAGATGAAATCATAAATGCATCTGAGGATGTACACATGTGAGTGAGCTTATTTGAAAGTAGATAGACACATCACATCTTGTTCCCTCTTTAATGCCCATCACCCTGTTACCCTATCCCCCATCCTCCTCCCTCCAACAACCATCAGTTTGTTTCCTAGAGTTAAGAGTATGTCATGGTTTTTTCTCCCTCTCTGAATTTAAATTTTAAGAAAAGAAAGTAAGTGTCTGCAAACACACACATATACAAGAAACGACCATTACCCTCAAGTGTTTTCTTTAAGGTAAAAAGGAACTTCCGCACATTTTATTCATTCCCAAAAATGTCCATATAAGTTGTTTAGAAGCCCACGTTGCCTTCAGAAATAAGGAGTGTGAGGCTCAGGATTCTTAAAAGTTTAGTAACAAGTTAACAAAGGAGTTAAAACTTATGCACAGATTTAAATTATACACAATAGAAACTTGCACTGTGTACTCTTCATTTTCATATAGGTCCTTTAATTCACCGAAGTGTACCATTGACATATGTAGGTTATTGGGTGCAATTATACTCCAATGACTTATTCTGTGGAAATAATCTAATGGTGCCTGGATATAGGTAGGATCCAGAACAAAGGTAGCTCATTCTCACTTAAAGGGGTGTGAGATGCCACTTTTAATGGGGAAGAAAGTCAAGAATTAATATGGATGTATCAACAATGGAATTAAATTTAAATAATTCATGATAAAACTTTTTTCTATGAATAGAAGATTAATCTACATATGGAAATGTAACAATAAGAGCATACATGCTGGCTGAGACAGAAGAGCATGACAGCCACACACAACACCATGGTTCACCCTTAGAAAAACTATGTAGAGATTCTGACTCAACTCCAGATCCATGAGAAGCCCAGCAGAGATCAGAAACACTCCCTAGCATGTAATTCCATTTGATTATTAAAGTTATTGTGATACCACTTTTGCCAACGACAGTCTGTTATACAGCAAGAGCTGACTGATGCAATAATCCAAGTGAACAGAGCTGAGGCAGTTAGAACATGTGCTGCTTTTTATTTGTGGCATATGATCTGACTTTAAGAAGAGCAGTCATGATCATTCTGTGATTCAAGTTTATTTCTGATGACTTTGTGAACAAGTGACTATATGTGGGCTCCCTGCCAGGTAACTGGGAGAGTTTGAAGCACATGCATGTTTCTGCAGAAACACTGGTGAACCTAAACCACAGGAATGGCAGTACTTCCAACTCTCCAGTGAAGCATCCTCTGATCATACAGGTGGAAGAGATTTGAGGGCAGGAAGGAGGTATGAAATGGGTGATGATGATACTGTTCATTTGCCATTCCTTAGCATTTGTAACAAGTATTAGGAAAAGGGAGTTAATTCATGTAACAATAGAGAGAGTCGTATTAGGAGGTACGGGTGGAAGTTTCAAGTAGAAAGAGGAAGGTAACTTGGTGATAAAACATATAAGACACTAAACAATCCTTCACATCAATGAATAAATCCCCTCAGTTGTGGACACAAATTATCTATGCTTCAATAAATAGATACACAGCATGAAAGAAAAATTTGGATAGTAATAAAACCAGAGGCTTGAAAGGTTGCACTGTTATAATTATTAAATATTTGTATTTTTAATGCCAGTATAATTAATATCTGTGTTAAACTAGTTTCAGTGACTCAGCAATTCTATACATTACACACTCGTCATCATAAGTGTACTTTCTTTAAATTAAGATTGTATTTATTTAAAAAAAAGACTGTATTTATTTATTTATTTGAGTGAGAGAGAGAGCATGGGGAGGGGAAGATGGAGAGAGAGGATCTGAAGCTGACTCCATACTTAGGAGGAGCCTGATATTGGGCTTGATCTCACAACCCTGATATCATGACCTGAGCCAAAACCAAAAGTCAGAAGACAAACCAACTGAGCCCCCCAGGATCCTCTTGATAAGTGTACTTTAATTCTCTCCACCTATTTCATCCACCACCTCCACCCACCTGCCCTCTGGTAACCACCACTTTGTTCTCCATAATGAGAAGTCCAACTTTTTGTTTGCCTCTTTTTCTTTTTTTTTTTTTTTTTGTGCTTTATTTACATTTATTTTCTTTGATTCTTTTGTATTAATTGCCTTATTTTAATTTTTATGTATGTATACCATATATATTTCTTCCGTTTACTTTCTTGGTACTTTAATTGTGTTTCTTATTTTGGGATTTAGAATCTTTTAACAAGCAGGCCAAAATAATCTGCTGTTTCTTTGGGGAGGGCAGTTGTTTTTTTTTTGTTTTTTTTTTTTTTAATTAATTTTTATTGGTGTTCAATTTACCAACATACAGAAAAACACCCAGTGCTCATCCAGTCAAGTGTCCACCTCAGTGCCCGTCACCCATTTCCCTCCAACCCCCGCCCTCCTCCCCCCTTCCACCACCCCTAGTTCGTTTCCCCGAGTTAGGAGTCTTTATGTTCTGTCTCCCTTCCTGATAATTCCCAACATTTCTTCTCCCTTCCTTTATATTCCCTTTCACTATTATTTATATTCCCCAAATGAATGAGAACATACACTGCTTGTCCTTCTCCGATTGACTTATTTCACTCAGCATAATACCCTCCAGTTCCATCCACGTTGAAGCAAATGGTGGGTATTTGTCATTTCTAATTGCTGAGTAATATTCCATTGTATACATAAACCACATCTTCTTTATCCATTCATCTTTCGATGGACACCGAGGTGTTTGCCTCTTTTTCTTTGTTTGTTTTGTTTTGTTTCTTAAATCCCATATGTGAGTGAAATGATATGGTATTTGTCTTTCTCTGACTGACTTATTTCACTTAGCACTATACCCTCTAGATCCATCCATGTTGTAAATGGCTTCATCAAAATAAAAGTTCCTGCACAGCCAAAGAAACAGTCAACAAAACAAAAAGACAACCTACTTAATGGGAGAAGAAGATATTTTCAAATGATATATCCAATAAGGAGTTAATATCCAAAATACTTAAAGAACTTATATAAGTTAACACCAAAAAATAATTCAATTTTAAAATGGCCAGAAGACATATACAGATATTTCTCCAAAGGAGACATCCAGATGACCAACAGATATATGAAAAGATGCTCAACAGCACTCATCAACAGGGACATGCAAATCTAAATCACAATTAGATATCATCTCACATCTGTCAGAATGGCTAATGTCTACATAATGGGAAACAACAGATGTTGCTGAGGATGTGGAGAAAGGGGAACTCTCTATGACTGTTGGTGAGAATGCAAACTGATGCAGCCACTCAGAAAACAGTGTGAAGGTTCCAGAAAAACTAATAGAAAGACCCTGTGATCCAGGGATTCCACTACTGGGTATTTATCCAAAGAAAATGCATTGTCATATTTGAGGTGATCTCTGACACTAAGATCATATCAGGTCAATCTATTTATTCATATTTGTCTTCCATGTAGACTCTATATGTGTGCTAATCAGTGTTTGCCAGTAGCTATTGTAGGCATTCTGGACACTGAGGTGAATATCAGAATGAAACAAGGAGGCTAGTTACAAAACACAGTAGCATGTTTGTAGAGAAAGTGCCTGACATGAAGCTTTTGATTTCTGAAGCATCCATTTCAAGGACAATCATGTTGAATAAACACACTGTCTGGTGTGGAACACTATTATCAGAGAAGCACTCAGGTTGCCCCAGCCATGAAGTACCTCTCCAGAAAGCCCAGGATAACCAAGATACTGACACATGAATGACCTGATTTTCCTTTCTGTGACAGTATTTCATTCTTATGTTTTGAACTTGTCAAAAAAGAGTGAACCAGGGAACCCTAGCCACTCAGTCCATGGACCCCAATAAAGGCATGGCTCCCAGTTGTGATTTGTCTTAAGTTAATTTCTTTGGTCCCATATCCATATAGACCCTTTGCTTTCTTTCTAGTTAGAAGAGATATCTTCCATCCACATTGGATGTGAATCAGCTATGCTAGTGCTCCAGATCCTATCCTCGGCTATGGTCCACTAGCTTTTCCCTTTCAACTGTATCATTGAAACATAATTATTTATGATAAACTGTACCTACAAAAGTATATTGTTTGACATTTGTGGTGAGCGCTGCATAACATAAAGAGTTGCAGGTTGAATCACTATGTTGATCATCTAAAACCAAGGTAATACTTTGGGGAAACTCTACTTCAATAAGAAGAATTTTTAGTGTTGAGTTTAACAAGTTCTTTATGGATCTTGGAAACTAGCTTTTTATCTGATACGTCATTTGCAAATATCTTCTCCCATTCTGTAGGTTGTCTTTTAGTTTTGTTGACTGTATCCTTTGCTGTGCAAAAGCTTCTTATCTTGATGAAGTCTGGAGGGTATTATGCTGAGTGAAATAAGTCAATCGGACAAGGACAAACACTATATGTTGTCATTTATTTGAGGAATATAAATAATAGTGAAAGGGAATAGAAGGGAAGGGAGAAGAAATGGGTAGGAAATATCAGAAAGGGATACAGAACATAAAGACTCCTAACTCTGGGAAACAAACTAGGGGTGGTGGAAGCGGAGGAGGGCAGGGGGTGAGGGTGAATGGGTGACGGGCACTGAGGGGGCACTTGACGGGATGAGCACTGGGTGTTATTCTGTATGTTGGCAAATTGAACACCAATAAAAAATAAATTTATTATTAAAAAAAGAAGAATTTTTAAAATAAAATATACCACTTGCTGCATTAAAGGCATCATACAAAATTTAGAAGCATATTCAGAATGATTCCATTTTCCTGATTCCATGTCCAGAAAGTGTACAAAAAGAACTACTTTGTTCTGTAACTTATTAAAATTTAATGTCCCTGAGCCTCAGTTTTCTTATTTCTGAAGATAACATGGAATAATTAAACTCATTTCAGAGGGCTACTGTGGGAATAAATAAATGTGTGGTCATATTTTGTAGATCCCTAAGAAAATGTTCAATGGTGAAGGGTAAGGTGTGTGTGTGTGTGTGTGTGTGTGTGTGTGTGTGTGTGTTTATGCACATTTTTCTTTCAGGTAAGCCTAGGCATTCATATGCACACACACAGATTCATTATTAGGTGATCCCTTTCACATACAGGTAAATTTGGAAAAAGTGGGAGAGGATAAGAAATGAAAGAATGAACATTTGGATTAATGTGAAAGTTAAAGTATGTAATTATTTGGACACACAGATTTAAGATAGAACAAGTGGCCTTGATGATTAATTTTTCTACCTTAGTGACTGAAGTCAATAGGTCTCATGGCATGGGAGATTTTTTTGTACCAGCTATTGGGGTGGACAACTCCAAAGTGACTTCAGATTGCTTTTTCTACCTAAAGTGGGATTTCAACACCAAATATCCTTACTCAAGAGAATATAAATAAATAAGATCCAAGGCTGAATTCATTGCCCTTGAACAAAGTGCTTTGGATAAATGTATTGGTTAGATTGTTATTGTGGTTGTAACAAATTACCATGCTGCTGCCTTAAAACAAACCAGTGTGTTTTCTGACAGTCCCTATTGTCCTTATTTTGGGTTATATTTTAATTAGAAATATAAATCCATTTAAATATCTGGAAGTCAGGAGTCTGAAATAGGCCTCCCTGGGCTAAAATCACTGTCAGCAGAGAAGAGTTCATTCTGCAGATCTGGGGGGTGAATATGTTATTTTTCCTAATCCAGCTTTAGAGCCACCTATATTACTTGGCTGTTGTGCCCTCTCTTTATCTTCATTTTTTTTAAAGGAAACCAGTTCTTAGCATTGTGTTTATTTGTATATATTACCAAGTACCCTCCTGCAGCCCCTGGAATGCTCTAGGGGGACAAATTTCTCTGAGTCTACAATAGCAGCTGTCCTACTGTCTCCGTTTGCCCAGTCAATCTCTGTCCCTTTCTGCTGGTTGCCCTTTATTTTTTATTTGTCTTTATTGAAGTCGATTTGGCAACATATAGTGTAACAGCCAGTGCTCATCCATCAAGTGCCTTCCACAGTGCTCATCACCTAGTTACCCCAACCTGCCACCCATCTCCTCTTCCACAACCCTTTGTTCATTTTCCAGAGTTAAGACCCTCTCATTATTTATCTTCCTCTCTAATTTTTCCCACTCAGTTCCCCTCCTTTCCCTTATAACTCCTTTCACTATTTCTTATATTCCCCATATGAGTGAAACCATATGATGATTGTCCTCCAACTGACTTCCTTTACTCAGCATAATACCTTCCAGTTCCATCCACATCAAAGCAAATGGTAGGTATTTGTCCTTTCTGATGGCTGAGTGATATTCTGTTGTATATATAGACCACATTTTCTTTATCTATTCATCTATCAGAGAACCTCATGGCTCCTTTCACAATTTGGCTGTTGTGGAAATTGCTGCTATGAACATTGGGGTGCAGGTATCCTAGCATTTCACTACATCTGAATCTTTGGGGTAAATGCCCAGTAGTGCAATTGCTGGGTTGTAGGGTAGCTCTATTTTTAACTTTTTGAGGAAATTGGACACAGTTTTCCAGAGTTATTGTACCAGTTCACATTCCCACCAACAGTGCAAGAGGGTTCCCCCTTCCCTAATCCTCTCCAACATTTGTTGTTTCCTGTCCTATTAATTAATTTTTTCCACGCTCACTGGTGTGAGGTGGTATCTCATTGTGGTTTTGATTTGTATTTCCCTGATGGCTAGTGATGCGGAGCATTTTCTCATGTGCTTGTTGGCCACGTGTATGTGTTGTTTGGTGAAATGTCTGTTCATGTCTTTTGCCCATTTCATGATTGGATTTTTTGTTTCTTGGGTGTTGAGTTTAATAAGTTCTTTTTTAGATATTGGATACTCGCCCTTGATCTGATATGTCATTTGAAAATATCTTCTCTCGTTCTGTAGGTTGTCTTTTAGTTTTTTTGATGGTTTATTTTGCTGTGCAGAAGCTCTTTATCTTGATTAAGTCCCAATAGTTCACTTTTGCTTTTGTTTCCTTTACCTTTATAGATGTATCTTGCAAGAAGTTATTGTGGCCAAGTTCAAAAAGTTTGTTGCCTGTGTTCACAATGTGGCAAGATATAAAATCAATGCACAGAAATCAGTGGCATTTTTATACACTAACAATGAGACTGAAGAAAGGGAAATTAAGTAATCAATCCCATGTATAATTTTGCCCCAAAACATAAGATATCTAGGAATAAACCCAACCAAAGAGGTAAGGATCTATACTCTAAAAACTACAGAGGGGCAGCTCTGGTGGCTCAGCAGTTTAGTGCCGCCTTTAGCCCAGGGCCTGATCCTGGAGAGCTGGGATTGAATCCCCCATCCAGCTCCCTGCATGGAGCCTGCTTCTCCCTCTGCCTGTGTCTCTGCCTCTCTCTCTCTCTCTCTCTCTCTCTCTCTCTCTGTGTGTGTTTCTCATGAACAAATAAATAAAATCTTAAAAATAATAAAAATAAAAACTACAGAACACTACTGAAAGAAATTGAGGAAGATACAAAGAGATTGAAAAACATTCCATGCTCATGGATTGGAAGAATAAATATTGTGAAAATGTCTATGCTGCCCAGGGCAATTTACACATTCAATGCAATCTCTATCAAAATACCATGGACTTTCTTCAGAGAGTTGGAACGAATAATCTTAAGATTTGTATAGAATTAGAAAAGACCTTGAGGACCCAGGGGAATATTAAAAAAGAAAACCAATGCCAGGGGCATCACAATGCTGGATTTCAAGCTGTATTACAAATCTGTGATCATCAAGACAGTGTGGTACTGGCACAGAAACAGACACATAGATCAATGGAACAGAATAGAGAACCCAGAAATGGGCCCTCAACTCTATAGTCAACAAATATTTGACAAAGCAGGAAAGACTATTCACTGGAAAAAAGACAATCTCTTCAACAAATGGTGCTGGGAACATTGGACAGCCATGTGCAGAAGAATGAAACTAGACCATTCTCTTACACCACACACAAAGATAAATTCAAAATGGTTGAAATATCTAAATGTGAGACAAGAATCCATCAAAATCCTAGAGGAGAAAAAAGCCAGTGACAGACATAGAACCTCAAAATCTTTCTTTGACTCTGAGTCTTCTGCCTCCTTCTTCCACATTTGAAGGACCCTTGTGTTCTATTGAGCCCATCTGTTCATCAGAATAACTTTATCCTAGCATCAGCTGACAACAATGTTAATAGCATTTGTAACCTTAATGTTCCCTTGCCATGACACAGGACATATCCAAAGATTCTATAGGTTAAGATGTGGAAATATTTTGAGGACATTATTCAGCCTAATAAAACTCTTTTTCAGAGGTATATTTGATGTCAACTCAGGATCTTTCCCTTTGAAGAATCAAAGTTAGAATATATGTCAGACTCTAAGGTGGTACTTAGACTTTTTTTCAAAACCACACATGAGGAGAATCACATGGCTTATTTATTAAAAATAAGCTGTAAATGGCAAAGTAAATCCTCAGCTAAATAAATTCAATATCATCTCAAGGTTAAAAAGTACAAGGAGGTTAGACTTCTGGAAAGCAGTCAAGTTCATGAAAATGAGAAATGAAAACTGGTTTCACCTGATTTCTAATCTGGTCTCCCAGGAACAGAATATTAGCAGGAAGATTTTCCATTCTGTCCAGACCAGTGGCCCAGGGGGAATGATGTATTCTGAGATGGGAGTAACAATGGAAATGTGTCTAATGAGCAGAGATAGGGAGCTGTAAATATCTTCTCTGCTGCAGAACTTTAGCATGTGAAGCCTTGGACTGGTCAAGGCATGGTGGTTATTTTTCTTTTCCTATGTCTGGATGGAGGATTCATGCTTCACTTCTTCCTGCTGTCCTGTCTGGAAACAGAGCTTTGGTCTCCATCACTAACCATCCGGGAAGGAATTTGGACCTCCACACAGAGATCTTCATGCAATAGACCCCTCCCAGGTGAGTCTGAATGCTCAGCAGGTATTTCAAGAAAGGATCAGAGAGAATGAAAGCTGAGAGCATTTCCTGTGGTCAAATGAGCCTAAGGAGACTCATTTATAATTAATTTATGTAATGTGTTCAAAAGAGAAGTGCCCATTGGGCTCAGCAATACAGACATCGTTGTTGACAGTATATGGTGGGAATGGAAGTCCAGTTGGATGAGATAAAGAAGGGATTGGAGTACATAAAATGGTTCTAGTGAGATTAGAATATATGAAATGAGTTTTGCAGCCAAGGGGAGTAGGAAATTAGTGTTAAGCTTGGGGATGTGTGTGATGAACTTTTTAAGATGGTGTTTGCGAGCATGTTCTGTATAGAAAGCCCCAGACCTATGCAGGCAGCTAACAGCATCGTTCATGAGACATACATTTCTCAGAATTTTCTTTCACATTGAGTATTCACATAAGAAATTGTATTTAATATGCAAAAGGAGATATGCTAACTGCTTTACTTTGTAATACTTCATTAACAAGAGATATGGAAATGGTGGAGACATTTGTGAGGTAGAAGAAACTCAGCCAAGTCACTTCACTAGTGATAATCACTGCTTTACTCACAGGAAAGAACTATGTTGTAAGCTATTTACATGTACTGATGACCACTGTCTGCCATCCTAGGAGGATGGGTACTGCTGTCCCCACTACCTGAGTAAGGATATTCACATTTGGAATGGATTGGTTGTCTCTCCCAAGTTCAAACAGCTTATTTGTGGTAAATCTGACATTCAAAACCTGCCTTTCTGATTCCAAAAATTTTGCATTTAAAATCATTCAGAAAAGTTCATTATTTCATTTTCAAAAATTCCCTTCTATTGTCATACATTGTATATTTTCTGTTGTAAAATGTAGGTTTATTCCCTTTGCACATTTTTTAGAGGGATATTCCATCAGTAAAATATCTTGACATCATAAAAATACGACTCCTTTCTTGTTTAGATACGTTGTCTTTTCCTGCTTTGTTAATTATTCTGGGCAGCAAAGAGATGTGAACTGGGGCTGCCAGAACCAGGGAAACTTTCTGCTCATCACAGTCTCTCAGGGACTGCCTGAGCTTGTTAGATATCTTTTACCCTCTTTGTCCATTTCTTTCCTCTATGTGTTTTGGGTTCCACTTTTTTCTGTTTCTTTAAATACAGGACACAAAGAGATCATTTTAAAATGGAATATAAATATAAGTGAAAGGGAATAGAAGGGAAGGGAGAAGAAGTGTGTGGGAAATATCAGAAAGGGAGACAGAACATAAAGACTCCTAACTCTGGGAAACGAACTAGGGGTGGTGGAAGGGGAGGAGGGCGGGGGGTGGGGGTGAATGGGTGATGGGCACTGAGGGGGGCACTTGACGGGATGAGCACTGGATGTTATTCTGTATGTTGGCAAATTGAACACCAATAAAAAATAAATTTATTATAAAAAATAAAATAAAATAAAATGGAGCCCTGTGTTTCCATGTCCACAGATGGCTTATTAACTAGAATTTAAGTACATTTATACGTTCTTCAGGGTAAAGGTAATCAGATATTGACAGCTTGCCTCTTATCATTTCTTTCAAAATTATTGTGGCTGAGAGTGAGAAATGCATGATAGTAACCCAGTGGCAGGAGGCCAGAGCACACTGTGTGTTTGGGGGGTGGTATGTGTGAAGGCGCTGTGTACGTTTGGTTGTATACTTGTGTGTTGTGGGGCATGAGCAGATCTCAGGGCAATGGTACCCAATTTCATATACTCCAATATGTGACTCTTAAATTCTATAATGTTAAAAAAATGGATGGAAAAAAAGGAAAGGATCTACTTCTATTTATAGAATTCCTTGGAACATAATTAGTAAAATGCAAAGAACACCATGTGAGGGAAGGACTCCCTGTGTCTTGAAGTCTCATCAGTGGCAGGAAAGGCACATTGTTCCTCAACTTTCTCTTCCACCACCTCTCATCTGTCTCCTTCTTGCTCATCCCCTCTCACTGACTTCATTCTGAGACTGGTATATCTGAAGTAAGGGCCTTGTGCAGGGCCTTTGCTCTGTTTGCCCTGCAGGACACATACCTCCTCCAGATATCCTCCTGCTTCCTGCTTAGTCTCTCTGGAAGCCTCGGTTAAAATGTCACCCTATAGGTCACCCTAGACCCCTATTAAAACTTAGCATCTCCCCATCCATTCCTTCATGGCACCTGTCACCATCTGACATACTGTGATAAGTGGGAAATATCAGAAAGGGAGATAGAACATGAAGACTCCTAACTCTGGGAAACGAACTAGGGGTGGTGGAAGGGGAGGGGGTCGGGAGGTGGGGGTGAATGGGTGATGGGCACTGAGGTGGGCACTTGACGGGATGAGCACTGGGTGTTGTTCTGTATGTTGGCAAATTGAACACCAATAAAAGATAAATTAAAAAAATAAAAAATAAAAAAAGACAAAGTTCAAAAAAAATAAATTCCACTTAGTTAACATGCAGTGCAATATTAATTTCATGGGTAGAATTTAGTGATTCAGCAATTCCATGAAAAACCAGGGGCTCACACCACAAGCGACCTCCTTCATCCCTACCATCTGTGTCACCTATCTCCCCACCCACCTCCCTCCAGCCACCCTCAGTGTGTTCTCTATAGTTAAGAGTCTATTTCCTCATTTGGCTCTCTTGCTTTCCCTTGCTATGTTTGGGGTTTTTTGTTTCTTAAATTCCACACATGAGAGAAATCATATGATGTTTGTTTCCCTGACTGATTTATTCACTTAGCATACTATACCCAACTACATCATTGCAAATGGCAAGATTTCTATATGGATGAGTAATATTCCATTGCATGCATATCTCACATCTTTTTTTAAAGATTTTATTTATTTATTCATGAAAGACATGCAGAGACATAGACAGAGAGAGAAGCAGGCTCCATGCAGGAAGCCTGATGTGGGACTTGATCCTGGGATCCTGGGATCACGCCCTGAGCCAAAGGCAGACGCTCAACCACTGAGTCACCCAGGCGTTCCTATACCACATCTTCTTTATCCATTCATTATTCTATGGACATTTGGGCTCTCTCAATAGTTTGGCTATTGTTGATAATATTGCTATAAACATCAGGGTGCATGTATACCTTGAATTAGTTTTTTTGTATCCTTTGGGTAAATACCTAATAGTGCAACCTATATAAAGGGAGAAGATATTTCCAAATGACATGTCTAGTAAAAGGTTAGTATCTAAAATCTATAAAGAATTTATCAAACTCAATACCCCAAAAACAAATAATCCAGTTAATAAATGAGCAGAAGACATGAACAGACATCTCTCCAAAGAAGACCTACAACTGGCCAACAGACACATGAAGAAATGCTCAACATCACTCTTCATCATGGAAATAAAATCAAAATTATATTGAGATATCACCTCACAGCATCAGAATGGCTATAATTAACAACACAGGAAACAACAGATGGTGGCAAGGATGCAGAGAAAGAGGAACCCTCTTGCATTGTCGGTGAGAATGCAAACTGGTACAGCTACCCTGGAAAACAACATGGAGGTCTCTCAAAAAGTCAAAAATAGAACAGCCTATGATCCGGCTATTGAACTCCTAGGTATTTATCTAAATGAGGTATGAGGGGATCCCTGGGTGGTGCAGCTGTTTGGCGCCTGCCTTTGGCCCAGGGCGCGATCCTGGAGACCTGGGATCGAGTCCCACGTCAGGCTCCCGGTGCATGGAGCCTGCTTCTCCCTCTGCCTGTGTCTCTGCCTCTCTCTCTCTCTCTGTATGACTATCATAAATAATAATAATAAAAAAAATTTTTTTAAATAAAATAAAAAAAAGATAAAGGAGGTATGAACTGTTCTTTCTTAGTACCCGATGCTTCTTTGTCCAAAAGACATCAGTACTCAGCATATATTGCTCAAATGCAATAAAGCATTTCCAAATAAAACTGTATTAAGTGCCTTCTTAGGAAAAAGGCTGAATGGATAGGAATTCCTAATTAAAGATGTCAGGGGACATCCATTAAATGGGATCAGATCTATAAAAAATAGGTATTTCTTTCTTCATAGCAAAATATAAATTCTACCATGTAATTCTGTTAATAGTGCCCATTTGGTACAAATCAAAAATACAATGAGGCAAAAAAAAAAAAAAAAACAATGAGGCATCACCTCACAACTGTCAGAATGGCTAAAATCAACAACACAAGAAATAACAGCTGTTGGTGAAGATGTGGAGAAAGTGGAACCTTTTTGCCCTGTTGGTAAGAATGCAAACTGGTGTAGTCACCCAGGAAAACAGTATGCAGGTTCTCCAAAAAGTTAAAATAGAATGACCCTATGATCCAGCAATTGCACTGCTAAGTATATACCCAATGAATAAAAAAATACTAATTCAAATGGATACATGCACCCCAATGTTTTTAGCAGCATTATCTACAATAGCCAAACTATAAAAACACCCAAGTGTCAGCCAATAAAAGGTATGGATAAAGAAGATGTGATATATATATATGTGTGTGTGTGTGTGTGTGTGTGTGTATATATATATATATATATATATATATATATATATAAAATATATGGTAATATTACATGAATATTATTAATTCATAATACAGAATAAAATCTTGCCATTTGGAATGAAACAAATGGAGCTAGAGAGTATTAAGCTAAGCAAAATAAATCAGAGTAATACGAGTACTATATGATTTCACTCCTGTGTAGAATTTTTTAAAGATTTTATTTATTTATTTGAGAATGAGGGGGAGGGAGAGAGAGAGTGGGAACAAGGTGACAGGTAGAAGAAGTAGACTCCCCACTGAGCAGGGAAGTCAGATGTGGGACTTGATCCTGGGACTCCAGAATCATGACCTGAGCTGAAAGCAGACACCAAACTCAGTGAGCCACCCAGGTGCCCTCATGTGTAGAATTTAAGGAAACAAAACAAATGAGCTAAGGGAAAACAGAGAGTGAGAGAGAGAGAGAGAGAGAGAGAGAAAGCAAGAAGCCGACTTTTAACTATAGAGAACACATTTCTGGTTACCAGAGAGGTGGTGGTGGAGGGATAGGTGAAATAGGTGATAGGGTTGAAGGGCATTTGTGAGGAGCACTGCCTGTTGTATCAAAGTTTGAATCACTATACTGTACACCTGAAATGAATATTACACTGTAGGTTAATTAACTGGAATTGAAATAAAAACTTGAAAAAAAAAGAAAAAAATAAAGGGCAATGAATAAATAAAAAGGAGCCCATTTGTTTAAAATTTGTTATGTTATTTTTTTTCTTCCCTTGTAGTCCTTACCACCACATGGAACCGGGAAATGATACACAAATTCCAGAGTTTCTTCTTCTGGGATTATCAGAGGAATCAGAACTACAGCCCCTCCTATTTGCGCTTTTCCTCTCCATGTACCTGATCACTGTGTTTGGAAACCTGCTCATCATCCTGGCTGTCACCTCTGACCCCCACCTCCACACCCCCATGTACTTCTTCCTCGCCAACCTGTCCTTTGTAGACATCTGTTCCATATCCACCACCGTCCCCAAAATGCTCCAAAACATCCAGACTCAGAGCAAAGTTATTACCTATGCAGGTTGTGTCACTCAAATATACTTTTTCTTACTCTTTGCAGGGTGGGATGACTTTCTCCTAGCTGTGATGGCCTATGACAGGTTTGTGGCCATCTGTCACCCCCTGCACTACACAGTCATCATAAATTCCCAGCTCTGTGTGCTGTTGGTTCTGGTGTCCTGGATCATCAGTGTCCTGCATTCCTTATTAGAAAGCTTAATGGTGTTGCAGCTATCCTTCTGCAGAGAGGTGGAAATCTCCCACTTTTTCTGTGAAATTAATCAGGTGGTCCGACTTGCCTGTTCAAGCACCTTTCTTAATGACATGCTGATGTATTTGGCAGCTGTGCTGCTGGCTGGTGGTCCCCTTGCTGGGATCATTTACTCATATTTTAAGATAGTTTCCGCCATACTTCGGATCTCATCAGCTCAGGGCAAGTATAAGGCATTTTCCACCTGTACGTCTCACCTCTCGGTTGTGTTCTTATTTTATTGTACAGTCCTAGGAGTGTACCTTAGCTCTGCTGTTCCCCAGAGCTCCCACTCAAGTGCAGTGGCCTCAGTGATGTACACAGTGGTCACACCCATGCTGAACCCCTTCATTTATAGTCTGAGGAACAGAGACATAAAAAGAGCTCTGAAAAGAATCTTTGGGGTTCCAGTGATGTAAGGGCCAATCGTCCTGGGGCTGAAGAAGTGCCCATGATTGCAGGGCTCACAGCCTCAGAGTCAGGAACTGCCATTCTTTGATTAGACTGGGGATATGGAATCTGTTCTTTCCATTTATTTCCTGGAATTTCCATTTGTTTGAATTCAACTTCATGCATTTAAGTAATACATTTTGTTAAGCTTCTACTCTGTCTGATACACAGGTTATCTTTTGTCTATTTTCATACATTCCTAAAGTTTTCCCCAATCTTGGATCACAAATGCCTAGAAATTTCTGTATCTTACATGGGGCAAATTAAATTTCTTAAAAATAATTTCATTTCATATGACTTAAACCATGCCAAGTAAATTTTCTCTAGATCCCCCAAAAAGACTAATCATGAGTTGTTTTCTTCATATGGAAGATACTACATTGGCCATTAAGGCCTTCACATAATTTTATTGTAGATGAGAATACAGAACCACAGTTTTTACCTCAAGTCTGTCAGTCTCTTCCACCATTACCTTCACTCCTCTTTCTGATGATGTGGACTCCAAAAGGACTGGTCCTTTTACATCTCAGGCTACTGACAAGCATGCTCAGGCTTAGAAATCCTGGTCACTCCCTTGCACCCATGTGCTTATGGACATTCCTACAGATACTTCTCTGACCAGAGCTCCTGCTGTGGCTGGACTTGTCCTTGGGCTCTTACTGTGACTGTGAGACAGGCCTCATCAACACCCACCTGAAAATTCTAACAAAACAAGGTTTATTCTTTACAGGACCTGGAGGGCACTTGGGATGCCAAAGACCATTAGGGGAGGTCTCAGAAGGCGAGACATGGGTATTGAGAGGGAGTGAGAGAGAGCCATGCTGAGGGATCAGACTTCATTGGGGTCCATGGCCAGAGTGTTCAGGGGTTTGTGGGTTCACACTTTAAAGGACAATTTTATATGAGTAGGATTTGGGTGCTGATGGGGAAAGTAGGGTCACTCATGTGTCAGTATCTAGTTTACCCAGGGCTTTCTGAAGAGGTACTTCATGGCTGGGAGCATCCTAAATCTTAATCTGTTAATTGTGTCCAGCACTTGACAATATGTTTACTGACCTTATTGTCTTTGAGATGGATGCCTCAGGGTCAATAGTTTAATGTCAGGCATTTACATTACAATAAAAACCTTAATCAGTCCTAACTGGTCTCCTGATTTTATTCTGTGATTCAGCAAGTTTCCTTGAGAAAGCCTATGATGGCCCCTGGCAAACACTGATTAGCAAACATGTATGTCCCAGTGGAGTCTATATGGAAAGAAAAATTTGAATAAACAGATAGACCTGATATGTAATTAGTGTGAGGATGACCATAAATATGGTGAAGCAAAATTTAAAAACCTTCATTTTGTTACTACACAAATATTCATTTTTTCTTATTTTGCTTTATTTTACATCAGAGTTCATGCTGTTCATGTATTTGTAGAAGCATGGAAGATTGCAGTCCACAACTGAGGGGTTTATTCATTGAAGTGAAGGATTGTTTAGTATCTTGAACGTTTTAATATTTTTTTTTATTTTTATAAATTTATTTTTTATTGGTGTTCAATTTGCCAACATATAGAATAACACCCAGTGCTCATCCCATCAAATGCCCACCTCAGTGCCTGTCACCCAGTCACCCCCACCCCCTGCCCTCCTCCCCTTCCATCACCCCTAGTTCGTTTCCCAGAGTTAAGAGTTTTTCATGTTCTGTCTCCCTTTTTGATATTTCCCATTCCTTTTTTCTCCTTTCCCCTTTATTCCCTTTCACTATTTTTTATATTCTCCAAATGAATGAGACCATATAATGTTTGTCCTTCTCCGATTGACTTACTTCACTCAGCATAATACCCTCTAGTTCCATCCACGTCGAAGCAAATGGTGGGTATTTGTCGTTTCTAATGGCTGAGGAATATTCCATTGTATACATAAACCACATCTTCTTTATCCATTCATCTTCCGATGGACACCGAGGCTCCTTCCACAGTTTGGCTATTGTGGACATTGCTCCTATAAACATTGGGGTGCAGGTGTCCCGGCGTTTCATTGCATCTGTATCTTTGGGGTAAATCCCCAACAGTGCAATTGCTGGGTTGTAGGGCAGGTCTATTTTTAACTCTTTGAGGAACCTCCACACAGTTTTCCAGAGTGGCTGCACCAGTTCACATTCCCAGCAACAGTGCAGGAGGATTCCCCTTTCTCCACATCCTCTCCAACATTTGTGGTTTCCTGCTTTGTTAATTTTCCCCATTCTCACTGGTGTGAGGTGGTATCTCATTGTGGTTTGCCATCTTGAATGTTTTATTACCAAATTGTCTTCCTGTTTCTATTTGAAAACATCCAGTGCTGCCTGCTAATATGATTCTCTCTATTGTTCCACAAAATAACTCCCTTTTCCTAATATTTGTCACAAACGTTAAGAAATGGTGAATGAACAATATTAGTATCATCCATTTTATGCCTCCTTTCCACTTAGAAATTTCTTCCACGGGAATGCTTCACAGGAGAGCTGGATATCCTGCTGGTCGTGTGGTTCAGGATTATCAGTTCTTCTGCACAAATGTGCATGTTGTTCAAACTCTCCCAGTGACTTTGAAGGGAGCCCCCATATAGTCACTTGTTTATAAAGTAATTGCAAAGAAACTTGACTAATAGAATGATCATGTCTGTTTGTCAGGTCATATGCCACAAATAAAAAGCAGCACATATTCTAACTTCTTCATGAATGTTTGCATGGATTATTGTGTCAGTCAGCTCTTGCTCTGTGACAGGTAGGCATTGTCAAATGGGATATCATACTGATGCAGGGTGGCTGAGCACAATGGTCGAGAAAGAATTCTTGAGACATTTATATGGTTGCAATAAGGTGCTTTTATTATAGCATGGGGACAGAACCTGTGGGCAGAAAGAGCTGTACCAGGGTTGTAGGAGAGAATGATTCTGTACCTTGAAGTTTGTGGATGGAGAGAGGTAGAGCTAATGTGAATTTCTAAGTAATTTCTGTATGCTGAATGTGAGAGTGGCCTATTGTCAAGATAATCTCAATTTTGGTCTCTAATAAAAAATAAAATTTAAGGAAGCTATGAGTTCCTGGAGGAGTGTGATGGTCTGCATGTCTCCAGGATTTACCAGTGGGCTTCAAGTTGTAGGGAAATTGACTTTTAGTTAAATTTCTCTTGCCTTTGTTCTCCTTATTAATAATGCCTTTACAATCAAATGGCATTATATTCTGGGAAACATTTCTTTTCCTTTTTGGTATATTTTTTTATTGGAGTTCGATGTGCCAATGTATAGCATAACACCCAGTGCTCATCCTGTCAAGTGCCCCCCTCAGTGCCTGTCATCTGGGAAGCATTTCTGATATCTTTTGGGTCCTCATGGGTCTGAAGTAAAGTATGAATGACTATTGTGTTTGTAAGGTTCATCCATGATGTTATGTGTGGCTGTAGTGCTCTTCTGTCTCAGCTATTTATGGGCTCTTGCTCCTACGTTTCTATATGTAAGGTATTCCTCTATTTACAAATTAAATGAACTTATCATGTGAATTATTTGAATTTCATCCCACTGTTCCTACATCCATATAACACTTGCTATCCTTCCCTGTTAAAAGAGCTCTATCACAAATCTTCAATGAAGATTCAGCTACCTGTGCTCTAGATCCTTCCCTTAGTCACAGCATAGATATTTTCCCACTTAATTAAATCATTGGAATATAATGACATGCAGTATACTACATATTTAGAGTGTACAATTTAATGAATTAAAGAAGCTACAGAAAAAAAATAAAGAAGCTACAGAGAATGGGGATCTTGCTTGGATAAGAGCAATTTGCATTCTAGGAACCCAATTAAGTAGAAAAAAAATTAAATTGATTTGGAGATATTTTGTCCCACCAGCTGGTACGTGAAATCCTTCTTACATAAAGGTGAGTGTGGTCTGACTCTGAGGCCGTTGAGGCAATGACATAGAGAAAGGAACTCAGGATCAAAATTAATATCACTCTTTGTAATTTACATCTTTGTATTTCTGCATCATATTTCACGTACATTCAAAAGTTCATTCTTCTCAGTGCTATCCTCTCCAGCTTTCTCAAGATTCCCTTCAACAAAGAAGATGAAATCATAAATGCATCTCTGTGTGTACACGTGAGTGAGCTTGTTTGAAAGAAAATATACACAGACACACACATACCCAAGATACAACCATTATCCTCAAATGTTTTCAAATGTTTTGAGGTAAAAAAGGAAGTTCCATAAATTTTATTCATTCCCCACAATATCCATATGAAGTTATGTTTGTTATTTTATTATTTTTTAAAAATTTTATTTATTTATTCATGAGAGACACACAGAGAGAGAGAGAGAGAGAGAGAGAGAGAGAGAGAGGCACAGACATAGGCAGAGGGAGAAAGCAGGCTCCATGCAGGGAGTCCAACATGGGACTCAATCCCGGGTCTCCAGGATCACACCCTAGGCTGAAGGCCTAGGCTAAATCACTGAGCCACCCAGGCTGCCTTGAAGTAATGTTTAGAATCCCACATTACCTTCAGAAAATGATACTCAGGATGCTTGAATTTTAATAATTCCCTAACAAACCAGTTAAACCTTATATATAGTCTTAAATCAAGCACGAAAAGAAACTTGCAATATGTACTTTTCATTTTTGTATAGATACATTAATTAACCACAGCATACCCTTTACATAGGCAGGTTATTGTGTATTACTATACTCCAATGATTTCACTCAGTGGAAAAAATCTAATGATGCGTGGGTACCGGTAGGATCTAGAACACAGATAACTGATTCTCACTTAAGAAGGGTGAGAGATACTGTGAGACCCAGGAAATTTAACAAAAATCCCCTACCTCTGGACAAACAGAGCAGGACTAACTCCATTTTGTGCTGCACCCGCCACCTCCTGTATCACCCCCACACGACCTGCTTATTGCTTAAGGCGCTGCCCCACCCTAGTCAAATCCCTGGGCACACCCTAATCGGAAATCGGCTCATAACAATGTAACCCTGCTTTGTGCCCGCCAAAATTGCGCGCCAATTCTGACCAAAGCAATAGGCCAGCTCAAATGGATACTATAGGGTAAGATGTAATTCAATTGGCCACCTGCGGGTGAACCGACATGACTGTGCAACTATCTGCGTATCCCATTGGCCACTGGCCCCTATAAAGCTGCTCCGCCTCTTAGTCTCGGGGTCCAATCATGAGCGGGTCTTCAGCTACAGGATGACTGGTCCTTACATCACTGGAACCCCTACAACTCAAACCTCTCTTTATATCTCTGTTCCTCAGGCTATAGATAAAGGGGTTCAGCATGGGTATGACCACTGTGTACATCACCGAGGCTACAGCACTTGAAAGGGAGCCTTTGGGAGCAGCAGAGCTAAGGTACAGGATTGTACAATACAATAAGAACACAATGGAGAGGTGAGATGCACAGGTGGAAAATGCTTTATACCTGCCCTGGGATGATGAGATCCCAAGTATGGAGGAAACTATCTTAGAGTAAAAATAAATGATCCCAGTGAGGGGACATCACCCAGCAGCACAGCTGTTAAATACATCACCATGTCATTAAGAAAGGTCAGAATAGACAAGTTGAACCATTTGTTTGACATCACAGAAAAAGTTGGAGATTTCCACCTCTTTACAGAAGGACAGTCACAACACCATTAAGCTTTGTAATAAGGAATTCAGGATACTTATCATCCAGACCACCAGAACCAACAGTACACAGTAGGTGGGTTTCATGATGACCATGCAGGGGGTGGCAAATGGCCACAAAATGGTCATAGGCCAAGTTCAAAAAGGGTGTTGCCTGTGTTCTCCTCTAGGATTTGGATGGAATCTTGTCTCACATTTAGATCTCTCATCTATTTTGAGTTTATCTTTGTGTATGTTGCAAGAGAGTGGTCTAGTTTCATTCTTCTGCATGTGGATGTCCAATTTTCCCAGCACCATTTATTGAAGAGACTGTCTTTATTCCAGTGGATAGTCTTTCCTGCTTTATTGAATATAAGTTGACCATAAAATTGAGGGTCCACTTCTGGGTTCTCTATTCTGTTCCATTGATCTATGTGTCTGCTTTTGTGCCAGTACCACACTGTCTTGATGACCACAGCTTTGTAGTACAACCTGAAATCTGGCATGATGATGCCCCCAGCTATGGTTTTCTTTTTTAATATTCCCCTGGCTATTCGGGGTCTTTTCTGATTCCACACAAATCTTAAGATGATTTGTTCCAACTCTCTGAAGAAAGTCCATGGTATTTTGATAGGGATTGTATTAAATGTGTAAATTGCCCTGGGTAACATTGACTTTTTCACAATATGAATTCTTCCAATCCATGAGCATGGAATATTTTTCCATCTCTTTGTGTCTTCCTCAATTTCTTTCAGAAGCGTTCTCTAGTTTTTAGGGTAGAGATTCTTTACCTCTTTGGTTAGGTTTATTCCTAGGTATCTTATGCTTTTGGGTGCAATTGTAAATGAGATTTACTCCTTAATTTCTCTTTCTTCAGTCTCATTGTTAGTGTATAGAAATGCCACTGATTTCTGGGCATTGGTTTTGTATCCTGCCACACTGCCGAATTGCTGTATGAGTTTTAGCGATCTTGGGGCATTGAAAGGCCGGAACACCTGCACCCCAATGTTTCTAGCAGCAATGTCCACAATAGCCAAATGTGGAAGGAGCCTCGGTGTCCATCGAAAGATGAATGGATAAAGAAGATGTGGCCTATGTATACAATGGAATATTACTCAGCCATTAGAAATGACAAATACCCACCATTTGCTTCTATGTGGAGGGATCTGGAGGGTATTATGCTGAGTGAAATAAGTCAATCGGAAAAGGACTAACATTATATGGTCTCATTCATTTGGGGAAATTAAAAATTAGTGAAAGGGAAAGGAGAGAAAATGAGTGAAAATATCAGTGAAGGTGACAAAACATGAGAGACACCTAACTCTGGGAGATGAACAAGGGGTAGTGGAAAGGGAAGTGGGCAGGGTGTTGGGGTGACTGGGTGATGGGCAATGAGGGGGCACTTGGTGGAATGAGCACTGGGTGTTATGTTATATGTTGTCAAATTGAACTCCGATAAAAAAAATAAAAATAAATGTCTCCTCCAGCTCAAGTCTGAATAAGGCCAAGGGCTGCAGCAGAGGAGATATTTATAGCTCCTTCTGTTTGCAGTCTATGTTTCCTATCCCTGCTCACTACACACATTTCCCATTATTACTCCAACCCGTGAGCACCTTTCCTCATGGGAACTTATCTGGACAGAATGAAATTTTTTCCTGTAGATTCTCTGTTCCCAAGAGACCAGCTTAGAATTCAGATGCATCCAATGTTTACTACTCCTCCCTGCACTTGCTTGGCTTCCAGAACTTTAACAGTGAACACTTCCACAACCCTGAGTGAATTTTTTTTCCAAATCTAAGACTGAGGAATCTGTCTTGACCATGTCCCTGGGTCTGCAAACCATTGACTTGAGGTGGGAGCACAACTCCTGATAGCTCTAGAAAACTGATCTTTCTTCTCCAACAAAAAAAGTATTTCATTGCTATAAAATAATGGGTACAATAATCCTTGGATTCATAATTCTTTTGACAAGTCAATTAGGAGTCTATACTGTTTTTAATACACCTTAAAAGTTGACATTTAGTCCTTCACTTATAAAACATTTGGTATTATAAGAGATCTATTTAGACCTTTTAATGCACTATGGGCTGAGCTTTGAATATTATAAGATTGTCTCACTTATTTTTGCAATAGCCATTCTATGAGGACCGTAAAATTATAAGCCTCATTCCACATTTGTAGAAATGTGACTTGGAAGCATTGAGTATTTAACCAGAAGTATGAACTGGGTCACTATGAACCAATATGTTTTGACTGGAATGCAACAAATAGGCCAGTGGTTCTCAACCAGGGAAGATTCTGCCTCCAAAGGACACTTGAAAACATCTGGAGAAATTTTTGATTGTCATAGCTTGGGAAGTGCTACTACTAATTTGGCATGTCTAGGGTGGCCCAAAGAGTCTGCATCTGTAACTAGCTCCCATGCATGGATGTTGCCTGTCTTGGTATGTGATATTTTTGCGTGGAAAGGCTGTGGTCCAGTGTCAGCATCAGGTGTGTTCTTCTTCTCCCAGAATCCCCTCACCCACCTCAGATCTGACTTTAGGTGGTCATACAATTTACAGGTGTCTCTTTTTCCTGATGACAGGAAAAGAACCTTGCAAGTCTTTGTTCCCCTATCTGTAAACTGAAGAAATTCCATCTAAGGATTCAGTCTGAGAACTAGTAAATTTTACAGTTCACAGGAAATTCCGTGGCACAGAGTAGGTGCTCCATCTATAGGGACTATTGTGACCATCTAAGTTCCACATTTCCTCTGCTCATAACGACGCCAAAAAAAGTTTCTTTTAGGACAGGAAGTAAGTCCAGGTTTCCTCTGCCTCTGAGACAGTTTTCTAGGTGGGTTGGGAATGCAGTGGGTGTCACTGGCAGCATCCTGCCCAGCTGGGAAGCCAGGTGTTCACTCATACACTCACATTCATCCCCAGGAGAAGTCTCTGGCTGAGAAGATCTGTTGTACTGACCATGCTGTGTTGTGATAGAGGGTATGTGGGTCAGTTGTTCCTCTTACTCTCTTTAATGTGTCAATATTGAGTATTGTTTGCACCAATTTTGGACTTGAGATTCTTAGTAAGATCCCTGAACTTCCCCAAAGGTACTCTCAAACATTAATTACTGTCAAAAGTGGTACTTTTGGGGAAAAAGATGTAAGAAAACTCCTATTTCACCATTTGGGGCAATATTTTTTTCATTAGGAAAAACATATGTTTTCCTAGAAGCTCCACTAACAGACTTCAGCTTGCATAGATTTGGGCAAATTTGTGCAACATGGGATGTGAGACATAATGATGGCCTTCCAAAAATGTCTGCATCCCAATCCTCAGAACCTGCTAATATATTAGATTATAAGAGAAAAGGAATTATAGTTATCAAAAGACTTACGATTGCTAGTCACCCAACTTCAAAATAGAGGTTATCTATATGAAGCCAATGAAATCACAAGCATCCTTGAATGGAGGCAGCAATAAGAGGCCAAGAGATGAGACACAGGAAAGACTCAGCCAGGCACTGTAGGCATTGAAGATGGAGGGCAGGAGCGGGACAAGGGATGAGGGTGGTCTTTAGAAAAGACTCCTAGTGGGTAACCCCTTAGAGTCTCTAGGAAGGAATACAGCCCTGCAGACAACTTTTTATTTCAGGGAGACTCATTTTGAACTTCTGATCTGCAGAACTTTGTATTTTTTTTTAAGCCACTAAATCTGTGATTGGTGGTTACAAGAGCAACAGCCAAGGCACATGATCACCCATATTTTGGTGTTTTAATCTGAGTATATTGCCACCCCTATCAAATCAGTGTCCTGTCACTAGGAATAGTACAGAATCCATATTAGTAAGGTAACCTAACCTCTGTTCATGATTAAAATGTGCAATAAACTTCTGTTTATCAAAATTTTGTGAAATGCCTAAGCCTAAATTGGTATCAAGATAGGAGTATAGAAAAACACAAATCCTACAAGGCAAAAAAATGTTATATTATAAAAATGGAATCAAAACCAATGAGGAAATCGAGGTTTTGGCAATAAACGGTGCTTGGAGAATTTGTTCTTAGTTAGAAGGAAAATAACATTAAATTTCTATCTTAATGCCTAGAACTTGTTGGCATAAAGTGAGTGAACTTGCGGAAAATGAAATGACTAAAATGAACTTGTAGAAAAAATATAAAATAGCAGTGATTTCTAAAAGACCAATTATATTAATCCTCTGAACATAAAACAGACATCAGGAAAAGATCTGAGAACAATAATGAATGGATTCCAGTGTGAGATAGCCTATATGTCCAATAATAAAGAATACTTAAAAATAACTGTGAATTTTCCCAAAAGCATTTATTGAAGAGACTGTCCTTTTTCCATTGGATATTCTTTCCTGCTTTGTTGAAGATGAGTTAAACATAGAGTTGAGGGTCCATTTCTGGGTTCTCTATTCTGTTTCTTGGATCTATGCATCTTTCTGTGTGCTAGGATCATCCTGTCTTGATGATCAAAGCTTTGTAATACAATTTGAAGTCCAGCTTTGTGATGCCATCAGCTTTTCTTTCACTTTTTCAACATTCCTATGTCTATTCAGTGTCTTTTCTGGTTCCCTACAAAGTTTAGAATTATTTCTTCCAGCTCTGTGAAAAAAAGCTGTTGGTATTTTGACAGGGATTGCATTGAATGTGTGGATTGCTCTAGGCAGCATAGACATTTTAACAATATTTGTTCTTCCATTCCATGAGTATGGAAAGTTTTTCCCATTTCTTTGTATTTTCCTCAATTTCTTTCATGAGTGTTCTATAGTTTTCTGAATATAGATCCTTTATCTCTTTGGTTAGGTTTATTCCTAGATATCTTATGGCTTTGGTGCAATTATAAATGGGATTGACTCCTTCGTTTATTTTTCTTCTGTCTCATCTTAGTGTATAGAAATGCAACTTATTTCTGTGCATTGATTTTATATCCTGCCATTTTGCTGAATTCTTGTATGAGTCTTAACAATTTTGGGGGTGGATGCATTCCTAGACCGGTATAAGCTACCAAAACTGAAACAGGAAGAAATAGATCGGAACAGACCTTTAACCAGGAAGGAAATTGAAACAGTACTCAAAACTCTCCCCACAAACAGAAGCCCAGGTCCAGATGGCTTCCCAGGGGAATTCTACCAAACATTTAAAGAATTAATACCTATTCTTCTGTAGTTGTCTCAAAAACTAGAAATAGGAGGAAAACTTCCGAACTCTTTCTATGAGGCCAGCATTACCTTGACCCCCAAACCAGACCAAAAAAACCCACCCAAAAGGAGAATTACAGACAAATATCTCTCACAAACATGGATGCCAAAATTCTCACCAGCCAATAAGATCCAATAATACATTAAAAGAATTGTTTGCCACAACCAACTGGGATGTACTGGGCTGTCAATGTGGTTCAATATCAATCAATGTGATACACTACATTAATAAAAGAAAGAACAAGAACCATATGATCCTCTCAATAGATGCATAAAAAGCATTTGACAAAGTACAGCATCCTTGCTTGATTAAAAGTTTTCACACTGTAAAGACAGAGAGAACAAACCTCAATATCATAAAAGCCATATATGAAAAACCCACAGCTAATATGGCCAAGTTTTTCAAAAACTGAGAGCTTTTCCCCTAAGGTCAGGACGTGACAGCGATGTCTATTCTTGCCACTCTTGCTCAACATAGTATTAGAAATCTTGCCTCAGAAGTCTGACAACAAAAAGAAACAAACACATCCAAATTAGCAAAGAAGACAAAATCTCAGTCTTTGTAGATGATATGATACTCTATTCGGAAAACCCAAAAGATAGTCTTTTTTTCTGACATCTGGGGGCTTATGTCCTGCCTGCCACTTGCCCATGATGTTGACAAATGTATGTGGTTAATTGTCTTATTATAGGACCTTTTGCATAAGTTATTTCTGCAAGGGGTGCAAAGAAGAATATCAGTGTGCCAACCTAAGCTGAAAAACAGGATCTCAGTGCTATTTTATGTTAGCTCTCCTGACTCCATATTTTCTTGTTGGAGACCCTGGCCCTGACTACCCAACTCACGAACTCTTAACACCAGGATCTGCACATCAACATCACTGGGGACTTGTTAGAAAAGCAGAATCACAGAGCCACCAGGACCAGTGATCAGATTCTGCATTTGTAGTGGAATCCATGTGGATTCACAGGCTCATTGATGCTGGTGTAGGTGGGTTTCTCACCTTTTATGGTTGACATTTGTGACAGGATAGAATTTGGGGAGTGCTTTCCATTGTATTATACGTGTTCAACAATATAAGTTCACACATTACCAGACATCTCCAGGGCAAATTCATTTCTGGTTGAGAGCCACTGTCCCAGAGCTTGAGAACTAGAAGCATCCTGACAGAATGACACTGAAGGCCCATCACAAACTTGGATATTAAATGTGGAAAAATCACAAGACTGTACCAAGCACCACGTCAACAATGTAGATTGGAGTTCATAAATGTACTTCCTCAGGGAGAAGATGTTTATAGAATTAAATCAAACAATCCATATGAGATGTGAAGCTCATTTTATAATATATGAAAAGATCTAAACACATCTGTTATAATAAATAGCTATTTCATGACAAAGGAAGAAGTAACAGCACCTAACTTGTATAAAGTAAGAAATACCTAATGATAACAGCAAATCTGTATTGAAGCTAATGTGTGTAGTGGCCAAGGTTTATTACCAGAAAAATCTATTTCTCTGCTTTACCGAAAAGAAGAATAAAGATAGCCCCCACACAGTTCCCCACCACAAGTTAATGCTTTGAAGATAAAGAGACCTAATCCAGCTGAGTCCTCATTCTTAGACTTGGAGAACATTATAACTCAGAGCTGAGATAAGGTGCTAGGATTTCACACATCGAGATGAGAGTAAAGTCAAAGGAAAGGGGTAAGAAAAAAAAAACCTAAAACTGGATTGATTTGACCTCTCACCTAGTCTTTTGGGAACTGGGATTCATTAGGAAAATATCCTTTCTGTCCAGATGAATTTTCCACTTGGGAATCATGTGCTTAGAGGTTGGAGTCACAAGAGGGAAATCTGTCTAATGAGCAGACACAGGGAGCTGTAAATACCTCCTCATCTCTAATCCCTCTACCCCTGTAACCTTGGACAGGAAGGGCCATGCATCTTGTCTGTTTGTTCTGCATCCCAATTCTGGCTGGGGACTGATGCTTCACTCCTTCCTGCTGCCCCCACTGAGGACAGAGCTTGAGTCCCTATCATCTGCCATCCAGGGAGGAAGTCAGACTTCCACAAAGTAACCTTCCTGTCAGACACTCTAGCCAGGTGAGTCCAACACCCCAGAGGACTGTGGATGGCAGTGTCAGAGAGAATGGAAGCCAAGAGCATGGATCCATCATCACCTGAGAGCCAATTCAACTTAGCCCAGAACCAGTGATCACTGCATTTGTTATTTGGCTTGATTAAATAATTAATTTATTCAGTGCTAATGTCAATTTCAGAGAGTGGCTGATGCTCATACTTTGAAGGTCTTTCATATTCTTTACCATTAAATTGCTATTATAGCAATGTTAGAAAAGTAAGTTGAGATTGTTAAACTCAATGTGTGGTTTTAATTGGGTGTCATTTTGTCCCCCTGGGGGTCACTGATCACTGTCTGGAGCCAGCTTTGCCTGTCATACTGGAGCGGGGTGGGTGTAGGCCAGATATTCTCTAAATATCCTACAATGCACAGGACACACCCCACCCCAGCGCAGACTCTGGCCAGAATGTTCCTTGGTGCAGAGACAGAGAAATCCTCATAAATCCCAAGGCGACACAATACAGGGACCAGGACTCAGTTAAGAGAGGCCATTAAGAAGGGGATCTGGTTCAATTCCCGGGATGCCTTTGCAACAGGATGAACACAGTGGGAGAGGCAGTGTGGACAGGGAAGTTCCTGTGCCATGAGGTTCCAGAGGAAGCAGAGAGGCCACTTCCCTCCTCAGTATGTCTGACAATGTCTCTCCTCAGTCTCCCTCCTGCTAATTCCCTTGCAGCACTGGCTGTGCTTCTTTGATTTGAACATTGGAAACAAGTACCTTCCTCGGCCATTCCCTCTATCGGGCACACACTCCCCCATAATCTTTGATCTACTTCCCTCTGTTACTTGAAGCCTGTGTTGCAATGTCACCTTGGTTAACAGAATTGGCCTAAATACCGTGCTCTATTCTCTGCTTTATCCCTGTTTTCTTTTTCTTCATACCACCTATCGCTATCTGAAATGCTATTTAATTTTCTTGTTTGTTAATTATTCTTTCTCTATCATTGAGTGATAGGAAGTTTTGTTCTTTAGCACCCTATATACTCTTTGCCTAGACAATGCCTAAAACATGGCAACACTAAATTATATTTATGAAATTTGGAATAATTTTTTAATTAAAACTGTAGAATACATGGCCTTTTGGAAAAAAGGGGATTGGAAGAAAATTTCCGTCACTATGCTGATACAAGGGATGCCTTGCAGGGGACTATATCCATGCACAGCATATTAAAATGAATTTCTAGACTACAAAATATTAAGAGTAGCACTTCAAATCTGTGAGTAATGCAAGTTTATATAAAAATTAGTCATGCTATTTGCTTCTTTTCTTGAAGTCATCTCCACCACATGGGGCCAGGCAATGATACAGAAATTTCAGAGTTTCTTCTTCTGGGATTGTCAGAGGAACCGGAACTGCAGCCCCTCCTATTTGGGCTCTTCCTCTCCATGTACCTGATCACTATCTTTGGAAACCTGCTCATCATCCTGGCTGTCAGCTGTGACCCCCACCTCCACACACCCATGTACTTCTTCCTCACCAACCTGTCCTTTGTAGACATCTGTTTCACCTCCACCACTGTCCCCAAGATGCTTCAGAATATCCAGACTCAGAGCAAAGTCATCACCTATGCAGGTTGTGTCACACAGATTTATTTTTTTATACTCTTTGCTGTCTCAGACTTCTTTGTCCTGAGTGTGATGGCCTATGACCGGTTTGTGGCCATCTGTTATCCCCTGCACTACACAGTCATCATGAACTCCCGACTTTGTGGACTTCTGGTTCTGGTGTCTTGGATCACGTGTATCCTGAACTCCTTGTTACAGAGTTTGATGATGTTGCGGCTTTCCTTCTGTACACACTTCCAAATCCCCCACTTTTTTTGTGAACTCAATCAGATGATCCAACTAGCCTGTTCTGACACCTTTCTTAATAACGTGGTGATGTATTTTGCAGCTGTCTTGCTGGGTGGGGGTCCTTTTGCTGGGATCCTTTACTCTTATTCTAAGATTGTTTCCACCATATGTGGAATATCATCAGCCCTGGGCAAGTATAAAGCATTTTCCACCTGTGCATCTCACCTCTCAGTTGTCTCCTTATTTTATTGTACAATCCTAGGTGTGTATCTTAGCTCTGCTGCTCCTCAGAGCTCTCACTCAAGTGCAGTGACCTCAGTGATGTACACAGTGGTCACACCCATGTTGAACCCCTTCATCTATAGCCTGAGGAACAGAGACATAAAGAAGGCTTTAAGAGCATTCTTAGTAAAGGAGACACTACATGGCCAATTGTCATAGGACTGAACAAGTCCCCAAGATTGCTTAATATCAGTTCTTGAGCATAATTTTATTAGATAAATGTTTGTATTCAATTCCTAATGCTCTGTAAAGTGACTACATTGGTGTTTTAATACCCATTTGTGCTCTTATAATTTGAGAAATCAGAAGCCTGAAATGGTTCTCATTGGGGTAAAAAGATGTTTGCAGGGCTTGGTTCATCCTCAAAGCTACAGGGAAGAATCTATTTACTTTTCTATTCCAAGCTTATAAAATAGTGCAAAAAATATCCTTCTTATCTTTAACAAATGCTTCACAATGAGGGACCAAATGAAAGCTCTTAATTACACAAGTATGAAATTCCTAATAGTTTGGCAAATGTTTCATGAAGCAGAGGTATGTATTTCTCAAGAACAAAGTTAGTTCTCCTTGTTGAAAAGGAAAACAGCAGTATTCTGTTGGTGGCAGGGTTGTATGCTCACCACAGTCGACATTTTGGAGATCTGAGAGATCTAATCCAGAAGGATTGCTCAGTCCTAGACTTTGTGGAAAAGTTAAAGTCAGGGTTGGGATATGGTGCTGAGAGGTCCAAACTCTGGGAACAGCAGAGATCCCAAGGAATTAGTAATAAATCTGGATTCACTTGGTTATAACCTGGTCTTTTGAGAACACAATCTCCGGAAAAACTTTCCTTTGTGTCCACCAGTGTCCCACAGGGAATCGTGCGCTTAGAGGTTGGAGGAGCAGGAGGGAAACATGCCTCATGAATAGACAGTGAAGCTCTGAATATCTCCTCTGTGGCAGCCCCTCTGCCTGTGCCAGTCATGAGCTGGATAGGACCTAAGCAGTTGCCTCTGGAGTCCTAAGCTTGTGTGGGGACAGAGTTTAATCATCATCATTGCCACCCAGGAGGAATTCAGACTGCTACACAGAGACTTCCTCAGAGTTCCCATGCAGGTGAGTCTGAGCCCAGCAGGTCCTGCAGAAAAGGGTCAGAGATGATTCAAGCCAGGTGCATTTACCTGAGGTCGGCTGACAGCCACCAGCCTAGCCCAGAACCTAGAGATCTCTATGCTCATTTGCTTACCTGATGAAATAATGGATTCACTGATGATATTAAAGAAAGAAGTGGACATAGAGCTAGCAGCACATGGGTAATTGTTGATAATAAAGTGAGGAGCTAAAGTACTTCCAGTAAAAGTAGAACACAATCAGTGAGTTTTGCAATTAAAGGGAATAGGAATATTAGGGATGGAGGGATGACCAGTGAAGTCAGGGCATTTCGTTTTAACCATTAAATGCAGCATATTTCTGTTTCCATATTGATGAGAAAGATCTAGACTGATTCATGGCTTGCAGATCTGACCTTGCAACAATAATTTATGAGGCATCCATTTACTTAGCATCCCCTGGTACTCTGGGTAACCACTTGAAAACAATTATCTGACAAGTGAAAACTATGTGAAGGAACTTTACTTTGCAATGATTTCATCACCTGGGAGCTGAACATATTTGTGGATTAGTTATTCATTGGTTTTCTGTATAGTGCATTGTGTCTACCAGGTCTTTGCATTTGTACAGAGAGGTCCTAGGGTTTCTATCTCTGATTTCATTCTTTTTCATCCTTTTCTGATTGCATTCTTTCACACAAGGCATTGGGTTTTTGTTTTTATTTTACCAAATTTGCTGTTTGCATTGAGTTCTATTGTGTAGATGTATATGTGGGGAATTGTGTTTTAGTATGGGCTCAAATCTGTCACTCAGTTATATGGTTTTCTTTACATTGCTTTTTAAAAATATATTTATTTATTCATGAGAGACACCGAGACAGAGAGAGAGACAGAGACACAGGCAGAGGGAGAAGCAGGCTCCATGCAGGGAGCCTGACGTGGGACTCGATCCCGGGACTCCAGGATCATGCCCTGGGCTGAAAGCGGCGCTAAACCGCTGAGGCACCCGGGCTGCCCTCTACATTGCTTTTTTGATTTTATTATACTTACTTAAAAATTGACTGTCGCTAATATTCTTCGTTTGCCAATCCTTGCAATAAAAAATGAAAATAAATGGCATTTTGTACATTGGGCACTAAAAATCGCCTCTATATGTATTTCCCATTTGCTTTTGCATTTCTGTCATTCCCCAATGACATTTTTGTCTCTTTGTGATGAGATCTATTTCTAAAAGTTGCATCATTTGACCATATCTTTTTTTTATAAATTTATTTTTTATTGGTATTCAATTTGTCAACATACAGAATAACACCCAGTGCTCATCCCATCAAGTGCCCATTGTCTTTACCTTCCCTAAGTATATTTGAATCCATATACCTTTATGTAAGAAAAGCATTATCACTTAGATCCTGCTTCCTCCTCAGCTGTAAAGGTCATTCTCTCATATTCTTTTATCCCAAGTCTTTGGACATTTAATCTGGAATCAGTAACTCATTTTGATAGCACTCAATTATTATTTTATGTCTACATACATGAGTTTTAGATCCTCATATAATTTTGTTCCACATAGTTGTTTTGAAACCACTATACTTGACCTGATTTCATTCCTCCTGACATCCGTTCTTCCTTATGTTCTTAGTGTCTTTTAAAACTTCAGTTCCTAGATGATGCACACATACACATTTACAGACCATACAAATGGATAAGTAGTACCCTGTGTTCATCATAAATGCTCTTTAATCTCTGGGGCAGTCTTTTTTTCTACCTGTGTCCATTCTTCCTTCTTACTCAGTAATACCTCATGCACTTCCCTCAGTCAGCTAGGGTGGTTCTGATTCTTTATTTCAAGGTTTGCATAATATTTCACGATCTGGCTTGTGGCGCTCACACATTGAAAGTGTTTTCTTTCTCAGTACCTTGCTATTAAAACAATTCTACAAAAATATTTTGAGATTGTCATGTTAAAAATCTGGTTCTCCACTGGAGGAGATATTGTTCCCCAGGGAGACACTGAGCAATTTGGAGGTCACATGGGAGGTGTCAGGAAGGCCAGGGATTCTCAGGGATGCTCTCATCCTACAAAGCCCAAGACACACACCACCATGGAGAATGGACTGCATCAGAATGTCAATAGTGCTGAGATTGAGAATCCCTGAGCTGATGAATATGATGATGAATTATTTTCATATTTATACCTGTCTTTAGGTTGTTTTCCCAACATTGTAACAGTTTACATTTCTGCCAGCAAAATTAGAGAATTTTCTTTTGCTAGCACTTTAAAACTTTGAACCCAATCAGTGTGAGATCTTTACATTGTTTCACAGGCTGATGGGTGTGCAAGAGGTTTCTTGTTGTTTTCTTAAACCATTACTAAACTTTAACAAATATTTATGTACTTGTTCACCAGGTTCACTGTTACATGCTTATTGTGGGGTGAGTGGGTGGCTCAGTTCCATGAGCATCTAACTGTAGATTTTTGCTCAGGTCATGATTTCAGGGTCTTGAGATCAAGCACCGAGTTGGGCTCCCTGCTCAGTGCAGATTTTGCTTGAGATTCTCTCTCCTTCTCTCTGCCCCTTCCCTTGCTCAATCTCTCTTTTTCTCTCTCTCCCTTGCCCTTTAAATAAATAAATCTTTAAAAAAAATTAGGGCAACTTAATTCTAATAATGAATTACTTTTCTTATCTAAATGTCCCATAGGCCTCAAAGTCAGGACCATATTTACATTTATGTAGTAGGAAATTCTCTCTACCATCTAATGGACCCAAATATATCCAAAACAACTCCACATTTTCTACTAATGTGAGATTTCAACATAAAATGCTTTGGCACAAAGGAAGCTAACTGAATGATTTGAGAGGCTTAAACTCAATTCCTATGAACAACATCCTATAAGATATCTGTATTAGATTTTGCTGTTGTCACAAATATCTACACTCACCTCAATACAAATAATTCTCTGAAAGTTTTTGAGATCAGAAGCATGAAAGGTATCTTATTGGACTGAAATAATGACTTCTAAGGGCTGTGAGCCTTTTGAATGCTCTGGAAGAGAGACACATTCCTTGGATCATGGCCTCTCCTCCATCTGCAAAACCAACACAATGTTTCAAATGTCTCTCTGACTCCATTCTTGTTCCTGGCTCTTCCACAGTTAAAGGACCATTGTTATTACACTAGTCCAATGTGGATAGTCCAGGTTTATTATTGTAAGATAATGACTAGTAGCTTTATTCCATCTGCTATCTTAATTGCCCTGCTAAGTAAGTGAACAGTTTCAAACATTCCTCAGGATGACATCTTTTGGAGGTCCTTCTTGTCCTTACCACAAAATCTTTTTCACATAATTTATTTGATATCCCATAATAGCCCTTCTATTTAACAATCGAGCACAGAATTTTTCACCACCCACATAGTGAGTGAAAAACTAATCTTTCAAAAAAATGTGCAAGGAAGATCCCTGGTGAAGATCTAAAACTAACTACACCTGACTCTAACACAGGACCACAGCTTGGCTCTCAAACTGTGCTCCTCAGACCGGAACCTGCAGCATCAATACGACCTTGGAGATTATTAGCAATGCAGAATCTCTAGGGGCACCTGTGGTGCTGTCCTTTAAGCACCTACTCTTGGTTTTGGCTCAGGTCATGAACTCAGGGTCATGAGATGGAGCCCAGTGTTGGGCTCTGTGCTCAGCGCAGGTCAATTTGACATTCTCCTTCTCCCTCTCTCAGACCCTCTACCTTCTCACACTCTCACTCTCAAATAAGTAAATATATGGATAAATAAAAACTTTTTAAAAAGTGTAGAGTCCCTGGCCCACTGGAGACCTGATGAGTCAGAATTTACATCTTAACTACAAACTTTGGTGATTTGTATGCACAATGAAGGTAGAGAGGAGCTGATCTAGAATCCTATTTCCCACCTTCTCACTGTTGACACTGTGGCTGGATCATTACTTTTCTGGATGCTGGCCTGTGGGTTAGAGTGTTTGGCAGCAGCCCTTCAGACTAAATAGTCCCAGTTGAGAACCACCATGCCTGAACTTCAGAACTGAAAGGATCCTGACATAACGGTAATCAAAACTCCATCCCCTCCTTGGTTTATACATTAGAGCAAAACATCAAATCCCTCTGAGCTCCATTTCTACAATAGAGAAAGGAGTTCATAAAGGTACTACTTCACAGAATGCATATTTGTCAAAAATAAATGTGACACCTCATATAATGTGCTAAGCTAGGTTGTGGTGCATGTAATGTAAATATTTCTCTTATAATTAATAAATATTTCATAATGAATAATTGAATGCCAGTTCTTAGCTTGTGATCTAACTATGAAATTTCTAATTGTTTTGGTCAAAATATCATGCAGTCAAGGAGTGCAGTACCTAAGATTTTTGGTTTTCTATATGATTTCTTTTAAAAAAAAATTTAAATTCAATGAGCCAACATCAAGTACATACTTAATTTCAGATGTAGTGTGCAATGATTTATCAGCTGTGTATGACTTACCACTTGCATTGATGAGGTTAGAACTGGAGGATATTATACTGGGTGAAATAAGTCAATCAGAGAAATACAATTATCATATAGTTTCACTCATATGTGGAATATAAGAAACAGTGTAGATGATCATAGAGGGAGGGATGGAAAATTGAATAAAAAGTCATCAGAGGTGTGATCCTGATTGCAGGGTCCTGGGATCCAGTCCCACATGGGGCTCCCCACAGGGAGCCTGCTTCTCCCTCTGCCTTTGTCCCTGCCTCTCTGTGTCTCTCATGAATAAATAAATAAAATCGAGAGACAGAGAGAGAGAGAGAGAGAGAGAGAGAAAGAGAGAGAGAGGTGGGGCAACATGGCGAAGGAGCAGGGTCTCCAACTCGCCTGGCCCCACCAACAAGCCTAGGTAACTTTCAAGCCATACTGAAAAATCTACAAATTCGACCTGAGATTTAAAGGAAGAACAACCAGAACGCTACAGAGAGAAGGGTTTTCACTTCTAACAAGGTAGGAAGGTGGAAAAAAATAAACTAAAAACAATCAAGTTGGGGAGGAGCACTGCGAGGAGCCAGACTCCTCAGGCCAGTAGGTGAAAGCCTCCAGGACAGGAAAGCAGGACCTTTAGAAAAATCCACACCGATTCTTCCCGGACTGAAGGGGGCTTAGCAGGGAACTCGGGCAAAATCACAGGAGGGGCAGTGGAGCCTCCAGGTTCCCGGGGTCACTAACAGAGAAGTGCACCCGGGGGAGAGGGCACCAGGCACCGCAGGCTGAGCTCATAAAGGGCTGGAGCGTGTGCCCAGTGGGGCCTCGGGGAGAAGCCGGTGGGTCAGGCGGGGCTCTGGATGGAGGGGGCTGCACCCTGCTGCCTTCGGGGGCCGTGGCCCTGGGAGCGCCATCCCAGTGGTGCAGGCTCCAGATCCCAGGGTGCTGGGGGACACAGCCCACGATCCTGCACTCCCCGCAGGATAGACGGAGGCCAGGAGGACACAGGACAGCGAGGACTCTCCTGCCACAGGGAATCCCCAAGCTGTGCAGATTAGTGCCCCCCACCACGCAGGGACACCTAGGCCAGTGCCGACTGGGAGCTGCGGTAATTACTAGTGGGGGAGCTGACCCCCCCCCCCCCTCCCAGAGCTGGGGAGCTGGCCGCAGCCAGTGTTGTTGTTCCTCCTTGTGTCACCTTGTGCCTGGGAGAGGTGGGGCCTCCGGAGAACAGGGGCCTCACAGGGTAAACACCTTCCACTGAGCCCGGTAGCCAGTGCGGGGGGTGGGGATCTCCCCCAGGTGCACACACCTGAGAATCAGCACAGCAGGCCCCTCCCCCAGAAGACCAGCTGGAAGGACAGTGGAAGCGCAAGTTCTTGACCAAGCAGCGCTGGAAAGCTCCAGGGAAAGTTGACAGATTTACAGTATATAGAACTAAAGGGTACCCCTACTTTTTCCCCTCTTTTTCCAGTACAACTGATTTTTATATCAGACTAAAAATTTCCAATATTTTTCTCTTTTTCCACCTTAACTACAATATTTTATCACCTCTTCATTTTTAAGTTTCTTCCTTTTTGACTTTCATATTTCAATAATTACATGTCGTAGATATATTTTCCACTTCTAGATTTCCTTCAACAGTCTCAGCTTAATTTTGGGAGATACACAAAATATGTTTTGTTTTGTTTTGTTTTGTGTTTTTTGTTTTCTCTGCCTCATTTTGTTCTACAATGGTGGAAGTTAATAGCATCTAAAACATGACCGGTGTGTACCCAGAACCAAGTGGTATACCATGCTGGTTCATTCTGTGAGATTCCTCATTCCCATTAAGCCCCCCTCTTTTATCTCATTTATGTTTTGGTGTTCAATCTTGGGGCTCTCTACAAGTATTTCTGGTTTATATAAATTTGGGACTGAGCATCTTCTAATGTACAGAACTTAATATACTCAGAACTAAGAGGATTACCCTCTAGGATCCCTCAGGTAGACTACATTTTCCCTCCACTACAACTTCTTCACCACCACCATCTCCCAGTCCCCCCTGCTTTTTTTCTTCTTTTTATTTCTTTTTTTTTCCTCTTTACTTTTGCTGTTTCACTTATTTTCTTCTCTTTTCTTTGGGATTCTTGGCCTTCAATTTTTTACTACTTTGTTTTAAAATTTGTTTTTCACTTTAGTGGTCCTTTTGTTTTATTTCATTCTGCTCTTTGTTTTCAATTTCTGGTCTCTGACCTTGGCAGAATCTTCTAGGGTAAAATTTACTTGGGCTATGGTTGATGTTCTAGACTCAGTCTGCTCATACAGCCACTGCACTGAGCAAAATGACTAGAAAGAAGAGCTCACCACAAAAGAAAGAATCAGAAACAGTACTCTCTGCCAGAGTTACAGAATTTGGACTACAATTGGATGTCAGAAAGCCAATTCAGAAGCACAATTATAAAGCTACTGGTGGTTCTGGAAAAAAACATAAAGGAATCAAAAGACTTCATGACTGCAGAATTGAGGTCTAATCAGGCTGAAATTAAAAATCAATTAAATGAGATGCAATCCAAACTGGAGGTCCTAATGATGAGGGTTAATGAGGTGGAAGAAAGAGTGAGCAACATAGAAGACAAGATGATGGCAAGGAAAGAAGCTGAGGAAAAAAGAGATAAACAATTAAAAGACCATGGGGAAATGTTAAGGGAAATAAATGACAGCCTCAGACAGAAAAATCTATATATAATTGGGGTCCCAGAGAACACCAAGAGGGCCAGAGGGCCAGAAAGCATATTTGAACAAATCATAGCTGAACATTTCCCTAATTTAAGGAGGGAAACAGGCATTCAGATCCAGGAGATAGAGAGGTCCTGTCCCCACCAAAATCAATAAAACCTCTCAACACCTGGACATTTAATAGTGAAACTTGCAAATTCCAAAGATAAAGAGAAAATTTGCCTTAAGGCAGTGAGAGACAACAGATCCATAACTTATGTGGGGAGAAAGATTAACAGCACACCTCTCCACAGAGACCTGGAAACCCATAAAGAGCTAGCAGGATATATTCAGGGTGCTAAATTAGAAGAACATACAGTCAAGAATACTTTATCCAGCAATGCTCTCATTCAGAATAGAAGGAGAAATAAAAAGCTTCCAAGATAGGCAGAAACTGAAAGAATATGTGACCACATATTCTGCAAGAAATATTAAGGAGGACCCTGTAAAGAAAGAGGAAGCCCAAAGAAATAATCCATGAAAACAGGGACTGAAGAGATATCATGATGACACTAAGCTCATATCTTTCAATAGTGGTTAGTGACACTAATTTAATCTTTCTGAACATGAATGGGCTAAATGATCCCATCAAAAGACGTAAGGTTTCAGACTGGAGAAAAAAATAAGACCCATCTGTTTGCCATCTACAAGAGACTCATTTTAGACCTAGGAACATATCCAGCCTTAAAATGAAAGGTTGGGGAACCATTTATGATTCAAATGGTCCTCAAAAGAAAGAAGGGGTAGCCATCCTCATATCAGATAAATTAAAGTTTATCCCAAAGACAGTAGTAAGAGATGAAGAGGGACATAATATCATACTTAAATGGTCTATCCAACAAGAAGACCTAACAATCATGAATATTTATGCCCCTAATGTGGGAGCTGCCAAGTATATAAATCAATTAATACCCAAAGTAAAGACATACTTAGGTAAAAATACACTAATAGGAGACTTCAAAATGGCACTTTCTGCAAATGACAGATTTTCTAAGAATAACATCACCAAAGAAACAAGGGCCTTCAATGATAGTCTGGACCAGATGGATTTCAGAGATATATACAGAACTTTGCATGGGAATGCAACTGAATACACATTCTTCTCAAGTGCACATGAAACTTTCTCTAGAATAGACCACATACTGTGTCACAAATCAGGTCTCCACCAATACCAAAAGATTGAGATTGTCCTCTGCATATTTTCAGAGCACAATGCTCTGAAACTAGAACTCAATCACAAGAATAAATTTGGAAGAAACTCAAACACATGGAGGTTAAAGAGCATCCTGGTGAACGATGAATGGGTCAACCAGGAAATTAGAGGGGAATTTAAAAGATTCATGTAAACTATTGAAAATGAAGATACAACATTATCTTTGGGATACAGCAAAAGTAGTCCAAATAGGGAAATGCATCACAATACAAGCACCACTCACAAAACTGGAAAAAACAAATACATAGGCTAGCCTTGCAGCTAAAGGAACTGGAGAAAGACAGCAAATAAAACCTACACCAAGCATAAGAATAGAGCTAATAAAGACTTGAGCAGAAGTCAATGAAATAGAGGCCAGAAGAATTCTAGAACATATCAACAAAACCAGGAATTGGTTCTTTCAAAGAATTAATAAGATAGATAAACCATTACTCTAGTCAGCCTTATTAAAAACAAAAGAAAAATATTCAGATTAATAAAATCACAAATGAAAATGGAGAGATCACAACCAATAGCAAGGAATTGAAAACGATTTTAAAAACATATTATGAGCAGCTACACACCAGTAACTTAGGCAATCTAGATCAAATGGATGCATTTCTCGAAAACTACAAACAAAACTGGAACAAGAAGAAATAGAAAACGTGAACAGGCCAATAACCAGGGAGGAAATTGAAGCAGTCATCAAAAACCTCCCAAGACACAAAAGTCCAGGGCCAGATGGCTTCCCAGGGGAATTCTATCAAACGTTTAAAGAAGAAACCATACCTATTCTACTAAGGCTGTTTGGAAAGATAGAAAGGCATGGAATACTTCTGAACTCGTTTTATGAGGCCAGCATCATCTTAATTCCAAAAGCAGACAAAGAGCCCAAAAAAGGAAATTATAGACCAATATCCCTGATGAACACAGATGCAAAACTTCTCAACAAGTTACTAGCCAATAGGATCCAATAGTACATTAAGAAGATTATTCATCGTGACCAAGTGGGATTTATCCCCTGGCAGCAAGGTTGGTTCAACACTCGTAAAACAATCAACCTGATTGATCATATCAACAAGAGAAAAACCAAGAACCATATGACCCTCTCATTAGATGCAGAGAAAGCATTTGACAAAGTACAGCATCTATTACTAATCACAACTCTTCAGAGTGTAGGGATAGAGGGAACATTCCTCAGCATCTTAAAAGCCATCTACAAAAAGTCCATAGCAAATATTATTCTCAATGGGCCTCTCAATGAGAGCCATTCTCCTAAGATCAGGAACAAGACAGGGATGTCCACTCTCACCACTGCTATTCAACATAGTACTGGAAGTCCTAGCCTCAGCAATCAGACAACAAAAAGAAATAAAAGGCATTCAAATTGGCAAAGAAGAAGTCAAACTCTCCTTTTTCACAGATAACATGACACTGTACATAGAAAACCCAAAAGACTTCACCCCAAGATTGCTAGAACTCATACAGCAATTCAGCAATGTGGCAGGATACAAAATCAATACTCAGAAATCAGTGGAATTTCTATACACTAACAATGAGACTGAAGAAAGAGAAATTAAGGAGTCAGTCCCATTTACAATTGCACCCAAAAGTGTAGGATACCTAGGAATAAACCTCACCAAAGAGGTAAAGAATCTGTATTCTAAAAACCACAGAACACTTCTGAAAGAAGTTGAGGAAGACAATAAGATGGAAAAATATTCCATGCTCATGGATTTGAAGAATTAATATTGTGAAAATGTCAATGCTACCCAGGGCAATTTACATGTTCAATGCAATACCTATCAAAATACCATGGACTTTCTTCAGAGAGTTGGAACAAATCATCTTAAGATTTGTGTGGAATCAGAAAAGACCCTGAATAGCCAGGGGAATATTCAATAAAGAAAACCATAGCTGGGGTAACACAATGCCAGATTTCAAGTTCTACTACAGAGCTGTGATCATCAAGACATTGTGGTACTGGCACAGAAACAGACACATAGATCAATGGAACAGAATAGAGAACCCAGAAATGGGCCCTCAACTCTGTGGTCAACTAATATTCAACAAAGCAGGAAAGACTATCCACTAGAAAAAGGACAGTCTCTTCAATAAATGGTGCTGGGAAAATTGGACAGCCACATGCAGAAGAATGAAACTAGACCATTCTTTTACACCATACACAAAGATAAACTCAAAAAGGATGAAAGATCTAAATGTGAGACGGGAATCCATCAAAATCCTAGAGAAGAACAGGAAACACGCTTTTTGAAATGGACAGGGCAGCTTCTTGCAAAATATATCTATAAAGGCAAGGGAAACAAAAGCATAATGCATTATTGGGACTTGTTAAAGATAAGAAGCTTCTGCACAGCCAAAGAAACAGTCAACAAAACTACAGGACAACCTATAGAATGGGAGAAGATATTTGCAAATGCCATATCATTTAAAGGGCTAGTATCCAAGATCTATAAAGAGCTTCTTAAACTCAACAGCAAGGAAACAAACAATCCAATTATGAAATGGGTAAAGGATATGAACAGAAATTTCACCAAAGAAGACATACACATGGCCAACAAGCTCATGAGAAAATGATCTGTATCACTTGCTATCAAAGAAATACAAATCAAAACCACAATGAGATACCACCTCATACCAGTGAGAATGGGAAAAATTAACAAGGCAGGAAACCACAAATGTTGGAGAGGATGTGGAGAAAGGGGAACTCTGTTGCACTATTGGTGGGAATGTGAAATGGCGCAGCCACTCTGGAAAACTGTGTGGAGGTTCCTCAAAGAGTTAAAAATTGATCTGCCCTATGACCCAGCAATTGCACTGCTGGGGATTTACCCCAAAGATACAGATGCAGTGAAATGGCAGGACACCTGCACCCCGATGTTTCTAGCAGCAATGTCCACAATGGCCAAACTGTGGAAGGAGCCTCGGTGTCCATCAAAAGACAAATGGATAAAGAAGATGTGGTTTATGTATACAATGGAATACCAACTCCTAGAGCTGAATATCTCCAAACTGACCTTAGATTTTTCCTCAACTTAAGGCAGGGTTTCAACACAAAATGCCCTTACCCAAGGAAGCTTGGTGAATGATTTGAGAAGCTTAACTTCAGTTTCTTCAAAGAAAATTTTATTGTAGAAATGTCTTTGTTGCGTTTTTATTGGTGCTACAACCAGCTGCTATACTGAGGATTTAAAAGAAGCAAATTACACTCTTCCAGTCCTGGAGGTTAAAGCAAAAAATAAATCTCATTGATTAAAATCAAGATGTCTCAGCAAGACACCGAGAGCTTGAATTCCTGCCTAGATAACGTGATTCTGAGTCACCATTTTTTTTCTCCACAGAAATGAATGTTTTAAACAACTTGGTACTCAAAAAGGATCCTCATTAGAGTTAATTAAAAAAAAAACAATTATCCAACATAAACATATATTAACAAAATGGTCATGAATGTTGCTGCATAGCAAATCAGCCTGGAAACAAATGTCTTAGTAAAATGTCTTTAGTATCAAGTGGAATTGTATGGTGATGAGTAGTTCTAATCTCTGTTGATTTCAAGAGTCTTGAGTCAGCAGTGTGTCAGCTAGGGGAAGGAAGACCGCTGATGCCATCACAGCATTGTAATATTACTAGGGCTTGGCTAGATAGCTGTAGTTGATCTAGGGTGATTTTGGATTGGACAACTGGGCTCTGCTCTACGTTTCCTCACTTTTTTCTGGCAGCCCACCTGGCTTTATGCACTATTTGGTGCAGAGTTCCATGAGAGAGAAGCAGAAATGTAACAAGGCTCCAGGGTACACTGTCACTCCTATCATATTATGCTGGTCATGGCAAATAAATATTCCTAATGCTGGCCCAGATCAAAGGTGGAGGAAGAGTCTCCACCACCTGATGGAAGGTGCTGCCCACATTGCCAATGACATAGCTACAAAGTCAGGGATGTGGGACCATCTCTGCAAACAGTCTTCCACTGGTGTAAATTTCAATTTGAAACGTTTAATTTCCACTTACACCTTCAGCAGTGGAATGATTTCTGACAAGAGAGTGAGACTGAATTATGTGTCTACTATGCAGTTATGGAAATTTACTCCAGAGAGACAGGCTTTACTCCAATGTAAATATATCCTCCCCACCACTTGCCTGTAGATCACCATTCCTAGTCTAAAAAAATTAAAGAAATAAGTCTTTCTCTCCAGATGCCTCAGAGAGACCAGGGACCTCGTATCTAACTCACTATTTGATGAAACGAAGAACTGCTGTATCATTGATGTCATTTTCATAACATCCTTATTTAGATACAGTTTGCCTATTGATTGACCTTCCCAGTGACATATTCATAATGGTTTTCATCCTGGTACTCTGTTTTTTTATTTTTATTTTTTTATGAGGAGAGTTCCCCTGGAAGGAGGAGACATTTGAAATGCAAATAGAACATAGAGACATAGGAATGTTTTTTCTTCATTTTTCAAGTTTTGTTGAAAAATAATGGATATATACACTTCTGGAAGTTTAAGCATACAACTTGGTGGTTTCATATACATATACGTTGTGAAATGATCACCACAATAGGTTACTGGATACATCCATCATGTCACAAAGTTATCAATTCTTTTTGCTGTAAGTACATTTATCATATACTCTGTTAGCAACATTCAAGTATACAACACAATATAGTTAACCATAACGACCATGTTGCACATTATATTCCCAGAACTCATTCATCTTATAACTGAAAGTTTGTAGGCTTTCATCAGCAACTTCTCATTTCTTCAAACCACAGCCACTGGCAAACATGAACCTACTCTCTGTTTCTATGAATTCAGAATTTTGTATTTTACATATAAGTGAAACCATACAATACTTGTCTTTCTCTGATTGTTTCACATAGTGAAATAATGAAATATATGTGAGGTAGTATTTCACATAATGCCCTCAGGGTCCATCCATGTTTTAACAAAGGAAAAGATGTCTTCATTTTTTATTGCTGAATTCCATTGTACAGATATGCTATTGTTATCAAAGCATCTGTCAATGGATACTGGACTGTTTCCACTTATTGGCTATTTTGTAATGGTGCAATGAACTTAAGGGTACAGATATCTGAGATATTCAGATTTTGTGGAACTAAAACCGCATCAGTCATGAACAGCTGATGTGTGACAGAAGAAACCAAAAAGGAAATTTAAAATTCTTGAATCAAATTAAATGGAAACACATCCTATCAAAATATATGGGATGGTGTAAAAGCAGCTCTAAGAGGGAAGGTTATGGTAATAAATGTCTACATTAAGAAAAATAAGAGCTTAAGTAAATAACCTCAATTTTTGATTCAATGACCTAGAACATGAAGAACAAACTAAGTCCAAAGCAGCAGAGGAAAAGAAATAACAAGTATCAGAGCAAACATAAGTGATATATAGATCAGAAAGCCAATAGAAAAGATTTAAAAATCTAGGAGTTAATTTTTTGAAAAGCTAAGCAAAAAGAACACTTCTCTTAGAGTAAGGAAAGGATCAGGAGAGAAGATGCAAATAAATAAAATATAGATGTAGTAAAACTAAGGGACACCTGCAAACCAATGTTCATAGCACCAATGTCCACAAAGTGTGTATTTGTCATTTCAAATGGCTGAGTAATATTTCATTGTATGTGTGTGTTTGTTTGTATATATATCTCACATATTCTTTATCCATTCATTTTCCGATGGACACTGAGGCTCCTTCCACAATGAATAGCCACCATTTGCTTCAATGTGATTGGATCTGGAGGGTATTATGTTAAGTGAAGTAAGTCAATTGGAGAAGGACAAACTTTATATGGTTTCACACATATGGGGAATATAAAAAATACTTAAAGGGATTATAGGGGAATGGAGAGAAAATGAGTGGAAAAAATCAGAGAGGGTGACAGAACATGAGACTCCTAACTCTGGGAAATGAACAGGGGGTAGTGGAAGGGGAGGTGGGCAGGAGGATGGGGTGACTGGGTGACAGACACTGAGGGGGGCACTTGACAGGACGAGTACTAAGTGTTATACTATATGTTGGCAAATCAAACTCCAATAAAAAATATACAAAAAAGTAATAGAAGACCCCCACCATTATCCCAGTGAAAAAATATAAGAAATATGATAAAATTTTCTAGAGCTTTGGGACATAAGATATACTGATCAGTAGTACATTAGCCTATATTTTTTATGAAACGTGAGTTGTGGTTTTATTTTTCTATGACTGTTTTTAAAATATTTATCTATTTTCCATTAAGATTAATAAAACTCAAAGAGATCTAAAAAAAATTCCCAAAGTGTGGAAAGAGCTGAGACGTCAGTTGATAGATGAATGGATAATGAAGATGTGGTATATGTATATCATGGAATATTACTCAGCCATCAAAGAGGATGAATAACTACCATTTAAATACGTGGATGGAACTGGAGGGTATTATGCCAAGCGAAATAAGTCAATTGGAGAGAGACAATTATAATATGGTTTCACTCATGTGTGGAATATAAGAAATAGTGCAGAGGATCATAAGAGAAGGGAAGAAAATTGAATGAGAAGAAATTAGAGAGCGAGACAAACCATGAGAGACTCTTAACTCTGGGAAACAAACTTAGGGTTGATGAGGGGAAAGTTGGTGGGGGATGGGGTAACTGGGTGATAGGCATTAAGGAGGGCACATGGTGGGATGAGCACTGGGTGTTAAACACAACTGATCAATCACTGAAAACTACATCTAAAACTAATGATGGAAGTCAATCGGAGAAGGACAAGCAGTGTATGTTCTCATTCATTTGGGGAATATAAATAATAGTGAAAGGGAATATAAAGGAAGGGAGAAGAAATGTTGGGAAATATCAGGAAGGGAGACAGAACATAAAGACTCCTAACTCGGGGAAACGAACTAGGGGTGGTGGAAGGGGGGAGGAGGGCGGGTGTTGGAGGGGAATGGGTGACGGGCACTGAGGTGGACACTTGACGGGATGAGCACTGGGTGTTTTTCTGTATGTTGGTAAATTGAACACCAATAAAAATTAATTAAAAAAAATAAAACTAATGATGTACTATATGTTGGCTAATTGAATTTAAATTTTAAAAAAGGAAAAGAAAAAAATAAGGTCAGAAGAAAAAGTTGATACCTTACAACCAATACTATGAAATACAAAGAATCATAAGAGACAAGTATGGATAATTTCACTCCAACAAATGGACAACTAAGAAGATATGGATAAATCCCTAGAAACTTACAATCTACTATGACAGAATCAAGAAGAAATATGGAACATGAACAAATCAATAATGGGCAAACTTTAGTTAGAGAAAAGAAATTAGGTGGGGAGAAGATGTGAATAAATAAGATCAGCAGTAGAAGATCATAAGAAAGGCAAAGAAATTAATAACACAACAAATACACTTACTGTACACTCATTCACACTATAACATTCATGAGTACAGTTTTCAAGGAGAAGATACTAAGTTTAGGGCAGTGGAAGGAGTAATATTTGTAGCCAGCACTAGAAATTTTCAAATACAAAAAGCAAAATCATCCAATAAAATAATAAAATCTGCCACTACATTCTTCAATTAATAAAACTCCATAAAAATGGACACCAAATATCCCACACTTCATTGAATAGATGTACATCACCAAAAACACATTCTCCACAATTAATTATAGTGTGATTGAAATTTTTATTTCATAATATTTCAGGTCTTCTCTGAAATTGAACACTTAACAAGACCTTTGTTTCATGTAAATTTATCTTTCTGTAGATTATACTTGGAGGGTGTTTTTCATAAGTAGTTTTTGAGTTACTATTCTGTATCAGGGATACTGTGAATGTTGAGCTGATAAGAGAATGGGATCCTAATAAGGACCATAAAGCCCCATGACTAGCTACAAAACAAACCAGCAGGTTAAAGTTGATATTATCAGAAAGAGCATTTAGGGTTGTAATGTAGAAAGGAATGGCAGATATAAAGTTAAAAACTTTGATCTCAGAATTTCCTCTACAATAAAATTATAAAAATGGCTTCAGTTGCCAAATATAGTTTATTCCTTAAAACTAGGACAATTCATCACTATGAGGCAAATAGGAATCTCCAAATTGTTTCTGATTCAAAGTTGGGACTCTGGAAATGAAGACAACAAAAATGAAAAATTTGTTGGCTTTCAGAAGGAGCATAAAGTTCAACAATGCGGCTTGTTTAAATTCAATAAAGAAGATGTGGTTTGGGATCCCTGGGTGGCGCAGCGGTTTAGCGCCTGCCTTTGGCCCAGGGCGCGATCCTGGAGACCTGGGATCGAATCCCACATCCGGCTCCCGGTGCATGGAGCCTGCTTTTCCCTCTGCCTGTGTCTCTGCCTCTCTCTCTCTCTCTCACTGTGTGACTATCATAAATAAATAAAATAAAATAAAATTAAAAATTAAAAAAAGAAGATGTGGTTTATGTATACAATGGGATATTACTTAGGCATTGGAAATGACAAATACCCACCATTTGTTTCGATGTGGATGGAACTGGAGGGTATTATGCTGAGTGAAATAAGTCAATCGGAGAAGGACTCATTCATTTGGGGAATATAAATAATAGTGAAAGGGAATAGAGGGGAAGGGAGAAGAAATGGGTAGGAAATATCAGAGAGGGAGACAGAACAAAGACTCCTAACTTTGTGAAATGAACTAGGGGCGGTGGAAGGGGAGGAAGGCGGGGGGGGGGGGGGGGGGGGGGGGGGGGGTGACTGGGTGATGGGCACTGAGGGGAGCACTTGATGGGATGAGCACTGGGTGTCATTCTGTATGTTGGCAAATTGAACACCAATAAAAAAATAAATTTATTATTAAAAAAAAAGAAAAAAGAAAAAAAATTCAATAAAGCAAGAGACATTTAGAAAAATTGACACTCCAGGATACAAATAGAGGGATTAATTTTTATTTCATGATATGATTAAAGATTCACAATTTCTGATATTAGGCATTAAGCCTGCAATCATAGATACTTGTTGAAAAATGGTCCTTTTATGGCTTCCCTCTGAAAAATACAGTTAGAGCCTTCTTTATGTCTTTGTTCCTGAGGCTGTAGATGAAGGGGTTCAGCATGGGCGTGACTACCGTGTACATCACGGAGGCTGCTGCACTTGAGTGGGAGCTCTGGGGAGAATCAGAGCTAAGGTACACTCCTAAGCCTGTACAGTAAAATAAGGAGACAACCGAGAGGTGAGATGCACAGGTGGAAAATGCTTTATGCTTTCCCTGAGCTGATGATATTCCACGTATGGAGGAAATGATCTTAGAATAAGAGTAAAGCACCCCAGCCAGGGGACCACCAACCAGCAGCAGAGTTGCACAATACATCACCAAATCATTAAGAAAGGTGTCAGAACAGGCAAGTTGGATCATCTGATTGAGTTCACAAAAAAAGTGGGGGATTTCCAAGGCTGTACAGAAGGACAGCTGCAATACCATTAAGCTTTCTAACAAGGAGTGCAGGGCACTCATGATCCAGGACACCAAAACCAAGAGTGCACAGAGCCGAGGGTTCATGATGACTGTGTAGTGCAGGGGGTGACAGATGGCCATGAATCGGTCAAAAGCCATTACAGTCAGGAGAAAGTTGTCCAAACCTATAAAAAGTATGAAAAAGTACATCTGCATGATGCAGCTTTTGTAAGTTATAACTTTTCTCTGTGTTTGTATATTCACCAGAAGCTTAGGGATGGTTGTGGAGGTGAAACAGATGTCTACAAAGGACAGGTTGGCCAGAAAGAAGTACATTGGGGTGTGGAGGTGGGAGTCAGAACTGAAGACCAGGATGATGAGCAGGTTCCCAAATATGGTGACCAGGTACAAGGACAGGAAAAGCCCAAAGAGGAAGGGCTGCAATTCTGGTTTCTCCGAAAATCCCAGAAGAAGAAATTCTGAAATTCGTGTATCATTCTCTGGTTCCATGTCATCAATGTGACTACAAAATAATAGAGAAAGAGCATGACACAATCATCCATTACTATCCTGGCAGGGGCATTATTGTTTATGTTCTAACCTCAAAAAATTAATGTTTATTTATTTATTTTTTATATTTGTGTATGGAACATGATAAAAACACTAAAACCTAGGAACAGAAGGAAACTATCTCAACACAAAGCCATTTATGAAAAACCCACAGCAAACATATGTGATGGGGATACAGAGAACAGTTTTCCTGTAAGATCAGGAACAAGGCAAGGATTACTACTTTCCTGACTTCTACTCAACATAACACAGGAAATTCTATTCAAAGCAATTAAAGAAAGAACAAAAGGGAAAACGCATCCAAAGTGGAAAGGAAGAAATCAATATATTTATGCAGACTGTATGATCTTATATGTAGAAAATCCTAAAGATGCCACAAAAAGACAAATAAAACTAATTAATTCAGCCAAGTAATGGATAGGAAGTCAACCCTCAAAAAAATCGGTTGCATTTTTGCATACGAACAGTGAACAATCTGAGGAGATAAAATAATTCCATCTATGTGACATTCAGAAGAATATCACCTCACATCAGTCATAGTGACTAGTATAATATGACAAAAATAACAAACATTGGTAAGGACATGAAAAAGAGGGAACCATCATGCACTACTGGTGGGAATGCAAACTGGTGCAGCAACTAGAAAACAGGATGGAGTTTCCTCAAAAAATTAAAATTAATTTAAAAATTAAAATGGGCATAGTATATATGGGCATATGATAATAATGGGCAAATCAAAATGGTGACCAAATATATGAATTTTGCTCAAACTCACTAATTGTTTATGAAAACAACAGGAAATACCTTCCATACTCATCAGCCTGTCAAGAACCTTAGAGCTATCACAATTGGGATTGAAACTTTTGACCAGAGTGGTACTCTTTTCTTCCTTCCTTCCTTCCTTTTTCTTTCTTTCTTTCTTTCTTTCTTTCTTTCTTTCTTTCTTTCTTTCTTTCTTTCTTTCTTTCTTTCTTTCTTCTTTCTTTCTTTCTTTCTTTCTTTCTTCTTTCTTCCTTCCTTTCTTTCTTTCTTTCTTTCTTTCTTTCTTTCTTTCTTTCTTTCTTCTCTATCTATCTATCTATCTATCTATCTATCTATTTAATTTATTTTTATTGAAGGTTGATTTGCCAACATATAGTAAAACGCCCAGGGCTCATCTCGTCAAATGTCCTCCTCAGTGCTGGTCACCCAGTTATCCCATCTCCCTGCCCGCCTCCCCTTCCACTACCCTTTGTTTGTTTCTCAGAGTTAGGAGTCTCTCATGTTCTATCATCCTCTCTAATTTTTCCCACTCATTTTCCCTCCTTTCCCTTATAATCTCTTTCACTATTTCTTATATTCCATGTATGAGTGAAACCATATGATGATTCTCCTTCTCCGATTGACTTACTTCACTCAGCATAATACCCTCCAATTCCATCCAGTTGAAGAAAATGGTGAGAATTCATCCTTTCTGATTTAATTGTATATATAGACCACGTCTTCTTTATCCATTCATCTGTCAAAGGACATCAAGGTTCCCTCCACAATTTGGCTATTGTGGACATTGCTGCTACAAACATTCAGGTGGAGGTGTCTTCACTTTTCACTGCACCTTTACCTTTGGGTAAATCCCCAATAGTGTAATTGCTGGGTTGTAGGGCAGATCTATTTTTACTTTCTTTTTTTTAAATAAATTAATTTTTATTGGTGTTCAATTTACCAACATACAGAAGAACACCCAGTGCTCATCCCGTCAAGTGTCCCCCTTAGTGCCCGTCACCCATTCACCCCCACACCCCCCCTCCTCCCCTTCCACGACCCCTAGTTCGTTTCCCAGAGTTAGGAGTCTTTATGTTCTGTCTCCCTTTTTGATATTTCCCACACATTTCTTCTCCCTTCCTTTATATTCCCTTTCACTATGATTTATATTCCCCAAATGAATGAGGATATACACTGTTTGTCCTTCTCCGATTGACTTACTGCACTCAGCATAATACCCTCCAGTTCCATCCACGTTGAAGCAAATGGTGGGTATTTGTCGTTTCTAATGGCTGAGTAATATTCCATTGTATACATAAACCACATCTTCTTTATCCATTCATCTTTCGATGGACACTGAGGCTCCTTCCACAGTTTGGCTATTGTGGACATTGCTGCTAGAAACATCGGGGTGCAGGTGTCCCAGTGTTTCATTGCATCTGAATCTTTTGGGGTAAATCCCCAGCAGTGTAATTGCTGGGTCGTAGGGAAGGTCTATTTTTAACTCTTTGAGGAATCTCCACAGGGTTTTCCAGAGTGGCTGCACCAGTTCACATTCCCACCAACAGTGTAAGAGGGTTCCCTTTTCTCCGCATCCTCTCCAACATTTGTGGTTTCCTGCCTTGTTAATTTTCCCCATTCTCACTGGTGTGAGGTCGTATCTCATTGTGGTTTTGATTTGTATTTCCCTGATGGCAAGTGATGCAGAGCATTTTCTCATGTGCATGTTGGCCATGTCCATGTCTTCCTCTGTGAGATTTCTCTTCATGTCTTTTGCCCATTTCATGATTGGATTGTTTGTTTCTTTGCTGTTGAGTTTAATAAGTTCTTTATAGATCTTGGAAACTAGCCCTTTATCTGACATGTCATTTGCAAATATCTTCTCCCATTCTGTAGGTTGTCTTTTAGTTTTGTTGACTGTATACTTTGCTGTGCAAAAGCTTCTTATCTTGATGAAGTCCCAATAGTTCATTTTTGCTTTTGTTTCTTTTGCCTTTGTGGATGTATCTTGCAAGAAGTTACTGTGGCCAAGTTCAAAAAGGATGTTGCCTGTGTTCTCCTCTAGGATTTTGATGGAATCTTGTCTCACATTTAGATATTTCATCCATTTTGAGTTTATCTTTGTGTATGGTGCAAGAGAGTGGTGCAGTTTCATTCTTCTGCATGTGGATGTCCAATTTTCCGAACACCATTTTTTGAAGAGACTGTCTTTCTTCCAGTGGATAGTCTTTCCTCCTTTATCGAATTTTTACCTCTTTGAGGAACCTCCACACAGTTTTCCAGAGAGGCTGCACCAGTTTGCATTCACAGCAACAGTGCAAGAAGGTTCTCACTTCTCCACATCCTTTACAACATTTATAGTTTTCTGTCCTGTTAATTTTCACCATTGTCATTGGTGTGAGGTGCTATCTCATTGTGGTTTTGATTTGTATTTCCCTGATGGCAAGTAATGCGGAGCATTTTCTCATATGCTTGTTGGCCACGTGTATGTCTTCTTCGGTGAAATTTCTATTCATATATTTTGCCCATTTTATGCTTGGATTGTTTGTTTATTGGGTGTTGAGTTTAATAAATTCTTTATAGATCTTGGATACTAGCCCTTTAAATGATATGGCATTTGAAAATATCTTCTTCCACTCTGTAGGTTGTCTTTGAGTTTTGTTGACTGTTTCTTTTGCTGTGCAGAAGCTCTTTATCCTGATTAAGTCCCAATAGTTCATATTTGCTTTTGTTTCCTTTGCCTTCATAGATGTATCTTGTAACAAGTTACTATGGCCAAGTTCAATAAGGGTGTTGTCTGTGGTCTCTTCTAGGATTTTGATGGATTCTTGTCTCACATTTAGATCTTTCATCCATTTGAGTTTATCTTTGTGTATGGTATAAGAGAATGGTCCAGTTTCATTCTTCTGCACATGGATGCACATTGGAAAATGAATTTTCCCAGCTCAATTTATTGAAGATACTGTACTTTTTCCAGTGTATAGTCTTTCCTGCTTTGTTGAATATTAGTTGACCATAGAATTGAGGTCCCATTTCTGGGTTCTCTATTCTGTTCCATTGATCTATGTGTCTGTTTTTGTGCCAGTACCATACTGTCTTGATGATCACAGCTTTGTAGTACAACTTAAAATTCGGGATTGTGATGCCCCTCACTTTTTTTCTTTTTCAATATTCCCCTGGCTACTTGAGGTCCTTTCTGATTCCACACAAATCTCAAGATGATTTGTTCCAACTCTCTGAAGAAAGTACATGGTATTTTGATAGGGATTCAATTGAATGTGTAAATTGCCCCGGGTATCATAGACATTTTCACAATATTAATTCTTCAAATCCATGAGCATGGAATATTTTTCCATCTCTTTGTGTCTTCCTCAATTTCTTTCAGAAGTGTTCTGTAGTTTTTAGGGTATAAATCCTTTACCTCTTTGATTAGCTTTATTCCTAAGAATCTGATGCTTTTGGGTGCAATTGTAAATGGGATTGACTCCTTAATTTCTCTTTCTCTTTCTTCAGTCTCATTGTTAGTGTATAGAAATGCCACTGACTTCTGGGCATTGATTTTGTATCCTGCCACACTGCTGAATTGCTATATGAGTTCTAGCAATCTTGGGGTGGAGTCTTTAGGTTTTCTATATACCGTATCATGTCATCTGTGAAGAGGGAGAGTTTGACTTTTACTTTGCCAATGTGAGTGTCTTTTATTTCTTTTTGTTGTCTGATTGCTGAGGCTACTACTTCTAGTACTAGGTTGAAGAGCAGTGGTGAGAGTGGACATCACTGTCTTGTTCCTGATCTTAGGGGAAGGCTGTCATTGAGAGGCCCATTAAGAATGATATTTGCTGTGGGCTTTTCGTAGATGGCTTTTATGATGCTGAGGAATGTTCCCTCTATCCCTACCCTCTGAAGAGTTTTGATCAGTAATTGATTCTATATTTTGTCAAATGCTTTCTCTGCATCTATTGAGAGGGTAATATGGTTCTTGTTTTTTCTCTTATTGATATGATCTATCATGTTGATTGCTTTACAAGTTTTTGAACAGCCTTGCATCCCAGGAATAAATCCCACTTGATCATGGTAAATAATCTTCTTAATGTACTGTTGGATCCTATTGGCTAGTATCTTGTTGAGAATTTTTGCATCTGTGTTCATCAGGGATGTTGGTCCAAAATTCTCCTTTCTCATGGGGTCTTTGCCTGCTTTTGGAATTAAGGTGATGCTGGCCTCATAAAACGAGTTTGAAAATATCCATCCCTTTCTATCCTTTGGAACAGCTTTAGTAGAATAGATATTATTTCTTCTTTATTTTTTTTAAATCTTTATCTATTTATGATAGTCACAGAGAGGGAGTGAGAGAGAGGCAGAGACATAGGCAGAGGGAGAAGCAGGCTCCATGCACCAGGAGCCTGATGTGGGATTCGATCCCGGGTCTCCAGGATCGCACCCTGGGCCAAAGGCAGGCGCCAAACCACTGCGCCACCCAGGGATCCCCTATTTCTTCTTTAAATGTTTGATAGAATACCCCTGGGTAGCCATCTGGCCCTGGACTTTTGTATCTTAGGATGTTTTTGATGACTTTTTCAATTTCCTCCCTGGTTATCGGCCTGTGCAGGTTTTCTATTTCTTCCTGTTCCAGTTTTGGTAATTTGTGGTTTTCCATAAAAGCATCCATGTCATCTAGATTGCCTAATTTGTTGGCATATAGCTGCTCATAATACTTTTTTTTAAAAGTCATTTGTATTTCCTTGGTGTTAGTTGTAATCTCTCCTCTTTTATTGATGATTTTATTAATTTAGTCTTTTCTCTTTTGTTTTTAATAAGGCTGGCTAATGGTTTTTCTATCTTATTAATTATTTCAAAGAACCAACTCCTGGTTTTGTTGATCTGTTCTACAGTTCTTCTAGTCTCTCTTTCATTGAGTTCTGCTCAAATCTTTATTATCTCCCTTCTTCTGCCTAGTGTAGACTCATTTCAGACCTAAGGACACCTCCAGCCTGAAAATGAAAGGTTGGAGAACCATTTACAATTAAAGTGGTCCTCAAAATAAAGCTGGGATAGCAATTCTCATATCAGGTAAAGTAAAGTTTATCCCAAAGACTGTAGTAAGAGATGAAGAGGGAAACTATATCATACTTAAAGGGTCTATACAGCAAGAGGACCTAAAAATCATAACTATTTATGCCCCTAATGTGGAAGCTACCAAGTATATCAATCAATTAATAACCAAAATAAAGACATACATAGATAATAATACACTAATAGTAGGACACTTCAACATGGCACTTTCTGCAAATAACAGATCTTCTAAGAACAACATCACCAAAGAAACAAGGGCCTTAAATTATCCACTGGACCAGATGGATTTCACAGATATATACAGAACTTTGTATCCAAACACAACTGAATACACATTCTTCTCAAGTGCACCTGGAACTTTCTCCAGAATAGACCACATACTGGGTCACAAATCAGGTCTCAACCAATACCAAAATATTGGGATTGTCCCTGCATATTTTCAGACCATAAAGCTTTTGCACAGCAAAGGATACAGTCAACAAAACTAAAAGACAACCTACAGAATGGGAGAAGATATTTGCAAATGACATGTCAGATAAAGGGCTAGTTTCCAAGATCTATAAAGAACTTATTAAACTCAACAGCAAAGAAACAAACAATCCAATCATGAAATGGGCAAAAGACGTGAAGAGAAATCTCACAGAGGAAGACATGGACATGGCCAACATGCACATGAGAAAATGCTCTGCATCACTTGCCATCAGGGAAATACAAATCTAAACCACAATGAGATATCACCTCACATCAGTGAGAATGGGGAACATTAACAGGCAGGAAACCACAAATGTTGGAGAGGATGCCGAGAAAAGGGAACCCTCTTACACTGTTGGTGGGAATGTGAACTGGTGCAGCCACTCTGGAAAACTGTGTGGAGGTTCCTCAAAGAGTTAAAAATAGACCTGCCCTACAACCCAGCAATTGCACTGCTGGGGATTTACCCCAAAAGATTCAGATGCAATGAAACACTGGGACACCTGCACCCCGATGTTTCTAGCAGCAATGTCCACAATAGCCAAACTGTGGAAGGAGCCTCGGTGTCCATCGAAAGATGAATGGATAAAGAAGATGTGGTTTATGTATACAATGGAATATTACTCAGCCATTAGAAATGACAAATACCCACCATTTGTTTCAACGTGGATGGAACTGGAGGGTATTATGCTGAGTGAAGTAAGTCAATCGGAGAAGGACAAACATTATATCGTCTCATTCATTTGGGGAATATAAATAATAGTGAAAGGGAATAGAAGGGAAGGTAGAAGAAATGGGTAGGAAATATCAGAAAGGGAGACAGAACATGAAGATCCTAACTCTGGGAAGTGAACTAGGGGTGGTGGAAGGGGCGGAGGACAGTGGTGGGGGCGAATGGGTGATGGGCACTGAGAGGGGCACTTGACGGGATGAGCATTGGGTGTTATTCTATATGTTGGCAAATTGAACACCAATAAAAAAATAAATTTATTATTTAAAAAAATGCTTTGGAACTAGAACTCAATCACAAGAAGACGTTTGGAAGAAACTCAAATATTTGGAGGTTAAGGAGAATCCTGGCAAAAGATTAATGGGTCAACCAGGAAATTAGAGAACAATTCAAAAGATTCATGGAAATTAATGAAAATAAAGATACAACATTCAAAATCTTTAGGATACAGCAAAAGCCATCCTAAGAGAGAAATACATCACAATAGAAGCCTCCCTCAAAAAATTGGAAAAAAACTCAAATACACAACCTAACCTCGTACCTAAAGAACTGGAGAAAGAATAGCAAGTAAAACCTACACGAGGCAGAAGAACAGAGTGGTACTCTTTAATTTTCATACAGAAATGTGACATTCTATAACTTTTGGGGGAAATAATCTGGACAGCTGTAAGTATTAAAAAGATAGATATGTCTTATTTATCTCTGGGTTTCTCAATCTCAACACTATTGACATTCCGGTCCAGATCAGTCTCTGTGCTGAGGTTTGTCCTGGGCATTGTAAGATTTTTAGAGCATCCCTGGCCTCTAGTGACATCTCCCCTATCTGACAGCTTAAAATGTCTCTGGACATTGCTCAATGTCCCTGGAGGACAATATTGCTCCCAAAGGAGAATGAGCATTTTAACTCAGTCTCAAAATATTTTTATATAATTGATATAACAACAATTTAATAATAAAGGCTATGAAAAAATCCCTAAAAGTGTAAATGATGCAGCCACACCGTAAAATATTATGCAATCACTGAAAGAATGAATAGCATTATACTAGATGATGGAATCAAGTGTGCATGGTGGTGTTGAGGGAGACAAGCTATATAAAAAAAGACTGCACCAGAGCATAAAGACAATTTACCATATGCATAAGATTATCTTCCGAATGGTGGGCTCAGGTGACATGACTTTGAAAAAGATCTAATCACAAAAGGCCAAAATGTATAATAAGGAATAACAAAAATGTGGAGACAGGTTGGAAATAGGTATAAAAGGTGATTTATTAATTCAAATGATGCAGAAGAACTTTCTACATTTAATCAAGAGGGTGGAGGAAAATGAGCGAATGGATGATTGGTTTGAGCCCACAAAACGTGTTAACTTTCCTACTACCTCTAATGCATCTGCACATACTAAAGGACCTGTATGGCAAACAGCAAAGTTGTTAGAAAAACTCCAACTGTTAATGTTTGAAAAAATACAGTCAAAACCAGGAATATAATCACTCCATATCCACCAAAGAAAAGCACAGAACTGGCATAATTTGCAATAGAGAAAGCAAACATTGAAGAAACCCACAAATATACATCATCCTTACCAGTATGGAAATAATTGCAATGTAAAGCTTTTTTAGTATATTTTTTCCCTTATTAAATTAAAAAAATTAATTGGAATACCCAGCATGAAAAAGGACACTGTGAAATGTGTGTCTCATGATCCATTGGTGTGGATCTTTCTCATCAATATGGGAACATACTTGAATTTTCCTGGCTTAAAAAGCATAAAAAGAATGCCTTCTCTTGACTGCATATCCCTCATAGCTAATACTTATAATTCTTTTCCCCTCAATTGCAAAGATTCTTGAACTTGTGTTCTACCTTTACTGGGGGCACTTTCTGCCAGTCATCATCACGCTTCCATCACAGCTAGTTAATCCTCAACAATCTCCTATGCATGGCTGATTTCTTGTTTACTTTTGTTTTTAAGATCATAAATATATTAGTCAACCAAACCAACAACCACAGTGATGTCCTGGTGCTGGGCTTAGGCTGGACTGGCACTCAGATAGCTCCAGGTAAATATTCCCACCCTTTTATTCTCTCTGACCCTTTCCTGCAGTACCTGATTGGTTTTTGGACTCACCAGCGTGGGAGTCTCTGTGGGGAAGTATAAATATCTCGCTTGATAATTGATGATGGAGATTGAAGCTGTGTTCTCAAACAATCTTGCAGGAGTCTCCTATCCAGACTTAGGACTCCAGAAAACGTACCCGTATCCCACTTAACCTAAGGTTGTATCTGCTAAGGGGCAACAGCAGAAGAGGTATTTACAGCTTCTCTTCTGCTCCTTAGGCATATTTCCATCCTGTTACTCCAACCTCTGAGCACATCATCCCCCGTGGGACATTGCACCATACAGATAGGATTTTTTTCCCTGTAGTTTCCCAGTTCTCAAGAGACCAGCATAGGAGACAGGTAAATCCAGTACTTATTCTTCCTTGAACTCATCTGAGACAAGGAAGACTCATAATAAGCAATTTATATAATGTGTTTAAAATAGAAGTGTCCATTGGACCAGCAATACAGGCATTATTGCTGACAATACATGGCAGGAATCATGGATGAGACAGGAGAAGGGAATTGGGGGGATAAGATGGTTCCAGTGAAATTACAACATAAAAGCGTCTGCAGTGAACTTTTTAAGGTGGTGTTTTTGAACATGTTCTTTATTTACAGAAAGCCCAGGCCCATGCAGGTAGCTATTCCCTTGCAACAGCACTTCTTGAGGCATACATTTATCAGCATCTTCTCTCACATTGAGTATTCACATATAAAATTGTATTTAATATGAAAAAAGGAGTATGAAAACTAGCTTTACTTTGTAATACATCATTATCAAGAGGTGTGGAAACAATGGAGACATTTCTGAGGTAGAAGAAAAAACTCAGCCAAGTCACTTCACTGGTGATAATCACTGCTTTACTCACAGGAAGGAACTATGTTGTAAGCTATTTACATGTACTGATGACCACTGTCTGCCACCCTAGGAGGATGGGTACTGCTGTCCCCACTACCTGAGTAAGGATATTCACATTTGGAATGGATTGGTTATCTCTCCCAAGTTTAAGCAGCTTATATGTGGTACATCTGACATTCAAAACCTGCCTTTCTGATTCCAAAAGTTTTGCATTTAAAACCATTCAGAAAAGAATTTCATTTTTAAAAATCCCCTTCTGTTGTTGCACGTTGTATATTTATGCTGAAAATTGTAGGTTTATTCCCTTTGAGCATTTTTAGAGGGGTATAGAATCAGTAGAATGTCTTGACATCATAAATACCACTCCTTTCTTGTCTGGATACATGGTTTTTTCCCTGCTTTGTTAATTATTCTGGGCATCAGGGGATGTGTACTGGGACTGGAATGCTGCCAGAACCAGGGAAGCTTTCTGCTCATCACAGTCTCTAAGGGACTGCCTGAGATTATTAGATCTCCTTTTTATTCCTTGTGTCCATTTCTTTCCTCTCTGTGTTTTTGGAAGCACTTTTTTATGTTTCTTTAAATACAGGATTACAAGATTATCATTTTATTTTTTAAGTTTTTTTTTATAATAAATTTATTTTTTATTGGTGTTCAATTTGCCAACTTACAGAATAACACCCAGTGCTCATCCCGTCAAGTGCCCCCCTCAGAGCCTGCCACCCAGCATTCATGAGAGAGAGAGAGAGAGAGAGAGAGAGGCAGAGACAGGCAGAGGGAGAAGCAGGCTCCACGCAGGGAACCTGATGTGGGACTCGTTCCCGGGACTCCAGGATCACACCCTGGGCTGAAGGTGGCACTCAACTGCTGAGCCACCTGGGCTGCCCAAGTTATTGTTTTAAAATGGAACCCAGTATTTCCATGTTCATGAGAGGCTCACCAAGTGCAATTTAGGTATTTATACACATTCTTCAGGGTAAAGGTAATCAGATGTTGATAGTTTGCCGTGTATCATTTCTTTCAAAATTATTTTTGACTGGGGGTGAAAAAAGCATGATAGTAACACCATGCCAGGAGGCCAGAGTACACATCCAGTGTGGATGTGGTTGTGTGTGCAAGTGCATGTATGTGTGTGTACGTGCATGTGTATGTGTGTGACTGCATGAGAATCCTCAGGGCAATGGTAACCAAGTTCCAAATACTCCAATCTGTGACCCTTAAATGCCAGAGTGTTAACCAACAGATGGAAATAAGGAAGGAATTCATCTGCTGAAGGGGGAAGCAGGGTCATTCATGTGTCAATATCAAGGTTACCCAAAAAAGATACGTCATGACTGTGGCAGCCTGAGGGTTTCTATGGTAATTGTGTCCCACACCTGAGAGTGTGTTTACTCAATATGGTTGTTTTTGGAATGCATGCTTCAGAAATTAAAAAAAAAAGTAATGTCAGGCACTTGTTCTACAAAGATGCTACTGTGTTTCCTAACTGGTCTCCTAGTTTTACTCTGTGGTTCAGGTGAGTGTCCAGAAAGCCCACCAGAGCCCCTGTAAACACTAATTAGCAAGTACATATCTCCCAGTGGAGTCTACATGAAAAGACAAATTTGAACGAACAGATGGACCTGGTATGTTCTTAGTGTCAGGACGACCATAAATATGACAAAGCAAAATTTCCAAATACTCATTTTGTTACTACACAAAATATTTCTTTATTTCTTTTTTTTTTACATCACTGTTCATGCTGTGCATGTATTTATTGAAGCATGGAACATTAGTGTCTACACTGGGGAGTTTATTCATTCATTGAGGTGAGGGGTATTTTTTTTTTTTAGTTTCTTTTGTTATATCACCAAATTATCTTCCTGTCTCTACTTGAAAACTTCTAATTCTTCCTACCATATGACTCTTCTTATTGTTACACAAAATAACTCCCTTTTCCTAATATTTGTCACAAATGCTAAGGGATAGTGAATGAGCAGTATCAGTATCATCCATTTTGTTCCTCTTTTTTCTCAGAAATCCTTCCCCCTGCTTGACCAGAGGATGTTTCACACAAGAGCTGGACATCTTCCCGGTCATGTGGTTCAAGGTCACCAGTTCTTCTGCACAAATATGCGTGTCCTTCAAGTTCTTCAGTGACCTAGAAGGGAGTCCACATATAGTCACTTGTTCATAAAGTCATGGGAATTAAGCTTGAATAAGAGAATGATCATGACTTCCCTCCTCATTTGTAGATCATATGCCACAGATAAAAAGCAGCACATGTTCTAGTTGCCTCATGGATGTTTACTTGAATTATTGTGTCAGTCAGATCTTGCTGTGTAACAGGTTGTCCTTGGCAAATAGGATATCATTATGGTGTGGGTGACCAAGCACAATGGTCAAGAAAGAATTCTTGACACTTTTTTATGGTACAAATGGTGCTTTTATTGTAGCATGGGGACAGGACCTGTTGGAAGAAATTGCTTGCACTGGAATTTTGAGAAGTGACTGATTCTATACTTTCAAGTTTGTGGAGGGAGGTTGATAAAGATAATGTATGTTTCTAAGGAATTAAAGGAGATACCCTAAAATGAAGAGACAGAGTGCACATGAAAGTTTCCATTTGTGCATAAATTAAGACTGCATAATTTAATTTAAGACTGCTCATTAAAGAGTGGTCAATTAATGTCTCCTGGGAGCCTGTGAGAAATGCAGAATCTCTGGGCCACTCAAAACCTGTGATCAGATTCTGATTTTGTAGTGGGATCCATGTGGATTCACAGGCACATTGATCCTGGTCCAGGTGGGTTTCTCACCTTTTATGGTTGACATTTGTGGCAGAATAATAACATTTTAGAGGTGCTTTCCCTTGGATTGTAGGTGTTCAGTAGCATCCCTTCAGACATCGCCTGACATCCCTTGGGGCAAATTCATTTCTTGTTGAGAACCACTGACCCAGAGCTTGAGAACTAGAAGCATCCTGACAGAAAAATACTCAAGGCCCACCACATAGTCATATATTAAATGTAGACATTTAGACAATGTCAAGCACCATTTCTACAACAGAGTTCAAAAGTGTGCATCCTCAGGGATAACATGTTTACAAATACTGAATCAAACAATCCCTAGAGATGCAAGCTCACATAATACATAGAAAGATCTAAACACTTCTGTTCTTATCATCAACCATTTTATTTATTTTTTTAAAAAATATTGATTTATTTGAGACAGAGCACATATGAGCAGAGGGGAGGGGCAAGGGAGAGGGAGAAGCAGACTCCCCACTGTCAGAGAGTCCAATTTGGGGCTCCATTCCAGGACCCTCAGATCATGACCTGAGAAAAAGGTAGATGCTTAACCAACTGAGCCACCTAGGTACCCCTTCAACATTCAAGTTCACCCATTCAAGTTTTATAACAAGGGGATAAAGGACAGTTTTAATCCTTGATAAAGTAAGAAATTCCTAATTATAACAGCAAATGTGTCTTGAAGTCATTGGGTATAGTGGCCAAGCTTTATTATCAGAAGAACCCACTTCTCCACTTTACTGAAAAGAAGAATAGATCCTGTCTGGAGATAGCAGGGCTGGGTCTCCACCACATGTCAATAATTTGAAGATAAAAAGACCTAATCCAGCCAAGTTCTTGGGTCTTAGACTTGTAGAAAATTATAACTCAGAGTTGGGATAAGGTACTAGGAGATTCACACATGGAAGGGGTCACGGCCAGGGAAAATGAGTTAAAAAAGTAAAACAAACTAGATTCACTTGACCTTTAACCTAGTCTTTTGGGACATGAGATTCATTAGGAAAACGTCCCTTTTGCCCAGAGGACTTTCACTTGGGAATCGTGTGCGTAGAAGTTGGAGTCACAAGAAGGAAATGTGCCTAATGAGCAGATACAGGGAGCTGTAATATCTCCTCATCTCCTGTACCCCAGCCCCTATAACCTTGGACAGTAAGGGCCATGCTTCTCATCTCTTTGTTTCAAGTCCTATTTCTGCTGGGGGCCAATGCTTCACTCCTTCCTTCTGCCTTGGCTGAGGACAGACCTTTAGTCCCTATCATCTGCCATGCAGGAAGGAAGTCAGACTTCCACAAGGTGACCTTCCTCTCAAACGCCCAGTCAGGTGAGTCCAACATGCCAGTGGATGGTGGATGAGAGGGTCAGTGAGAATGGAAGCCGAAAACATGGACCTGAGAGCCAGCCTAACTCTGGGAAACGAACTAGGGGTGGTAGAAGGGGAGGAGGGCAGGGGGTGGGGGGGAATGGGTGACGGGCACTGAGGGGGACACTAGATGGGATGAGCACTGGGTGTTTTTCTGTATGTTGATAAATTGAACACCAATAAAAATTAATTTATAATAAAAAAATAAAAGGCAAAAAAAAATCAACTTAGCCCAGAACCAGTAATCACTGTGCTGTTGTTTGTCTTGATTAGGTAGCTAATTCATCTATTCAGTGCTGGTGTCAATTTCACAGAGTGCCTGCTGCTCACACTTTATTTTATTTTATTTATTTTACTTTGGATCATTTGGTTATTTTTTTAATATTTTTTATTGGAGTTCGATTTGCCAACATATAGTATAACACCCAGTGTTCATCCTGGCAAGAGCCTCCCTGAGTGCCTGTCACCCAGTCACCCCCTCCCCCCACCCACCTCCCCTTCCACTACCCCTTGTTTGTTTCCCAGGGTTAGGTGTCTCTCATGTTTTGTCACCCTTTCTGATATTTCCCACTTATTTTCTCTCCTTTCCCCTATAATCCCTTTCACTATTTTTTATATTCCCCGTATGAGTGAAACCATATAATGTTTGTCCTTCTCTAACTGACTTCCATCAGCATAGCTCACACTTTTATTTTTTTTTTAATTTTTATTTATTTATGACAGTCACAGAGAGAGAGAGAGAGAGGCAGAGACACAGGCGGAGGGAGAAGCAGGCTCCATGCACCGGGAGCCTGATGTGGGATTCGATCCTGGGTCTCCAAGATCGCGCCCTGGGCCAAAAGCAGGCGCCAAACCGCTGCGCCACCCAGGGATCCCCTAGCTCACACTTTTAAAAGTCTTTCATATTCTTTATCATTAAGTTGCAATTATACCAATGTTAGAAAAAGTACGTTGATATTTTTAAGCTCAATGTGCAATTCTAATTGGGTGGGATTTTATCCTCTGGGGGTCATTGATAACTGTCTGGAGCCAGCTTTGCCTCCACACTGCTTATATATTCCTTCTCCATCACTGCAGACTTTTTGTTCTTTAGTACCTTATGCTCTTTGCTTACATAATGCCTGAAACATAGTCAGCACTCAGTTTATATTCCTGAAATATATAAAGAATTTCTCAGTGAAACTATAAAAATATGGTGTTTTAAGAAATAAGCCATTTGAAAAAACATATCCGATGTGACACAGCCAATCCCCTAAAGAGGAATATATATATATATATATATATATATATATATATATATATATATATATATATAGTAACATTTCAAATCTGTGAGTAATGCAAGTTTGTGTGAAAATCAGTCACGCTATTTCTCTTTCCCAGAAGTCACTTCCATCCACCAAATGGAACCAGGAAATGATACACAAATTTCAGAATTCCTTCTTCTGGGATTATTAGAAGAACCAGAACTGCAGCCCCTCCTATTTGGGCTTTTCCTCTCCATGTACCTCATCACTGTCTTTGGAAACTTGCTCATCATCTTGGCTGTTGGTTCTGACTCTCACCTCCACACCCCTATGTACTTCTTCCTTGCCAACCTGTCTTTTGTAGACATCTGTTTCACTTCCACCACAATCCCTAAGATGCTTCAGAACACCCAGACTCAGAGCAAAGTCATCACCTATAAGGGTTGCATTACACAGATTTATTTTCTCATAGTCTTTGCCGTGTTGGATGTCCTTCTCCTGAGTGTAATGGCCTATGACCGCTATGTGGCCATCTGTTACCCTCTGCACTACACGGTCATCATGAATCCCCAGCTCTGTGGTCTGCTTGTTCTGGTGTCCTGGATCATGTGTATCTTGAACTCCTTGTTACAAAGTTTAATGATGTTGCGGCTTTCCTTCTGTACACACTTCCAAATCCCCCACTTTTTCTGTGAACTCAATCAGATGATCCAACTTGCCTGTTCTGACACCTTTCTTAATAACTTGGTGATGTATTTTGCAGCTGTCTTGCTGGCTGGTGGTCCCTTCATTGGGATTCTTTACTCTTACTCTAAGATAGTTTCCTCCATACTTGGGATCTCATCAGCTCAGGGAAAGTATAAAGCATTTTCCACTTGTGCATCCCACCTCTTGGTTGTCTGTTTATTTTATTGTACGATGCTTGGTGTGTACCTTAGCTCTGCTGCTACCCACAGCTCTCACTCAAGTGCAGTGGCCTCAGTGATGTACACAGTGATCACACCCATGCTGAATCCCTTCATCTACAGCCTGAGGAACAGAGACAGAAAGAGGGCTCTGAAAGCATTCTTTGTGAAGGAGACTCCACATGGCCAATTGTCAAAAGACTGAAGAAGTGGCTGAGACTTCAGAGATCAAAGCCTCTGGGTCAGAAATGAATTTTATTCATATTGTATGACAAGTATTCCTCTTTCTGTTGATTTCCTTGTCTTCAACTTCTCTATGCCATGTATGTAATTCTATTAAGCTCTGCTCTCTTTGATATACTAGTGTTTTCCTTTGTATTTCCCACTTTCTGAAATTTATTTCCAACTATGGATCTGAAATATTTGGAAATTTCATTTACCTGAGACAACAGACATTTTTTATAAGTTTTTAAAATTTATTTGTGTATGTGAGAGAGAGAACACTGATAGCGAGATGGGCAGAGGGAGGGAAAGGGACAAGAAAACTCCCTGCTGAGCATGGAGAAGGACTTAATTCCAGGACCCCAAGATCATGATATGAGCCAAAGTCAGATGCTTAACTGATCTAGCCACCCAGGTCACCCAACATAGATTTTCTTTTAAGAATGAAAGAGAGACAGAACATAAAGACTCCTAACTCTGGGAAACGAACTAGGGGTGGTGGAAGGGGAGGAGGGTGGGGGGTGGGTGTGAATGGGTGATGGGCACTGAGGGGGGCACTTGACGGGATGAGCACTGGGTGTTATTCTGTATGTTGGCAAATTGAACACCAATAAAAAATAAATTTATTATTTAAAAAAAAAGAATGATCTTTCTCAAATGACAATTTCATACCAAATAATTTTTGCTTTCTTATTTTTACTACAAAAATTGTCATGAGTGATACTACATCTAGGGAATAAACTACAATTTATGGCCAATTTATATGATTTTATAGTAGAGGAAAATGTGAGATTTTTTTTTCATTTTTATGTATGACATTCCTTTGTATATCAGTATTTTAACTGCCCTTCTTGATAGTGGAAACAACATATCTGCATGTTTTTTGGTGTTCACACAGCTTTATTGTCCTCATAAGAATCCTGTTCTCTTTCAGCTTGTTGTCTGCAATGCATACCTTAGTCACTACCTTAGTCAAAATATTCATCAAACACGTTTCTAAAAGAAGCCTTCATTGAATGACAAATTTTAATAAATATATTGACTTAGAATATGACCTTGGAACAGATGACTTTTAATATCATAAAGCAAAAATTTTAATTTACACATTGTACTCTTCTAAATATTGATTCCTCATGCTATATGTCCATTCATTGAAGTATGGAGGGTTGGTGCCCATTTGTAAGGCAGATTACACATACAAGGAAAGGACTAAGTGGCAATTTCTTATTTTTATTGAGTTATGTACTTGTTTTGATCTGAAATCTTTCAGTGGTGCCTATGGTATGTCTCCTTTCATTGTAATAATGTAAACATACCTCCCTTCCTTCTGGATTTTGCTGTAACTATGAAAGGGATGGTGAATGATCATTATCATTATCATCCATTATACATGTCTATCATGCTTAGGATTCTAATTATCTTTCATGGTCAAAGAATGACTCAAGAGAGAGCTTGCATTCCTGTCTGGTCATGTGTATCAGGGTCACCAGTATTTCTCCACAAACATGTGTATCTCTTTAACCTTACCTGGTAACTGGAAAATGAATTTCAATGAGTTTTTAAATGCAGTTGTCTGATTTACACTGAAATAACAGAGTAGCCATGAATACTGTCTTTAGTAAGTATAAGAAGAAATGCCAAGAAGAATCATCAATAGCTTGTGATAAATGTCCTCATTTTTTTCAAATTTTTATTTAAATTCCAGTTAGTTAACATACAGTGCAATATTGGTTTCAAGAGTAGAATTCAGTGGTTCATCACTTATATACAATACCCAGTGCTCATCCCAACAAGTGCCTTCCTGATACTCATCACTCATCTAGCCCATCCTCTACTCACCTCCAACCATCAACCCTCAGTTTGTTCTTGATCCTTAGTAGTCTCTTATGGTTTGTTTCCCTCACTTGCTCGTTCTCTCTCTGTCTCTTTTTCTACCCCCCCCCCATAATCTCATCTGTTTTGTTTCCTAAATTCTACATATGAGTGAAATTATATGGTATTTGCCTTCCTCTGACTTATTTTGCTTAGCATAATACACTCTAGCTACATCTGTCATTACAAATGGCAAGATGTTGTTCTTTTTGATGGCTGAGTAATATTCCATTGTGTGTGTGTGTGTTTATAGATATACCACATCTTTATCCATTCATCTGTCAATAGACATTTGGGCTCTCTCCATAGACTGGCTTTTGTTGATTATGCTTCTGTAAACATTGGGGTACATGCACCCCTTCCAACCTGTATGAGATGAGATGAGAGTGGACATCCCTGTCATGTTCCTGACTTAGAGGAAAAGCTCTCAGTTTTTCCCCATTGAGGATGATATTAGCTCTGCTCTTTCATATATGTCCTTTATGATGTTGGTGTATATTCCATCTATCCCTTTGTTGGTGGTTTTTGTCAAGAAAGGAAACTATTTTGTCAAATGTTTTTTCTGCAGCTACTGAGAGAATCATTTGGTAACTTTTGTGTTTAAATCATGTTGTTTTGGGGCTTTTAAAAAATTTAAATCCAATTAATTAACATATAGGGTTATTAATTTCAAAGGTAGAGTTCAGTGATTCATCAGTTGCATATAATACCCAGTTCTCACTACATCATGTGCCTTCTTTAATGTCCATCACCCAGTTACCCCATCCTCCAGACTCCCCACCAGCAACTCTCAGTTTATTTCCTATGATTAAGAGTCTCTTATGGTTTGTCTCCCTCTCTGATTTCATCTTATTTTTCCTTCCCTTCTCCTATGCTGCTCTGTTTTGTTCCTTAAATTCTACATATGAGTGAAATCATATGAGAATTGTCTTTCTCTGATTATTTCACTTAGCATAATACCTCTAATTCCATCCACCTTGTTGCAAATGGAAAGATTTCATTTTTTTGATGGCTGAGTAGAATTCTATTATTTATATTTACCACATCTTCTTTATCCATTCATCTGTCAATGGACATCTGGTCCCTTTCCATAGGTTGGCTATTATGGACATTGCTGCTATAAACATTGGGGTGCATCTGTCCTACTGTACTTTTGGTTTCTTTTTCATTGATTTCTGCTCTAATCCTTATTAATTATCTTCTCTTGCTTGGTTGAGGCTTTATTTGCTGTTCTTTCTCCAACTCCTTCAGGTGTATGATTAGGTTGTGTATTTGAAACTTCTCTTGTTTCTTGAGTAAGTCTGTATTGCTATGTATTTCCTTCTTAGGAATGCCTTTGCTGCATCCCAAAGGTTTTAAAAAGTTGTGTTTTCGGGCAGCCCTGGTGGTGCAGCGGTTTAGCGCCACCTGCAGCCTAGGGCATGATCCTGGAGACCCTGGATCGAGTCCCATGCCAAGCTCTCTGCATGGTGCCTGCTTCTCCCTCTGCCTGTGTCTCTGCCTCTCTCTCTGTGTGTCTCTATGAATAAACAAACAAATAAATAAATAAATAAATAAATAAATAAGCTTTAAAAAATAAAAAGTTGTGTTTTCCTTTTCATTTGTTTCTACGAATTTTTAATTCCTTTTTTATGAACACATTAAAAATCAATTTGCCAACATATAATACATTACATCATTAGTTTCAGATGTAGTTTTCACTAATTCATCAGTTGCATATAACACCCAGTACTCATCACATAATATACCCTCTTTAGTGTCCACCACTCAGTTACCCCATACTCCCTACACATTTCTCCTTCAGCAACTGTCAGTTTGTTTCCCAGAGTTAAGAGTCTCTCATGATTTGACTTCCTTTCTGATTTTCCACTCATATATGTAATGTAATAAGCAATGAAAGAGATCATAAGGAAGGAGGGGAACCTGAAGGAAAAATTTTTTTAAATTCTTCTTTAATTTCCTAATTGACTTATTCATTCTTTAGCAGGAGGTTCTTTAAGCTCCAAGGATTTGCGTTCCTTCCAAATTTTCTCTTGTGATCGAGTTCAAGTTTCAAAGTATTGTGGTCAGAAAATATGCAGGGAATGATCCCAATCTTTTGGTGCCAGTTGAGGTCTGGTTTCTGACCCAGTATATGATTTATTTTGGAGAATGTTCCATGTGCACTCAAGAAGAATGTGTATTCTGTTGCTTTAGGATGGAATGCCCTAAATATATCTGTGATGTTCACCTGGTCCAGTATGTCATTCAAAGTCCATGTTTCCTTGTTGATCTTCTACTTTGAAGATGTGGTCATGCTGTGAGTAGGGTGTTAGAGTCCCCTACTATTATTGTAGTATTATCAAAATGTTTCTTTAATTTTGTTATTGTTTGGTTTATATAATTGGTTGATCCAAAGCTAGGAGCATAAATATTTATAATTGTTAGATATTCTTGTTGGATAGACCCTTTAAATAGGATACAGTGTCCCTCTTAATCTCTTATTGCAGTCTTTGGTTTAAAATAAAATTTTTCTGAGATAAAGATTGCTACCCCAGCTTTCTTTTGAGGTCCATTAGCATGATAAATTGTTTTTCACCCCTTCATTTTCAAACTGGACATACCTTTGGGTCTAAAATGGGTTTGTAGGCAGCATATGGATGGGTCTCACTTTTTTATCCAATCTGATACCCTGCGCCTTTTGAGAGGAGTATTTAGTCCATTTACACTCAGAATAACTATTGAAAGATATGAATTTAGTGCCATTGTATTACCTGTAAAGTCCCTGTTTCTGTAGATTGTCTTTGTTCTATTCTAGTCTATGTTATTTTTGGGTTGCCTCTTCACTTAAGGGACCCCCTTTAATATTTCTTGCAGGCTGGTTTAACAATCACAAATTCTTTTAGTTTCTGCTTGTCCTGGAGGCTTTTTGTCTCCTTCTTTTTTTGAATGATAGCCTTACTGGATAAAGTATCTTGGATGCATATTTTTCTCATTTAGCACCTTGAATATATCATGCCAGTCCCTTCTAGCCTTCCAGGACTCTGTGGATAGGTCTGCTGCCAGTCTAATGTTTCTACCCTAGTAAGTTAAAGACCTCTTGTCTTGGAGGCCACTTGATGGGATTAGCATTGAGTGTTATATGTTAGCAAATTGAATTTAAATTTAAAATTTTTTAAAACGACCTCTTGTCAAGCTGCTTTCAGGATTTGTTCTTTGTCTCTGAGATTTGGAAGTTTCACTATTAAATGTGGAAGTGTAGATTTATTATTATTGATTTTGGGGGGGTGGTTTCTGTGCCTCCTGGATTTAAATGCCTGTTTCCTTCCCCAGATTAAGGAAGTTCTCAGCTATGGTTTTCTCTGATATACCTTCTGGCCCTATCTCTCTTTCCTCATCTTCTGAGATCCCAATTATTCTAATATTGTTTCATTTTATGGCATCACTTATCTCTTGAATTCTTCCCTCATAATCCAGTAGTTGTTTATCTCTCTTTTACTCAGCATCTTTATTTTCCATAACTTTTCTCTTGTATCACTAATTTTCTCTTCTGCTTCATTTATCCTAGCAGTTAGAGCCTCTATTTTTATTTGTATCTCATTAATAATTTTTTATTTTGCCTTGATTAGATTTTGGTTCTTTTATCTTTCTAGAAATAGATTCTCTCTCTATCTCTCTCTCTCTCAACTCTCTCTCTTTTTTAGGTGTTTAAGGCTGCAAGGCTTCTTTTCTTCTTCTTAGTTATTTTTGCTTATTTATTTATTTATTTATTTATTTATTTATTTTTGTACATTTTTTTATTGGAGTTCGATTTGCCAACATATACTATAACACCCAGTGCTCATCCCATCAAGTGTCCCCGTCAATGCACGTCACCCAGTCACCCATTCCCCCACCTACCTCCCCTTCTAGTACCCCTTGTTTCCCAGAGTTAGGAGTCTCTCATGTTTTGTCACCCTCTTTGATATTTCCCACTCATTTTCTCTACTTTCCCTTATAATACCTTTCCCTATTTTTTATATTCCTTGTATGAGTGAAACCATATGATTGTCCTTCTCTGATTGACTTACTTATTATTACTCAGCACAATACCCTCCAATTCCATCTGTGTTGAAGCAAATGGTGGGTATTCATCATTTCTTATGGCTGAGTAATATTCCATTGCATGTATAGACCACATCTTCTTATCCATTCATCTTTTGATGGACACTGAGGCTCCTTCCACAGTTTGGCTATTGTAGACATTGCTGCTATAAACATTGGGGTGCAGGTGTCCTGGCTTTCATTGCATCTGTATCTTTGGGGTAAATCCCCAGTATTGCAATTGCTGAGTCATAGGGTAGCTCTATTTTTAACTCTTTGAAGAACCTCCACATAGTTTTCCAGAGTAGTTGTGCCATAGAAAGAGATTCTCTCGTGTTTTTTAGGCTTTTTTTCAAACCCAGCTAGTATCTTTACAATCATTATTCTGCACTCTAGTTCTGACATCTTATTTATATCCATACTGACTAGATCCCTGGCAGTCAGTACTGCCTCTTGTTCTCTTTTTTGAGGTAAGCATTTCTGTTTTGTGCTTCTGTCCAAAGAAGAATAGATGAACAAGAGAACAAAACACTTAAATAGCAATAATGACTCCAGAGAAATATACACTAAAGAAACTGGAAGAGAGCCAAAACCAAAAATAATTAATTACTTAATTAATTAAAATTTAAAGAGAGAGAGAGAGAATGTAATCAGACAGGTGACTACAAGAGAGCAATACACTGAATCCTATGTGTGTTTTGTTCTGTTAGAAAACTAGATTCCAAAATTATAGAGAAAGAAAAACTTACATATGCATAAAAAATAATTAAATAAAATGAGGGACAGAATTTATCTGTAAACAAAAATTAAAAAACAAAAAACAAGAATATAAACAGAGAGGTGAACAGAATAGAACAATATGTTGTATCATGGGTATATATTTGCGCTTTTTACTAGAAAAAAACGAGAACCCAAAAGTGTAAAGAAAGAAAACTTAAATACATGCAAAAATGAAATTACAATGAAAGCATATAATGTCTTCCTCTGTGAAATTTCTGTTTTTGTCTTTTGCCCATTTCATGATTGGATTGTTTGTTTATTTGGTGTTGAGCTGAATAAGTTCTTTATAGATCTTGGAAACTAGCCCTTTATCTGATACGTCATTTGCAAATATCTTCTCCCCTTCTGTAGGTTGTCTTTTAGTTTTGTTGACTGTATCCTTTGCTGTGCAAAAGCTTCTTATCTTGATGAAGTCCCAATAGTTCATTTTTGCTTTTGTTTCTTTTGCCTTCGTGGATGTATCTTGCAAGAAGTTACTGTGGCTGAGTTCAAAAAGGGTGTTGCCTGTGTTCTCCTCTAGGATTTTGATGGAATCTTGTCTCATTTAGATCTCTCATCCATTTTGAGTTTATCTTTGTGTATGGTGCAAGAGAGTGGTCTAGTTTCATTCTTATTCATGTGGATGTCCAATTTTCCCAGCACCATTTATTGAAGAGACTGTCTTTCTTCCAATGGATACTCTTTCCTCCTTTATTGAATATTAGTTGACCATAAAGTTCCTCAACTCCACTTCTGAGTTCTCTGTTCTGTTCCATTCATCAATGTGTCTGTTTTTGTGCCAGTACCACACTGTCTTGATGACCACAGCTTTGTAGTACAACCTGAAATCTGGCATTGTGATGCCCCCAGCTATGGTTTTCTTTTTTAAAATTCCCCTGGCTAAACATGCACATGAGAAGATGCTCTGCATCACTTGCCATCAGGGAAATAGGAATCAAAACCACAATGAGATACCACCTTACACCAGTGAGAATGGAGAAAATTAAAAAGGCAGGAAACCACAAATGTTGGAGAGGATGCAGAGAAAAGGGAACCCTCTAACACTGTTGGTGGGAATGTAATATGGTGCAGCCACTCTGGAAAACTGTGTGGAGGTTCCTCAAAGAGTTAAGAATAGACCTGCCCTCTGACCCAGCAATTGCACTGTTGGGGATTTACCCCAAAGATACAGATGCAATGAAACGCCGGGACACCTGCACCCCAATGTTTATAGGAGCAATGTCCACAATAGCCAAACTGTGGAAGGAGCCTCGGTGTCCATCAAAAGATGAATGGATAAAGAAGATGTGGTTTATGTATACAATGGAATATTACTCAGCCATTAGAAACGACAAATACCCACCATTTGCTTCAACGTGGATGAACTGGAGGGTATTATGCTGAGTGCAGTAAGTCAATCAGAGAAGGACAAACATTATATGGTCTCATTCATTTGGAGAATGTAAATAATAGTGAAAGGGAATATAAGGGAAGGGAGAAGAAATGGGTAGGAAATATCAGAAAGGGAGACAGAACATAAAGACTCCTAACTATGGGAAACGAACTAGGGATGGTGGAAGTGGAGGAAGGCGGGGGGTGGGGGTGAATGGGTGATGGGCACTGAGGGCGGCACTTGACGGGATGAGCACTGGGTGTTATTCTGTGTGTTGGTAAGTTGGTCACAGGTAGGGTGAGCAAGAGTGTGGATGGAGAGCCGGGAAGCAGGAGTGATGGACTGCTTTTCCCTGAGGGTGCACTGAGGATGGGGCCCCAAGTTTTTAGCTCTGGGGCTGGAGATTGAGAGGCCGCTATTTTCACTCTCAACCTCTAAAGCTCTGTGGAAAGCCTTTGGGGATCAAAAGCCAAGTAGAGCAATTAGGAGCCCCTGATTTATTTAAATTAAAATAAATTTATTTAAAAATAAATTTATTATAAAAAAATAAATAAAATAAAATAAAATTCCCCTGGCTATTTGGGGTCTTTTCTGATTCCACACAAATCTCAAAATAATTTGTTCTAACTCTCTGAAGAAAGTCCATGGTATTTTGATAGGGATTGCATTAAACATGTAAATTGCCCTGGGTAACATTGACATTTTCACAATATTGATTCTGCCAATCCATGAGCATGGAATATTTTTCCATCTCTTTGTGTCTTCCTCAATTTCTTTCAGAAGTCTTCTATAGTTTTTAGGTTATAGATCCTTTACCTCTTTTGTTAGGTTTATTCCTAGGTATCTTATGCTTTTGGGTGCAATTGTAAATGGGATTGACTCCTTAATTTCTCTTTCTTCAGTCTCATTGTTAGTGTATAGAAATGCCACTGACTTCTGGGCTTTGATTTTGTATCCTGCCACACTGCTAAATTGCTGTATGAGTCCTAGCAATCTTGGGGTGGAGGCTTTTGGGTTTTCTATGTAGAGTATCATGTCATCGGCAGAGGGAGAGTTTAACTTCTTCTTTGCCAATTTGAATGCCTTTAATGTCTTTTTGTTGTCTGCTTGCTGAGGCGAGGACTTCCAGTACTATGTTGAATAGCAGTGGTGAGAGTGGACATCCCTGTCTTGTTCCTGATCTTAGGGGAAAGGCTCCCAGTGCTTCCCCACTGAGAATCATATTTGCTGTGGGCTTTTCATAGATGGCCTTTAAGATGTTGAGGAATGTTCCCTCTATCCCTACACTCTGAAGAGTTTTGATCAGGAATGGATGCTGTATGTTGTCAAATGCTTTCTCTGCATCTAATGAGAGGATCATACAGTTCTTGTTTTTTCTCTTGCTGATATGATGAATCACATTGATTGTTTTACGAGTGTGAACCAGCCAACACGCACATGAGAAAATGCTCTGCATCACTTGCCATCAGGGAAATACAAATCAAAACCACAATGAGATACCACCTCATACCAGTGAGAATGGGGAAAACTAACAAGGCAGGAAACCACAAGTTTGGAGAGGATGCAGAGAAAAGCGAACCCTCTTACACTGTTGGTGGGAATGTGAACCGGTGCAGCCACTCTGGAAAACTGTGTGGAGGTTCCTCAAAGAGGTAAAAATAGACCTGCCCTATGACCCAGCATTTGCACTGTTGGGGATTTACCCCAAAGATACAGATGCAATGAAACACCGGGACACCTGCACCCCGATGTTTATAGGAGCAATGTCTACAATAGCCAAACTGTGGAAGGTGCCTCGGTGTCCATCGAAAGATGAATGGATAAAGAAGATGTGGTTTATGTATACAATGGAATATTACTCAGCCATTAGAAATGACAAATACCCACCATTTGCTTCAACGTGGATGGAACTGGAGGGTATTATGCTGAGTGAAATGAGTCAATCGGAGAATGGCAAACATTATATGTTCTCATTCATTTGGGGAATATAAATAATAGTGAAAGAGAATAGAAGGGAAGGGAGAAGAAATGCGTAGGAAATATCAGAAAGGGTGACAGAACATAAAGACTCCTATCTCTGGAAAATGAACTAGGGGTGTTGGAAGGGGAGGAGGTTGTGGGGGGTGGAGGTGAGTGAGTGCCGGGCACTGAGGGGGGCAGTTGATGGGATGAACACTGGGTGTTATTCTGTATGTTGGCAAATTGAACATCAATAAAATATAAATTTATTATTAAAAAAAGAAAGCATAAATGTATCTGTAAAGATGAAGATTAAAAAAAAACATAAAAGAGGACAGAGAGAATATAACCAGACAGGTGAATAGAACAGAGTTATACTCTAGATTCTGGGTATAATCTGGTCTGTTTGTTAGAAAAAATTAAATCCTAGAATTGTAAATAAATATACATACAAAAATAAAATTAAATATAATGAGAAGATAGAATGTAACTAAAAATGAAGTTTAAAGATGAGTTTAAAAAGAGTTGATAAAATAAGAAAATGGTTGAAAAAAGAAAGAGAAAATAAGTGAAATTGAAAGACTAAATAATCTTGAAAAAAAAAACAACCTCATGAATTCTATATACTATTTTTCCCTAGCCCTGGAGTTTTGCAGTCCTGTGTGATTGGTAAGCTTCGTAATAGTGGATGTTCTTGTTGATCTTCTGGGGGAGGGCCTGTTGCACTGATTCTCAGGTGTCTTTGCCCCAGGCAGAATTAAACCACCCTTGTTAGGGGGCCACACTAAGAAGGGGCTCCTGATTGCTCTACTTGGCTTTTGTTCCCCGAAGGCTTTTCACAGAGCTTTAGAGGATGAGAGTGAAAATAGCGGCCTCCCAATCTCCAGCCCCAGAGCTAAAAACTTGGGGCCCCATCCTCAGTGCACCCTCAGGGAAAAGCAGTCCATCACTCCTGCTTCCCTGCTCTCCAACCACACTCTTGCTCACCCAGCCTGTGACCAAGCGTTTCTATCTCAGGCATGCAACCCCACTTCCTGTCCCCAGACCCTACAGACTCCTGCTGTGTGCACCCAAGACGCTCCTCTCAGGGGATGGAGGGTGTTCTGCCCAAGGTTCTGCCACTTTCTGGGCCCCTGATCAAAGAGTGGATTCCTAATTGGTCTTCAGTTTCTGGTTTATGGAAACACTGAGGTGAAGCCCACTCCTGGGCTTGTTGATTGCAGCAAGTGGCTTCCCCACTCCGATACCTGGGAACTCTGCTGCAATCAGACATCCTGATCTTTCTGGGTGATCCTGAGACCACATTGACCCACCGAGAATCTTCCTGGATGATCCTTTTTTTTTTTTAATTTTTATTTATTTATGATAGTCACAGAGAGATAGAGAGAGAGGCAGAGACACAGGCAGAGGGAGAAGCAGGCTCCATGCACCGGGAGCCCGACGTGGGATTCGATCCCCGGTCTCCAGGATCGCACCCTGGGCCAAAGGCAGGCGCCAAACCGCTGCGCCACCCAGGGATCCCTTCCTGGATGATCCTGAGACCACACTGTCCCACCTGGAAATCTGCCCCTGCTTTACCACCTAAGCAGCTTTCAGGCAGGGAAGTCGAGGGACTTCCTCGGAAGTCCTAAGCAGCTTTCAGGCAGGAAGTCGAGGGACTTTCCCATTTTGCACTCCACTGCTCTATCACTTTCCAGTAGCCAACCTAGGAAGCTTCCTTCCTCCTTGTTTTATCTTCAGAGATATATCACCTTAGAGTCACTTCTCTGCACCTCCTACTTAGTAGAAAGCAGTCGCTTTTCTATTTGTAGAATTGCAGCAGTTCTTTTCTTAGATCTCCAGTTGAGTTCACAGGTGTTCAGAATGATTTGATAACGTTCTAGCTGAATTCCTGGGGCCAGATGAAATAAGGTCTCCTACTCCTCTGCCATCTTGGAAAGTCCCAGGGTCAAATAATTCTTATCCTTTCCTTTATTGATGTGGTATATCGCATTGGTTGATTTGTGAATACTGAACCACTCCTTCTGTCCTCTATTATGTTCACTTTGATTATTGAATCAGTTGGCTATTGTTGCATAACAATAACAAGCCACCCTAAAAGAAAATGATTTAATATAATTCCTTTATTACCAAGTGATATTGTATATTGAGAAGTTGTTTTGAGCTGTTCTCTTCTCTTTGTGGGTCTAAAGTCAGCTGTGGGTCTTTCCATTGTGTTTCTAAGGCTTATTCATGATGTTCTGTGTGTGGCCACAGGACTTTTCTCTCTTGAGCCAATATATGATCAGTTAACTCTGTTTCTGCATGTATTTTTATATTCTATTCTACAGGGGGAAAAATGAACTAAGGGTGGTGGAAGGGGAGGAAGGCAGGGGGTGGGGGTGACTGCTTGGCGGGCACTGAGGGGGGCACTTGATGGGATGAGCACTGGGTGTTATTCTGTATGTTGGAAAATTGAAGACCAATAAAAAATAAATGTATTATTTTAAAAAAGAGTGCAAATATATCTATGTGTGTATTTATTTGTATACATTTTTATTTCAAATAAACACACATGGACATAAAACAGACTCATTTTAAAAAATAATTTTCTTATTTGAGTATAGTTGGCACACAATGTTACACTAGTTTCAGGTGTACAACATAGTGTTTCATTTCTCTATATATTAGGGTGCTCACCACAAGTGTAGCTACTCTCCATCACCCTACAACACTATTACAACATCATTGACAGTATTTCATATGATGTACCTTTTTTTTTTACTTTTTTGGTATGTTTTTTTATTGGAGTTCAATTTGCCAACATATAGTAAAACACCCAGTGTCATCCTGTCACATACCCCACTCAGTGCCCGTCACCCCATCCCCCCACCCAGCTCCCCTTCCACTATCCCTTGTTCTTTTCCCAGAGTCAGGAATCTTTCATGTTCTGTCACCCTCTCTGATATTTCCCATTCATTTTCTCTCCTTTCCCCTTTATTGTTTTTAAAGATTTTATTTATTTATTCATGAGAGAGAGAGAGAGAGAGAGAGAGAGAGAGAGCCAGAGACACAGGCAGAGGGAGAAACAGGCTCCCTGTAGGGAGCCGGATGAGGGAATAGATCCTGGGTCTCTAGGATCAGACCCCCCGCTGAAGGCAGTGCTAAACTGCTGAGCCACCCGGGCTGCCCAATCTCCTTCCCCCCTTTTTTCTAATAAATATATTTTTTATTGATGTTCAATTTGCCAACATATAGAATAACACCCAGTTCTCATCCCGTCAAGTGCCCCCCTCAGTGCCCATCACCCAGTTACCCCCACCCCCCGCCCACCTCCCTTTCTACCACCCCTAGTTCGTTTCCCAGTGTTAGGAGTCTCTCGTGTTCTGTTTCCCTTTCTGATATTTCTCTCTCATTTTTTTCTCCTTTCCATTTTATTCCCTTTCACTACTTTTTATATTCCCCAAATGAATGAGACCATATAATGTTTGTCCTTCTCTGATTGACTTGGCCACAGTAACTCCTTTCCCCTTTAATCCCTTTCACTAATTTTTATATTCCCTATGTGAATGAAGGCGTATAATATTTGTCCTTCTCTGATTGACTTACCTCACTCAGCATAATACCCTCTAGGTCCCTCCACGTCGAAGCAAATGGTGGGTATTTGTCATTTCTAATGGCTGAGTAATATTCCATTGTATACATAGACCACGTCTTTATCCATTCATCTTTCAATGGACACTGAGGCTCCTTCCACAGTTTGGCTATTGTGGACATTGCTGCTGTAAACATTGGAGTGGAGGTGTCCTTCCCTTTCACTGAATCTGTATCTTTGGGGTAAATCCCCAACAGTGCAATTGCTGGGTGGTAGGGCAGGTCTATTTTTAACTCTGAGGAAGCTCCACCCAGTTTTCCAGAGTGGCTGCACCAGTTCACATTCCCACCAACAGTGCAAGAGGGTTCCCATTTACAATGTGCCTTTTATGCATGACTCATTCATTCCATAACTGGAAGCTTGTAACTACCACTCCCCTTCACCCATTATGCCTCCCCCCACCTCCCTTCTAGCAAGCATAAGTTTGTTCTCTATATTGATAAGTCTAGTCCTGCTTTTTTTTTTTTAAAGATTCATTTGGGTTTTTTGAGAAAGAGAGTGCAGAGAGAGGGAGAGAGGGAGAGGGTGGAATCTGATGCAGGGTTCCATTGAACAACCCTCAGATCATGACCTGAGCCAAATCAAGAGTCAGATGTTCAGCCAACTGAGCCACCCAGGTGCCCCTGTTTCTCCTTTCTTGTGTGTTTGTTCATTTTAAACACAGAGTCATTAATAATCTCTTCTTATATATTGAAAGAAAACTTGAGAGAAAGTTGAAGAGTGTAGATATAAAAAGAATAAATATTTGTATTATCATGAAATTAACAGAATGTGGTCCCACAGACACAAAATTTAAAGTAAATGATATACATACATTTAAATGATGAACTAGTTTTCCCATCTTAATGCCTCAAAGACATCAAAATCTGAGGCACATTTGCATTTATTCACTGAGAAGTTCTCAACCAGCTAAAGAGGATGAATATCTCCAAATTAATCTTAAATTTCTTCTTCTACTTAAAGGTGAGATTAATAAACAAATGCTTTTCCCAGGGAAACCTCAGTGAATGAATGGAGAAGCTTAATCTCAGTTTCCTCAACAAAAGTTTATTGGATAAATGTTTGTATTCAAGTCTTAATGCTAATGTAAAATGACTACATTAGTGTTTTACAGTAAGTTTATGCTCTTAGAATTATATAGGTCAGAAGTCTGAAGTAGTCCTCATTGGGCTAAAATGAAGATGTTTGCAAGGCTTGGTTGATTCTGGAGTCCACAGGGAAGAATCTATTTGTTCTAAGCTCATAATATAATGCAAAAAAATCTAAATATACTTCTTTCTTTTTTTAATATTTTATTTATGTGAGTGAGAAAAAGTCCATGTGTGTGAGAAGCAGAGGGAGAAAGGAGAGAGACAAACAGACGACACTGAGCCTTGGGACCAACAGGGGCTTGATCCCAGAGAGGACTCAATGACCTGAGCTGAAACCAAGAGTTGGATGCTCAACTGACTAAGCCTCTCAAGTGACCTTACATGTATTTCTTGTAATTAACAAACGCTTCACAACAAGGGACTAAATGACAGCTCTTAATTTATACGTTTGAAATTCTTAATTGTTAAATGTGTTATAAAGTTGATGTCTTGCTCAAGGTTCATATCAAAGGAACTTAGTTCTCCTTCTTGTTGAAAAGGAAAACAGTGATTTTTCTGTAGATGGCAGGGCTGTGTCTCCACCACAAGTCAACATTTTGGACACCCAAGGGATCTAATCCAGACGATTGCTCAGTCCTACACATTGGGGAAAAGTTGAAATCAGGGTTGAGATAAGGTGCCAAGAGGTCTGAACTCTGGCAGCAGCTGAGTTCTGAGGAAGGAGCAATTAACTCTGGATTCACTTGGTTATAACCTGGTCTGTTGGGAAAACACAATCTCCAGGAAAATTTTCCTTTGTGTCCAGACCAGTGTCTCACAAGTAAATCATGTGCTTAGCGGTTGGAGGAGTAGGAGGGAAATGTGCCTCATGAATAGACAGAGAAAGCTCTAAATATCCCCTCTGTGGCAGCCCTCTGCCTGTGCCACCGTGGGCTGGATGGGACCTGGTAGTTGCCTCTGGAGTCCTAAGCTTGGCTGGGAGACGAGTGCCAGCCTCCTTCCTGCCGTCTTGTGTGGGGACTGAGTTTAGTCACCATCGTCCCCACCCAGGAGGAATTCAGACTGCTACACGAGACTCCCTCAGAGTTCCCTTACAGGTGAGTCCCAGAGCCCAGCAGGTCCCATAGGAAAGTGTAGGAGACAATCCAAGCCAGGCGTATTGACCTGAGGTCAGCTGATAGCCACCAGCCTAGCCCAGAACCTAAAGATCTCTATGCTCATTTGCTTGCCTGATGAGCTACTTAATGGATTCATTGATTATGTTAAACAGAGAAGTGGACATTTATTTTCTGTATTGTGCATTGTCTCTACTAGGTTTTTGCATTTGTATAGTACGGTCAGGGGGGTTTTATTCCCATTTTTTATTGAATTCTTTCAAAAAGTAATTGGAGGGGGGTTTTGTTTTTATTTTACCAACTTTGTTGTACGCATTGAGTTCTATTGTGTTTGTACACGTATATGTAGAGAATTGTCTTTATTAGAAGTATGGGCTCAAATCTGTCACTCAGTTATATGGTTTTCTCTACATTGCTTATTTTATTTTATTATTCTTACTGAAAAAATGACTGTCACAATAATACTTCACCTGCCAATCCTTGCAATAAACAAAATAGAAAATAAATGAAATGATATTTTGTACATTGAGTGCTAATAAATCACCTCTATACATATTTCCCACTTCTTTCACATCTTTGTCATTCCCTATGGGTCCTTTGGTCTCTTTGTGATGACATATATTTCTAAAAGTTGCATCATCTTTGACCATCATTTCTTCTGTACATTTGACTGAACATCACCTTTACCTTCCATGAGCATATTTCAATCCACATATCTTATGTGAGAAAAATATTTTCACATAGATATTACTGCCTCCTCAGCTGTAAAGTTCACCTTCTCATATTCTTTTATTCCAAGTCTTTGGATATTTAATCTGTAATTAGCGACTCACCTTGATAGCGCTCAATTATTATTTTATGTTTTTATATACATTAGTTTTAGATCCTCATATAATTTTGTTTGGAGATATGGTACATTGTTATTTTGAAACCACTATACTTGACCTGATTTTGTTCCTCCTGACACCTTTTCGTTCTTACATTCTTGGTGTCTTCTAAAACTTAAGTTCCTAGATGATGCATACATACATATTCACACACCATACAAATGGATGAGTAGTATCCTGTGCTCATCATGAATGTTCTTTAAGTTCTGGGGCAGTCTTGTTTTCTACCTGTGTTTAATATTTCTTCTTACTCAGTAATACCTCATGGACTTGCCTCTAGTCAACTAGAGTAGTGCTTATTTTTTATTTCAGATTCTGCATAATATTTCAGATTGTGGCTGTGCCATGCACACATTGAAAGTGTTTTCTTTATCAGTACTTTGCTGTTAAAACAATTCTACCGGGATCCCTGGGTGGTGCAGCGGTTTAGCGCCTGCCTTTGACCCAGGGCGCGATCCTAGAGACCCTGGATCGAGTCCCACGTCGGGCTCCCGGTGCATGGAGCCTGCTTCTCCCTCTGCCTGTGTCTCTGCCTCTCTCTGTGTGTGTGTGTGTGTGTGTGTGTGACTATCATAAATAAATTTAAAAAATTAAAAAAAGACAATTCTACCAAAATATTTTGAGATTGTTATGTTAAAAATCTGGTTGTCCACTGGAGGAGATACTGTTCCCCAGCGGGACCGTGAGCAGTTTGGAGGTCACATGGGAGGTGTCAGGAATGCCAGGGATGCTCTAAACATCTTACAAAGCCCAACACACACACCACCATGAGAATGGACTGGACCAGAAGGTCAGTAACACTGAGATTAAGAATTCTTGAGTAAGAAGTGGGTAGGAAATATCAGAAAGGGAGACAGAACATAAAGACTCCTGACTCTGGGAAACGAACTAGGGGTGGTGGAAGGGGAGGAGGGTGGGGGTGGGGGTGAATGGGTGCCGGGCACTGAGGGGGGCACTTGACGTGATGAGCACTGTGTGTTATTCTGTATTTTGGCAAATTGAACACCGATAAAAAATAAATTTATTATTAAAAAAAAGACTGTGAGTCAATCGGAAAAGGACAAACATTATATGTTCTCATTCATTTGGGGAATATAAATAATAGTGAAAGGGAATAGAAGGGAAGGGAGAAGAAATGGGTAGGAAATATCAGAAAAGGACACAGAACATAAAGACTCCTAACTCTGGGAAACGAATTAGGGGTGGTGGAAGGGGAGGAGGGCAGGGGGTGGGGGTGAATGGGTGACGGGCACTGAGGGGGGCACTTGACGGGATGAGCACTGGATGTTATTCTGTATGTTGGCAAATTGAACACCAATAAAAAATAAATTTATTATTTAAATAAAAAGACCGTGGAGAGATTAAGGAAATAAAAGAACGTATTCAAAATTAAAAAATATATATGTATTTTAATATTTATATCTGCCTTCAGGTTGTCTTCCCAACATTGTAACAGTTCATGTTTCTGTCAGAAATATTAGAGAATCTTCATCTCCTACCTGTTTAAAAATTCCAGTACAATCACCAAGAAAGATCTTTATATTGTCTCACAGGCTGATGAGTGTGCAAGAGATTTCTTGCTGTTTTCTTAAGTCATTACTAAATTTGAGCAAAAATTTATGTATTTGACCACCAGGTTCATTGTTAGATGCCTATGATTATTATACATCCTTAAACTCTATGCCTATTCTGCAGCTAGTAGCATTATTATTCAATGACTTTTGGTTGTATATATTGTTCACAAAAATTTTTAAATTTTATATAGTTAAGTATGTCTCTCTCCTTACTTCTGATTTTCCTGCCTTAATTACAATGGTTTTGTTCACCTGTAGCTTGTATACATATTTTTCACCTTCACTTGAATGAACTGTTCTCATTTACATAGAGGTCTGTAATCCCTCTGAATTGTTTTCAGTGTACAAGTCTAGGAACCGATTTATTTTCTTTCAGATGGATAGCATATGTGCCAACTTGTACGGTACAACCTTTACCCACTAAATTGAAACACAACCTTGTCATATATGAAATGTCCCTGTGCACTGAAACCTAGTTCCTGATTCCTTCAACAAATATGAGCAGAGCATCTGCTCAGTCTAGAGAGTCCTAGGGACTTTCTATGCTATATTCCCTTATGCCAAGATTATTGCTAAATTAATTATCAATCCACTTTAACATTGTTCAATTACTACTATCGCACATCACATCTTAGTTCATTTCAATGCTCCATTCAGTTTTGTCTAACACGGTTGTGTGAAACCACTCTACATAACTGGCTTCGATGCTGCTGCCCATCCTTTTAGGTCAGAACTTCTCATTTTCTCAATTTGTTTCCCTGTGAGTGTGCATATGCTCACATCTCATTTTGAAATCTACAGTGAACAATGTTGGTGAAGGCCCTGCTCCTTTGGTGTTTGCATAATGATGGTGGAGTTATGGTACTAGAGTGCAGGTGTGAATCTTATGGAGATGATCATTTAGAGCCAGAGGACACAGGTGGGTGCACAATTTTGAACAGTGAGTTCTGAACTGGCCTTTGGGTGTTGTGCAAAGACCAGAAATGGGACAGAGTGCACACACTGTGTTTGTCCAAAATCCAGCAGAATCCAAATCCCAGGAAAAGCCAAGAAAAGATGCTACATGAGGAAAGGGAGAGGGAAGTCTCCACCCCCTTGAAGATCCCAAGAGGGATCTTGGTCAAATAAATAAGAGGGAAGCATAGACAAAACAGTCTCCTCCTGTTCATCCTACCATGCTGGACCATGCTTGCTTGGCCTGTTTCCTCTGCTGAATTGCTGATTTCTCCCCTTAGCACACTTTTCTCTTAGCATATTCACTCTGTAAGGCAAATGACATCATGAAGATATCACTATTTTAATCAATCAATTAATCACTGAATTAATTTTGCTCCTTTATTATTTTTTCAGGGTATCAGGGAGATAGCAAAAGTTGGAATGTTGTCTGAACCAGGAATGCTTTCTTCCTTTTGGTATCTCAGGTTTCAGTGACCACCTGAACCATTAGATCTTTTTGCCACCTCTGTTTGACTTCTCTCTCTTTCTCTGGTTTTTGAACAGATTGTGTTTCTTTAAATGTAGCACAGAAAATGAGCATGCTGGTCTGACTTGTCAATTTTATTTGTCCATGGTACACTTGTTATTTGGAGTGTCAGGTTGCCTTTTATATTGTTCAGTGGAATTATCACTGATCTAGCCAACCTGATTTAGAGCCGTTCCAGCTTCATCATTGAGGCTGGGGGTGAGGAGTCATGGTAAGAGCACAGCCCAGGGAGTAATGATCTGGTATGTGTTGGTGTGTGTGTGTGTATGTGTGTGTGTATTTGTATGTGTGTATGCATGTGCCTGTGGAGTGGGAACAGTCTTAAGAGCAGGGGTATATGGTCCAATATGTTCCAAGTTGACTCAATCACCTGATGGGATGGTACTCAGCAGTAGCTGCATTCCAGTTTATAGGATCCCTTTGCAGGTAGATTATAAAATACAAGAAGTACATATTGTGCGTGAATGACTCCTTTTTCTTGAAGTTTAGCCAGCAGAGAAGACACTTATTTCTTTGAAATTGCATGAAACTATCTCCCATCACTTTCCTGCTTACTCCACTTCCCACACTTGCTTCATTTTTTGGACTCAGGTAGCTCCAAATAGTATAATCTTCAGGGGCTATGCAGAGGCTATTCCCTCTGCCAGCACACACTTCCCCAGACATACTCATGGCTCCTTCCCTCTCTTCCCTGGGGTCTCTTTTCAAATGTCACATTATTTATTGGTCTTGCCTGAACACCAATTACAAAATGACACTCAACTATTCCATCCCATTCAGTTTTCCCTCCCTTCTCTATGATTCTCTGTGCTCTTTCTTATAATCCCCATATGAGTGAAACATTAAATAATTATATTTCTCTAATTGACTTATTTTGCTCAGCATAATACCCTCCAGTTCCATCCATGTCAGTGTAAAAGGTAAGTGTTCATCCATTCTGATCGCTGAATAAAATTCCATTGTACATATATACACCATGTCTCTGTATCCATTCATCTTTCAACTGACATCTCAGCTCTTTCCACACTTTGGCTCTTGTGGACATTGCTGCTATGAAATTGGGGTGCAAGTGCCCCTTTGGATCACTACATTTGTTTCTTTGGAGTGAATACTTAGTAGTGCAATTACTGGGTTGTATGGTAGCTCTAGTTTTAACTTCTTGAGAAACCTCCATACTGTTTCCCAGAGAGGTTGTAGCTGCTTGTATTCCCCCAACAATATAAGAGCACTCCCCTTTCTCGACATCCTTGGCAACATTTGCTTGTTAATTTTAGCCATTCTGACTGGTGTGAAGTGGTATCTCATTGTGATTTTGATTTGTATTTCCCTGATGGCAAGTGATGTGGAGCATTTTCTCAAGTCTGTTGGTCATTTGTATGTCTTCCTTGGAGAAATATCTCTTCTTGTCTTCTGCCCATTTCTTGACTGGATTTTTTGTTTTGGGGGTGTTGAGCTTGATAAGTTCTTTCTACATGTTGGATACTACCCTTTCTCTGAAATGTCATTTGCAAATATATTACCCCATTTGTTAGTTGCCTTTTGGTTTTCTTGACTGTTTTCATTGCTGTGCAAACCTTTTTTTGTTAATAATAAATTTATTTTTTATTGGTGTTCAATTTGCCAACATACCGAATAACACCCAGTGCTCATCCTGTTAAGTGTCCCCTTTCAATCCTGATGAAGTCCAATTGTTCATTTTCACCTTTTTCCCCTTCCCTTTGGAGATGTGTCTATCAAGAAGTTGCTGAGCCAGGGTCACAGAGGTTGATTCCTGTATTCTCCTTTAAGATTTTGATGGATTCCAGTCTCACATTTAGATCTTTCATCCATCTTGAGTTTGTATGGTTTATGAATGGTTTAAGAAAATGGTCCAGCTACATTCTTTTACATGTGGCTGTCAAATTTTCCCAGCACCATTTACTGAAGACTGTCTTGTTTTCCATTGAATATTCCTTCCTGCCTTCTGGAAGATTAGTTGACCATAGAGTTGAGGGTCCATTTCTGGTTCTCTTTTCTGTTCCATTGGTCTATGTGACTGTTTTTATTCCAGTATCATACTGTCTTGATAATTACAGCTTTATAATATACCTTAAAGTCAGTGATTGTGATGCCACCACCTTTGGTTTTCTTCTCAACATTCCTCTGGCTATTCAGGGTCTTTTCTGGTTCCATGTGAATCTTAGGATTATTTGTTCCAGCTCTGCAAAAAAATATTAATGATATTTTGTTAGGGATTGCATTGAACACGCATTAAGTAGGCACATGATGTAATGAGCACTGGGTGTTATATGTAACTGCTAAATTATTGAACACTATATCTTAAACTAAGTGTATACTTTCTATGGGCTAACTGAATTCAAATTAAGAAAGCACTTGTATCCACTCTCTCCTTAATACTCACTTTTGTTCTCTTCATAGCACTTGCCACCCACTGATGTTTTGTTAATATTTTTGTTTGTGTTAGCTCTCCATCATTGGATTTTTAGTGGCTTTTTGTTTTTTTTATAATAAATTTATTTTTTATTGGTGTTCAATTTGCCAACATACAGAATAACACCCAGTGCTCATCCCTTCAAGTGCCCCCCTCAGTGCCCGTCCCCCATTCACCCCCACACCCCGCCCTCCTCCCTTTCCACCACTCCTAGTTCGTTTCCCAAAGTTAGGAGTCTTTATGTTCTGTCTCCCTTTCTGATATTTCCTACCCATTTCTTCTCCCTTCCCTTCTATTCCCTTTCACTATTATTTATATTCCCCAAATGAATGAGAACATATAATGTTTGTCCTTCTCCGGTTGACTTATTTCACTCAGCATAATACCCTCCAGTTCCATCCACATTGAAGCAAATGGTGGGTATTTGTCATTTCTAATGGCTGAGTAATATTCCATTGTATACATAAACCACATCTTCTTTATCCATTCATCTTTCGATGGACACCGAGGCTCCTTCCACAGTTTGGCTATTGTGGCCATTGCTGATAGAAACATCGGGCTGCAGGTGTCCCGGCATTTCATTGCATCTGTATCTTTGGGGTAAATCCCCAACAGTGCCATTGCTGGGTTGTAGGCCAGGTCTATTTTTAACTCTTTGAGGAACCTCCACACAGTTTTCCAGAGTGGCTGCACCAGTTCACATTCCCACCAACAGTGTAAGAGGGTTCTCTTTTCTCCAATCCTCTCCAACATTTGTGGTTTCCAGCTTTGTTAATTTTCCCCATTCTCACTGGTGTGAGGTGGTATCTCAATGTGGTTTTGATTTGTATTTCCCTGATGGCAAGTGATGCGGATCATTTTCTCATGTGCCTGTTGGCCATGTCTATGTCTTCCTCTGTGAGATTTCTGTTCATGTCTTTTGCCCATTTCACAATTGGATTCTTTGTTTCTTTGCTGTTGAGTTTAATAAGTTCTTTATAGATCTTGGAAACTAGCCCTTTATCTGATACGTCATTTGCAAATATCTTCTCCCATTCTGTAGGTTGTCTTTTAGTTTTGTTGACTGTATCCTTTGCTGTGCAAAAGCTTCTTACCTTGATGAAGTCCCAATAGTTCATTTTTGCTTTTGTTTCTTTTGCCTTCTTGGATGTATCTTGCAAGAAGTTACTGTGGCCAAGTTCAAAAAGGGTGTTGCCTGTGTTCTCCTCTAGGATTTTGATGGAATCTTGTCTCACATTTAGATCTTTCATCCATTTTGACTTTATCTTTGTGTATGGTGAAAGAGAGTGGTCCAGTTTCATTCTTCTGCATGTGGATGTCCAATTTTCCCAGCACCATTCATTGAAGAGACTGTCTTTCTTCCAATGGATAGTCTTTCCTCCTTTATCGAATATTAATTGAACATAAAGTTCAGGGTCCACTTCTGGGTTCTCTATTCTGTTCCATTGATCTATGTGTCTGTTTTTGTGCCAGTACCACACTGTCTTGATGACCACAGCTTTGTAGTACAACCTGAAATCTGGCATTGTGATGCCCCCAGCTATGGTTTTCTTTTTTAAAACTCCCCCTGGCTATTTGGGGTCTTTTCTGATTCCACACAAATCTTAAAATAATTTGTTCTAACTCTCTGAAGATAGTCCATGGTATTTTGATAGGGATTGCATTAAACGTGTAAATTGCCCTGGGTAACATTGACATTTTCACAATATTAATTCTGCCAGTCCATGAGCATGGAATATTTTTCCATCTCTTTGTGTCTTCCTCAATTTCTTTCAGAAGTGTTCTCTAGTTTTTAGGGTATAGATCTTTTACCTTTTGGTTAGGTTTATTCCTAGGTATCTTATGCTTTTGGGTGCAATTGTAAATGGGATTGACTCCTTGATTTCTCTTTCTTCAGTCTCATTGTTAGTGTATAGAAATGCCATTGATTTCTGGGCATTGATTTTGTACCCTGCCACACTGCCAAATTGCTGTATGAGTTCTAGCAATCTTGGGGTGGAGGCTTTTGGGTTTTCTATGTAGAGTATCATGTCATCGGTGAAGAGGGAGAGTTTAACTTCTTCTTTGCCAATTTGAATGCCTTTAATGTCTTTTTGTTGTCTGATTGCTGAGGCGAGGACTTCCAGTACTATGTTGAACAGCAGTGGTGAGAGTGGACATCCCTGTCTTGTTCCTGATCTTAGAGGAAAGGCTCCCAGTGCTTCCCCACTGAGAATGATATTTGCTGTGGGCTTTTCATAGATGGCCTTTAAGATGTTGAGGAATGTTCCCTCTATCCCTACACTCTGGAGAGTTTTGATCAGGAATGGATGCTGTATTTTGTCAAATGCTTTCTCTGCCTCTATTGAGAGGCTTATATGGTTCTTGTTTTTTCTCTTGCTGATATGATCTATCATATTGATAGATCATAAATCACATTGATTGCTTTACGAGTGTTGATCTATCCTTCCAATATGGGGATAAATCCTACTTGGTCATGATGAATAATCTTCTTAATGTATTGTTGGATCCTATTGGCTAGTATCTTGTTGAGAATTTTTGCATCCATGTTCATCAGGGATATTGGTCTGTAATTCTCCTTTTTGGTGGGGTCTTTGTCTGGTTTTGGAATTAAGGTGATGTGAGGACGATCTGGCTGCGACATCTGTCACCCCATTGATCGCCAGGGTTGATTCGGCTGATCTGGCTGGCTAGGCGGGTGTCCCTTTCATCCCTCACCGCTCCATGTGCATCCCTCCTGAAGCTGGGCGCTGGGTCGAAGTGGACGACCATCCCCGATAGAGGAGGACCGTTCTTCGGTCAAGGGTATACGAGTAGCTGCGCTCCCCTGTTAGAACCTCCAAACAAGCTCAAGGTCCATTTAGTGGCTTTTTATTTCAGGATCCTGTACTCTTTGGCTGGACATTGCCTGGACCGTGTTTGACATTCAATACATATTTCTCACTTGTTTTAAAGGCATCCTAATAAAACAGTAGAATGCATGACATCTGTAGGGGAATGGGGAAAATTAGACCAAATGCTTAATCAGAGATGAAACAGGAGGGAATCCTTTCAAGGGGAAAATCCCTACACAAGATACTGAAATTAATTTCTCTATTTTTAAAAGATTTTATTTATTTATTTGAGAAAGAGAACATACTGGGGAGGCACAGAAGGAGAAGGAAAGGAGACTCCCCACTGAGCAAGGAGCTCAACAATGCAGGGCTACATCTTAGGACCCAAAGATCATGACCTGAGCCAAAGGCAGACACTTGAGCCACACATGTGCTCCCTTAGATTAATTCCTTGACTGAAAAATACAAGTTGTTGCATGTCAAACACGTGAGCATTCCCCTACATGTGAAAAATTAATGTTTTTTCCTCTTTCCTGGTAGTCAGTGCAACCACATGCAACCAGAAAATGATACATGGGTATCAGAATTCCTTCTTCTGGGATTATCAAAGGAATCAGAACTTCAGTCCATCATATTTGGGCTTTTCCTTTCCATGTACCTGATCACTGTCTTTGGAAACCTGCTCATCATCCTGGCCATCAGCTCTGACTTCCATCTCCACACTCCCATGTACTTCTTCCTTGCCAACCTGTCCTTTGCTGACATCTGTGTCACCTCCACCACCGTCCCAAAGATGCTGCTGAACGTCCAGACTCAGAGCCAAGTCATCACCTATGCAGGTTGCATCACACAGATGCACTTTTTCATAATCTTCTCAGGGTTGGACATCTATCTCCTGGCTGTGATGGCCTATGACCGTTTTGTAGCCATCTGTCATCCTCTGCAGTACATGGTCATCATGAACCCCCGGCTCTGTGGACTGTTGCTTTTGGTGTCCTGGATTACAAATGTCTTGCATTCCTTGTTACAGACCTCAATTGTGTTGCAGCTGTCCTTCTGTAAAAAGGCAGAAATCTCCCACTTTTTCTGTGAACTCAATCAGATGATTCAACTTGCCTGTTCTGACAGCTTTCTCTATAACATGGTGATGTATTTTGTAGCTGTCCTGCTGGGTGGGGGCCCCCTCCCTGGGATCCTTTACTCTTATTCCAGGATAGTTTCCTCCATAATTGGGATATCATCAGCTCAGGGCAAGTATAAAGCATTTTCCACCTGTGCATCTCACCTCTCAGTTGTCTCCTTATTTTTTTGTTCTGGTCTTGGAGTGTACCTCAGCTCTGCTGCTCCCCACAGCTCCCACACAAGTGCAGTGGCCTCCGTGATGTACACAGTGGTCACACCCATGCTGAACCCCTTCATCTACAGCCTGAGGAACAGAGACATAAAGAGGGCTCTGAAAAGAGTCACTGGGGTTCCAGTGATGTAAGGGCCTATTGTCTGCGGGCTGAAGAATTGCCCATGATTGCAGAGTTCACAGTCTCAGAGCCTAGACCTGCTATTCTTCCATCAGACTGTGGAAGTAGATATGCTCCTTCTATTTTCTTTTCTGGAATTTACATTTGTTTAAATCATCTTCTTGGGATCCCTGGGTGGCGCAGCGGTTTGGCGCCTGCCTTTGGCCCAGGGCTCGATCCTGGAGACCCCGGATCGAATCCCACATCGGGCTCCCGGTGCATGGAGCCTGCTTCTCCCTCCGCCTATGTCTCTGCCTCTCTCTCTCTCTCTCTCTCTCTCTGTGACTATCATAAATAAATAAAAAATAAATAAATAAAAAAAAATAAATCATCTTCTCCATACATTTGCCTAACTCACTTCTTTAGGCTTCTCCTCTGTCTTTTACACAGTTTTTTCTTTTTTCTGTTTTCATATGTCCCCAGTGGTTCCCCAACATTGGAACTTAAACACATGGAAATTTCTGTATCTTACATAAGTCATGTTGGATTTCCTAAAAATATTTTAATTTCAAATGAATTATATCAGACCAATTTTCCCTAGATTTACCAAAAGAATAATCATGACTTGTATTCTTCATATGGAAGAAACTATACATGGCCACTAAGCCATTCACATAACTTTATTGTAGATGAAAATACAAAACCTTAGTTTCACCTTGAGTCTGTCAATCTTTTTCCATCACTACCTTCATTCCTCTTCCTGATAATGTGGACTGTAACACTGTTCACTTTATGTCTCAAGCTACTGACAAGGATGCCCAGTCTGGGAAAGTTTGGACACTGCCCTGTGCCCTGTGCTGTGGATATTCTCATAGTGTCTTCCCTGACCAGAGCCTCTGCTGTGGCTGCACTGCTTCTTGGGTTTTTACTGTGATCACAAGACATTCCTCAGCAACACTCATCAGAGAGCTCTAACAACACCAGGTTTATTCCTCACAGGTCCTGGAGGGCACAAGGGATGCCCAAAGGCCAATCAGGGAGGTCTCAGAGTGGGAAAAGGCATTGACACACACACACACACGCACACACACACACACACACACACACACAGAGACAGAGAAAGGGACAGAAGGAAAGAGAGAGTGCTCCTGGGGAATCTGCTTTTATTAGGGTCCATGGCCAGAGTTTAGGGGTTTTCAATTTAACACATTATTGGACAATTTTATATGATTAGAATTTAGCTGCTGAAGGGCTAAAAATAGTCACATACATGTCAGTATCAAGGTTACACAGGGCTTTCTGGAGACATACATGAAACATGGCCAGGGCAATTTGAGTACTTATCTAATAATTCTTTATTTATTTATTTATTTATTTATTTAGTACATTTTTTTTTTAAATTTTTTTTTAATTTTTATTTATTTATGATAGTCACAGAGAGAGAGAGAGAGAGGCAGAGACACAGGCAGAGGGAGAAGCAGGCTCCATGCACCGGGAGCCCGACGTGGGACTCGATCCCGGGTCTCCAGGATCGCGCCCCGGGCCAAAGGCAAGCACCAAACCACTGCGCCACCCAGGGATCCCTATTTAGTACATTTTTTAATTGGAGTTCGATTTGCAAACATATAACACCCAGTGCTCATCCCATCAAGTGCCCCCCTCAGTGCCCGTCACCAAGTCACCCCAACCCCCTGCCCACCTCCCCTTCTGCTTCCCCTTGTTCGTTTCCCAGAGTTAGGTGTCTCTCATGTTCTGTCTCCCTCTCTGATATTTCCCACTCATTTTCTCTCCTTCTCCCTTTAATCCCTTTCACTATTTTTTTATATTCCCCAAATGAATGAAACCATATGTTTGTCCTTCTCCAATTGACTTACTTCATTCAGCATAATGCCCTCCAGTTCCAACCATGTCAAAGCAAATGGTGGATATTTGTCATTTCTAATGGCTGAGGAATATTCCATTGTATACATAGTCCACGTCTTCTTTATCCATTCATCTTTCAATGGACACCGAGGCTCCTTCCACAGTTTATGTGGTAATTCTCTTCCACACCTCACAACATGTTTATTCAACATGACTGTCTTTGAAATGAATGCCTCAGAAATCAAAAGCTTCATATCATGCACTTACTCTAAAAAAAATACTCCTGTGTTTCCTAACTGGTCTCATGTTTTTATCCTGTGATTCAGCTGAGGTCCAGAAAGTCCACCATAGCCACTGCAAACACTGATTAGCAAGTATACATGGAAGTAAATATGCAGTCTACATGGAAAGATAAATGTCAATAAATAGATTGACCTGGTATGTTCTTAGTGTCAGGGATGACTATATATATGACTAAGCAAAATTTTGAAACACTCATTCAAAATTTTGAAACACCAAACAAAATATCTTTTTCTTTTTTCATTGTTTTATATCATAGTTCATACTGTGCATCTATTTATTAAAGCATGGAACACTGGTGTCCACACTGCAAGGGTTATTCACCAAGGTGAAGGATTGCTTAGTGTCTTGTATGGTTTTTTTTTTTTTGTGTGTGTGTCTTGTATGTTTTATCACCAAACTATCTTCCTGTTCTCAGTTTTGGTTGCTTTTATCATTGTATCTATTCACTAGGACTGTATACAAGCCATTCTGAAAACACGTGTCTTCATATGACAAGTTTATAATCTAATGAGATTGTCTGGAGAGGAGTTGTTCTTATCTGTTCTGCACTTCCTATAATTCCCTACATCGTATTTCTAAAGGTCATCCACAATGTTGTGTGGGGCTGTAGTTCATATTTTTCTTCAACTAATATATCATATTTACTCCATGTATATATGGAGGCTAATCTTACACTTTATGGAAAAACTAAGGCACCAAATGTGAATTGCTTTAATTTAATTTTGCTATTTCTATATCCAAATGTGATATTTTGCCTTTTTCCCAGTTATAAGACTTTTCTCCCACTCCTGTCAGGTCTGACTTAACAAGTGCTTTTTAACCAACATGAGTCATACACCATTAGAATTTTAAATTTTCACTAATTTTTGGAGCATGATTGTACACCATAAACTGTACATATATTAAATGTACAATTTGCTGAATTGAAGGTGTCACACTTGAATTAAGCATACATACTGTATGGGTGCATTTGTAATAACTCAGGAGACACAGGAAGCTTTATCTGCATTTTTATGTTCTTGTTAAAAATGCAATTCACCTGGATACTATTTTCTTATTTCTGAAGGTAATGTGGAATTTGAAATGAATGTTGTGAGGAATAAATAAAATGTTAGATACTCTTTATCATGTCCAAAGAAAACATTTGAGAATGAGAAGCATGTATATGTACATGATTGTATCTGCTTGTGCACATGTCTCTTTCAAATAAACACATACACACACATGTGTACACAGACACACACTGGTTTATTATCCCATCTATCATGGTGAAAGAAAACTTGAGAGAAAGTTGCAGAATATTGAAATGAAAAGGAATGTTTTCGTGAACGTGAAATAGAAAGAATGTAGAAATTTTGATAGAAAGATTTAAAGTAGAATGAGTGACTTAATTTTTAGAGTAGGGCACCTGGGTGGTGCAGCTGTTGAGTGTCTGACTCTTGATTTGAGCTCAGGTCTAGGTCTCAGAGTCCTGGGATTGACCAGGTGTCAGGCTCAATGCTCAGTGCAGAGACTGCTTGAGTTTCTCTTTCCTTCTTTCTCTCCTAACCTCTTCTCTTCTCTTCTCTTCTTCTCTTCCCTTCCCTTCCCTTCCCTTCCCCTCCCTTCCCCTCCCTTCCCCTCCCTTCCCCTCCCTTCCCCTCCCTTCCCCTCCCCTCCCCTCCCCTCCCCTCCCCTCTCCTCTCCTCTCCTCTCCTCTCCTCTTCTCTTCTCTTCTCTTCTCTTTCTCTCCCTCTCTCTCTCTCTCTCCTAACTCTCTCTCAAGTAAATAAATAAAACTTTAGAAAACACTTTAGGATGACTTAATTTTATTTTTATTTTTATTTATTTATTTATTATTTTTTAAGATTTTATTTATTTATTCATGAGAGACACAGAAAGACAGAGAGAGGCAGAGACATAGGCAGAGGGAGAAGCAGGCTCCATGCAGGGAGTCCAATGTGGGACTCGATCCCAGGACTCCAGGATCTTGCCCCAGGCAGAGGGCAGACGCTCAACCGCTGAGCCACCCAGGTGTCCCAGGATGACTTAATTTTAATAATGATTTACTTTTCCTTACTTTTTCTTAATGCCTCAAAAGCCTCAAGTCAAGATCATATCTACAATTAAGCAGTGAGGAATACTCTGTAGCATCTAAAGGGGTCAAAACTCTACAAATTAACTCCAATATCTCTGCTTAATGTGGGATTTCAACAAAAAAATACCTTGTTCCAAGGGAAGCTAACTGAATTATTTGAGAGGCTCAAACTCAGTTCCTGCAAACAATATATTATTGGATATATAACTGTATTGGATTCCTTTGTGTGTTGCCACAAATATCGACACTCTTGTCTCAAAACAACTACTACTCTGAAAGTTTTCATGATCAAAAACATGAAAAGGGTGTAGTAGACACTATAAAGGGGTGTTATTGACACTGGGGCTGGATAATTACTTTTCTGGGTGCTGGCCTGTGGGTTACAGGTATTTGGCAGCAGCCCCTCAGACATGAACCAAACAACCATGCCAGAATTTCAGAATTGAAAGCATCCTGACATAATTCTAGCCAAAACTCCATCCCTTACTTGGTTTACACATTAGAGCAGGACATTAAATCTCTCTGAAGCTGATTTCTACAATAGAGAATAGAGTTCATAAAAGTCCTACCTATGGGGGGGGAGGGGCAAGATGGTGGCAGAGTAGGGTCTGCAGGTCACCGGTCCTCAACAAATTACCTAGAAAACCATCCAATCATCCTGAAAATCTACGAATTCGGCCTGAGATTTAAAAAGAGACCAGCTGGAATGCTACAGTGAGAAGAGTTCGCGCTTCTATCAAGGTAGGAAGACGGGGAAAAAGAAATAAAGACACAAAAGGCCTCCGAGGGGGAGGGGCCCCGCGAGGAGCCGGGCTGAGGCCGGGGCGAGTGTCCCCAGGACAGGAGAGCCCCGTCCCGGAGGAGCAGGAGCTGCACCGACCTTCCCGGGGGAAAGGCCTCCCCGGGAATTGGAGCAGGATCCCCAGAGAGGCGGGGATGCCCTCGGGCTCCCTGGGACAGTAACAGAGGAACTGCGCCCCCGAGAGTGCGCCGAGCTCCCTAAGGGCTGCAGCGCTCGGCGGGACCCGGAGCAGCTCGGAGGGGCTCGGGCGGCGGCTCCGCGGAGGGGGCTGCGCGGCTCCGGGAGCAGCTCAGCGGCGGCGGCTCGGGCAGAGGAAGAAGCTCCGCGGAGGGGGCGGCGCGGCTCCGGGAACAGCTCGGAGGGGCTCGGGCGGCGGCTCCGCGGAGGGGGCTGCACGGCCCCGGGAGCAGCTCAGCGGCGGCGGCTCGGGCGGAGGAAGAAGCTCCGCGGAGGGGGCGGCGCGGCTCCGGGAACAGCTCGGAGGGGCTCGGGCCGCGGCTCCGCGGAGGGGGCTGCGGGGCGGGAGCGCGAATCCAACAGCGCAGGCTCCGGAGCACAGGGCGCCGGGACACAGCCCAGGATCCGGCCTCCCCCGGGACAGGCAGAGGCCGGGAGGGCCCAGGACAGCGAGGACGCTCGTGCCCCGAGCTGAGCAGATCAGCGGCCTCGCCCAGGGGCCTCCAGGCCCTGCAGACGGAGAGCCCCGGAGCTACTGCGGGGGCTGACCCCAGGGTCCCAGAGCTGCCCCCGCCACTGTGGCTTCCTCCCGGGGCCTCACGGGGTGAACACCCCCCACTGAGCCCTGCACCAGGCAGGGGCAGAGCAGCTCCCCCAAGTGCTGACACCTGAGAATCAGCACAGCAGGCCCCTCCCCCAGAAGACCAAGGAGACGGACCAGTTCCAAGGGAAGTGAAGGGACTTAAAGTATACAGAATCGGAAGATACTCGCCCGTGTTTTTTTTTTTTGTTTTGTTTTTTTGTTTTTGTTTTGTTTTTTGGTTTTCTTTTTGTTTTTGTTTTGTCTTGTGCTTTTTTTTCTTTCTTTCTTCTTGATTTCTGATTGCTTCCCCCACCCCACCCACCCTTTTTTTTCTTTTTTCTCCTTTCTTTCTTTTTCTTTCTTTTTCTTCTCTTTTTCCCCTTTTTTTTCTTCTTTCTCTTTTTTCTTTTTCTCTTTTCTTTCCTTCTCTCTCTTTTTCTCCTTTTCCCAATACAACTTGTTTTTGGCCACTCTGCACTGAGCAAAATGACTAGAAGGAAAACCTCACCTCAAAAAAAAAAGAATCAGAAACAGCCCTCTCTCCCACAGAGTTACAAAATCTGGATTACAATTCAATGTCAGAAAGCCAATTCCGAAGCACTATTTTACAGCTACTGGTGGCTTTAGAAAAAACCATAAAGGACTCAAGAGACTTCATGACTGCAGAATTTAGATCCAATCAGGCAGAAATTAAAAATCAATTAAATGAGATACAATCCAAGCTAGAAGTCCTAATGACGAGGGTTAACGAGGTGGAAGAACGAGTGAGTGACATAGAAGACAAGTTGATGGCAAAAAAGGAAACTGAGGAAAAAAGAGACAAGCAATTAAAAGATCATGAGGAGAGATTAAGGGAAATAAATGACAGCCTGAGGAAGAAAAACCTACGTTTAATTGGGGTTCCTGAGGGCGTGGAAAGGGACAGAGGGCCAGAATATGTATTTGAACAAATCCTAGCTGAAAACTTTCCGAATCTGGGAAGGGAAACAGGCATTCAGATCCAGGAAATAGAGAGATCCCCCCCTAAAATCAACAAAAACCGTTCAACACCTCGACATTTAATAGTGAAGCTTGCAAATTCCAAAGATAAGGAGAAGATCCTTAAAGCAGCAAGAGAAAAAAAGTCCCTGACGTTTATGGGGAGGAATATTAGGGTAACAGCAGACCTATCCACAGAGACCTGGCAGACCAGAAAGGGCTGGCAGGATATATTCAGGGTCCTAAATGAAAAGAACATGCAACCAAGAATACTCTATCCAGCAAGGCTTTCATTCAAAATGGAAGGAGAGATAAAGAGCTTCCAAGACAGGCAGGAACTGAAAGAATATGTAACCTCCAAACCAGCTCTGCAAGAAATTTTAAGGGGGACTCTTTAAATTCCCCTTTAAGAAGAAGTTCAGTGGAACAATCCACAAAAACAAGGACTGAATAGATATGATGACACTAAACTCCTATCTATCAATAGTAACTCTGAACGTGAACGGGCTTAATGACCCCATCAAAAGGCACAGGGTTTCAGACCGATAAAAAAGCAGGACCCATCTATTTGCTGTCTACAAGAGACTCATTTTAGACAGAAGGACACCTACAACCTGAAAATAAAAGGCTGGAGAACCATTTACCATTCAAATGGTCCTCCAAAGAAAGCAGGGGTTGCCATCCTTATATCAGATAAATTAAAATTTACCCCGAAGACTATAGTGAGAGATGAAGAGGGACACTATCTCATACTCAAAGGATCTATCCAACAAGAGGACTTAACAATCCTCAATATATATGCCCCGAATGTGGGAGCTGCCAAATATTTAAACCAATTAATAACCAAACTGAAGAAATACTTTGATAATAATACACTTATACTTGGTGACTTCAATCTAGCTCTCTCTATACTAGATAGGTCTTCTAAGCACAACATCTCCAAAGAAACGAGAGCTTTAAATGATACACTGGACCAGATGGATTTCACAGATATCTACAGAACTTTACATCCAAACTCAACTGAACACATTCTTCTCAAGTGCACATGGAACTTTCTCCAGAATAGAGCACATACTGGGTCACAAATCGGGTCTGAACCGATACCAAAAGATCGGGATAGTCCCCTGTATATTCTCAGACCATAATGCCTTGAAATTAGAACTTAATCACAATAAGAAGTTTGGAAGGACCACAAACACGTGGAGGTTAAGGACCATCCTGCTAAAAGATGAAAAGGTCAACCAGGAAATTAAGGAAGAATTAAAAAGATTCATGGAAACTAATGAGAATGAAGATACAACCATTCAAAATCTTTGGGATGCAGCAAAAGCAGCCCTGAGGGGGAAATACATCGCAATACAAGCATCCATTCAAAAACTGGAAAGATCTCAAATTCAAAAGCTCACCTTACACATAAAGGAACTAGAGAAAAAGCAACAAATAGACCCCACCCCCAGCAGAAGAAGACAGTTAATTAAAATTCGAGCAGAACTCAATGATATCGAGACCAAAAGAACTGTGGAACAGATCAACAGAACCAGGAGTTGGTTCTTTGAAAGAATTAATAAGATAGATAAACCATTAGCCAACCTTATTAAAAAGAAGAGAGAGAAGACTCAAATTAATAAAATCATGAATGAGAAAGGAGAGATCACTACCAACACCAAGGAAATACAAACGATTTTAAAAACATATTATGAACAGCTGTACGCCAATAAATTAGGAAATCTAGAAGAAATGGACGCATTCCTGGAAAGCCACAAACTACCAAAACTGGAGCAGGAAGAAATAGAAAACCTGAACAGGCCAATAACCAGGGAGGAAATTGAAGCAGTCATCAAAAACCTCCCAAGACACAAGAGTCCAGGGCCAGATGGCTTCCCAGGGGAATTCTATCAAACGTTTAAAGAAGAAATCATACCTATTCTACTAAAGCTGTTTGGAAAGATAGAAAGAGATGGAGTACTTCCAAATTCGTTCAGTGAGGCCAGCATCACCTTAATTCCGAAACCAGACAAAGACCCCACCAAAAAGGAGAATTACAGACCAATATCCCTGATGAACATGGATGCAAAAATTCTCAACAAGATACTAGCCAATAGGATCCAACAACACATTAAGAAAATTATTCACCATGACCAAGTAGGATTTATCCCTGGGACACAAGGCTGGTTCAACACTCGTAAAACCATCAATGTGATTCATCATATCAGCAAGAGAAAAACCAAGAACCATATGATACTCTCATTAGATGCAGAGAAAGCATTTGACAAAATACAGCATCCATTCCTGATCAAAACACTTCAGAGTGTTGGGATAGAGGGAACTTCCCTCGACATCTTAAAAGCCAATTACGAAAAGCCCACAGCAAATATCATTCTCAATGGGGAAGCACTGGGAGCCTTTCCCCTAAGATCAGGAACAAGCCAGGGATGTCCACTCTCACCACTGCTGTTCAACATAGTTCTGGAAGTCCTCGCCTCAGCAATCAGACAACAAAAAGACATTAAAGGCATTCAAGTTGGCAAAGAAGAAGTCAAACTCTCCCTCTTCGCCGATGACATGATACTCTACATAGAAAACCCAAAAGCCTCCACCCCAAGATTGCTAGAACTCATACAGCAATTTGGTAGCGTGGCAGGATACAAAATCAATGCCCAGAAATCAATGGCATTTCTATACACTAACAATGAGACTGAAGAAAGAGAAATTAAGGAGTCAATCCCATTTACAATTGCACCCAAAAGCATAAGATACCTAGGAATAAACCTAACCAAAAGGTAAAAGATCTATACCCTAAAAACTATAGAACACTTCTGAAAGAAATTGAGGAAGACACAAAGAGATGGAAAAATATTCCATGCTCATGGATTGGCAGAATTAATATTGTGAAAATGTCAATGTTACCCAGGGCAATTTACACGTTTAATGCAATCCCTATCAAATTACCATGGACTTTCTTCAGAGAGTTGGAACAAATTATTTTAAGATTTGTGTGAAATCAGAAAAGACCCCGAATAGCCAGGGGAATTTTAAAAAAGAAAACCATATCTCGGGGCATCACAATGCCAGATTTCAGGTTGTACTTCAAAGCTATGGTCATCAAGACAGTGTGGTACTGGCACAAAAACAGACACATAGATCAATGGAACAGAATAGAGAACCCAGAAGTGGACCCTGAAATGTATGGTCATCTAATATTCGATAAAGGAGGAAAGACTATCCATTGGAAGAAAGACAGTCTCTTCAATAAATGGTGCTGGGAAAATTGGACATCCACATGCAGAAGAATGAAACTGGACCACTCTCTTTCACCATACACAAAGATAAACTCAAAATGGATGAGAGATCTAAATGTGAGACAAGAGTCCATCAAAATCATAGAAGAGAACACAGGCAACACACTCTTTGAACTCGGCCACAGTAACTTCTTGCAAGATACATCCACAAAGGCAAAAGAAACAAAAGCAAAAATGAACTATTGGGACTTCATCAAGATAAGAAGCTTTTGCACAGCAAAGGATACAGTCAACAAAACTAAAAGACAACCTACAGAATGGGAGAAGATATTTGCAAATGACATATCAGATAAAGGGCTAGTTTCCAAAATCTATAAAGAACTTATTAAAAAACTCAACACCAAAGAAACAAACAATCCAATCATGAAATGGGCAAAAGACATGAACAGAAATCTCACAGAGGAAGACATGGACATGGCCAACATGCACATGAGAAAATGCTCTGCATCACTTGCCATCAGGGAAATACAAATCAAAACCACAATGAGATACCACCTCACACCAGTGAGAATGGGGAAAATTAACAAGGCAGGAAACCACAAATGTTGGAGAGGATGCGGAGAAAAGGGAACCCTCTTACACTGTTGGTGGGAATGTGAACCGGTGCAGCCACTCTGGAAAACTGTGTGGAGGTTCCTCAAAGAGTTAAAAATAGACCTGCCCTACGACCCAGCAATTGCACTGTTGGGGATTTACCCCAAAGATTCAGATGCAATGAAACGTCGGGACACCTGCACCCCGATGTTTCTATCAGCAATGGCCACAATAGCCAAACTGTAGAAGGAGCCTTGGTGTCCATCGAAAGATGAATGGATAAAGAAGATGTGGTTTATGTATACAATGGAATATTACTCAGCCATTAGAAACGACAAATACCCACCATTTGCTTCAACGTGGATGGAACTGGAGGGTATTATGCTGAGTGAAATAAGTCAACCGGAGAAGGACAAACAGTGTATGTTCTCATTCATTTGGGGAATATGAATAATAGTGAAAGGGAATATAAAGGAAGGGAAAAGAAATGTTGGGAAATATCAGGAAGGGAGACAGAACATAAAGACTCCTAACTCTGGGAAACGAACTAGGGGTGGTGGAAGGGGAGGAGGGCGGGTGTTGGAGGGGAATGGGTGATGGGCACTGAGGTGGACACTTGACGGGATGAGCACTGGGTGTTTTTCTGTATGTTGGTAAATTGAACACCAATAAAAATTAATTAAAAAAAAAAGTCCTACCTATGGAATGAATGTTTGGAAAAAATAAATGTGACACTCCCTATATTTACTAAACTAAGTTATAGTGCATGAAATGTAAATGTATCTCTTATATTTAATAAGCACCTCATATGAGGGACTGAATGACAGTTCTTAACTTGTGACCTAACTGTGAGATTCCTAAATATGTTAGCTAAACTATCATGAAGCCAAGGAGTGCAGTACCCAATATTTTATAGGAAAGAAACAAATGTCCCCCTTTTCTTGAAGAAGGAAATAGTAATTTTCTAGAGATATCAGAGGTTGTATCCCCACCATAAGTCAATGCTTTTACGTAAATGAACTGAGATGAATTCCTTGGTATTAGATTTTTGAGAAAACTTTACCTCAAGGTTGTGATCAAGTGCTGGGAAGTTTAGACCTCTGGAAACAGGAGAATTAATGGAGAAAAAGTAATAAAAACTGAATTTACCTGATGTAAAATGTACTCTCCTAGGAATGGAGAATTAGCTAGAAATACTTCCATTTTGTCCATATCAGTATCCCCATGAGAAATCATGCACTTAAAGGTTGGAGCACCAAGACAGAAATGGGCCTAATGAGCAGAGATGAGGAGCCGTAAATACCTCTTCTGCTACAGGACCTCAGAGTGTGCATTTTGGTTGGACAGAACATCATTGCTGCTTTTGGAATCATAAGTCTGGCTGGGAGACCAATGAGTGACACCTTCCTCCTGTCCTGTCTGGGGAAAGAGTTTGATCTTTGTCATCAACTATCCAGAGAGGAATTGTGACTTGCAAGAGGAAAACTTGCTCTCTGAGTTCCCATGCAGGTGAGTTCAAGAGCCCAACAGACACTGCAGGAGAGGATCAGAGGGATCAGAAGGCAAGAACTTGTATCTGAGGTCACTGAGACTCCATCCAGCCCAGATGCCAGAGATCACTGTATTTGTTTGCTGGCTTTACCAGTAAATGAATGCATTTATTTGGGATGCTGAAAAGAATAGTGAACCTTGTAATCAGAAGTGCAAGTATTAATGCTGATAATTAAATGGTATAAGTGGAAGCCCAGTTAGAAGGAATTGGGAGGCATAAAGTGCTTCCAGTAAAGGCAGAAGAGAATTGCAAGGATCTTATTCATTAGCAGGACTCCACAAATAGGTTATTAACTCTGGAGAGAGATACAGTGAAGTGAGGTCATGTCCTTTTATTTTAAGATGGGGCATCTTAGACTATGCTTCTACATGGATGAGAAAGATCTAGACCAAGCAATGATTGCAGATACATCCTTGCAATAGTGGTACGTGAAACCTACGTTATCTTCTCTCATTCTAGGAACACACATGAAAAAAATGTATGTAATAGATGAAAATGGGTATGTTAATGAGCTTTAGTTTGCATTATTTTAGAACCTGTGAGGCTGTGAGGCTAACTGTATTTGTTTGTTTGTTGGTCATTTGGTAGCTTCTGTTAATAATTGTCTATGCAAGTCTTCTGCTTTTGGATGGTGTTATAATTGTGGTTTTTTTTTCTTTTTTAAAAATTTGAACCTTGGGGTTCCTGGCTGATTCAGTCAGTGAGCATGTGACTCTTGTTCTCAGGGCTGTGATTTTGAGCCTTATGTTGGGCAAAGAGATTGCTTGAATATAAGATCTTTAAAAAAAATAAAATAAAAATTTGATTCTTTTTAACAAAGATTTGGAATTTTTATACAAACTGACTGTTGGCCATTTAGTTATTTAATGTCCATATAAATGTATTTGTGGGGTATGAAGGTTATGAATTTAGTTTGGTCAAATAGATCAGTCAGGGATTCTGGGCTCTCTGGATTGCTTAACTCTTTTTTATTGAGGTATAACTGACTTATAACATCCTCTTAGTTTTGGGTGTAAAACATAATGATACCATACTTGTATATATGACAAAATGATCGCCACACCTGTCACCATGCATCGTCACAAAGTTTTTCTTGTGATAAGGGCTTTTAAGCTCTACTCTCTTGGTGACTTTCCAATTTGCAACATGCTATTGTTCACTGTAATCACCACTCTGCACATTCCATTCATGTGTTGCCTTTTCCTTTTTCTTTTTCTTACTGAAAGAGTGGAGTAGGCACTTCAATATTCAATTATCACTCCTTGATGTACAGGAAAAAGAAAATGCTTCATCTTTAGTGTTGACAAATTATCTTTTATACATGTTTCCAAATATGTCTGTTATTCTTTAGTATAGTTATTTGGCCTTTTGTGGTTAGATCTCTTTCTGAAGTTTGGGTCACCTTTGGCCACCATCTGAATGCCATTTTTCTTTACCATCTGACTAAAGATAATCTTTTCATTCTATAAGCCTATTAGAATTCATAGATATTTACATAAGGTGAAATTACATCTGTTATTGCTTCCCCACCATGCCCTAAGTGCCTTTCTGATATATCTTTTATTTCCAAGTCCTTGGCAATTTAATCTTAAATGAGAAGTAATGACCCATGTTGGTGTCATTAAGTTATTGATTGGGAACAACAATGAGCTTGGTCCCAATCAACTGATATAATCCTAGCTCCTTATTTCAGTGCCTGTATAACATTTCATGGTGTGACTTGGCTATTCACATATCTGTGGTTGTTCATATTTTTTCTCAAAGAAATATTATTGTGTCCTTGCTACAAAAATATTTAGTGATTTTTATGTTAAAAATTATTTCTAAACCAGGGGCCATCTTGACGCTCAGGGAACTTTGAAGCAATATCTAGACATGTTTCACTCACACTGGGGAGGAGCAGGTGGTGGTCAAGGATGCTGCTAACCATGCTATCATGCATAGGGAGACCCTCCACAGAGAAGGATCTGGCCCAGAATGTCAGTCAGTGCAGAGATTGAGAAACCTGAACTTAAAGAATATCTGTATTTTTAATATTTATAGCTGCCTTCAGCTATAAATGTTTGTTTTCCCAGCATTCCACACCTCTTATTTCTGCCAGCAAAATTAAGGAGTGTGACCTTCACTTCCAGATTAGAAGTTCCAGCCCCAATCAACATGGCAGCTCTTCATGAGCTTTCCTATCTGATGGGTATGAGAAAAATATTTTTTGTGTTTTTCTCCAACTATCATTCACCTTGAGCAAAGATTCAAATATTGCATCCACATTCATTTGTCCATTATTTTTATCTCTTCAAACATTTCATGCCTATTTCCCACACTTCAGTGCATTTCAAATGATTTTTACAAAGTTATTATTAAATCAATTTTTGGTTGGATGTTTTGGTATATAATTTTAAAAAATTTTATGGAGTTAAGTATGATTTCCATTTTACTTCTTATTTTCTCACCTTAATCATATTACCCACCTGTAAAGATATATGCACTTTTTCCTGTGTTCATCTACAAAGGATCATTTACTTTTACGCTGGTGTCTTTAGTTGTGCCCAAGATTGCGAATCTGAGAAAACCACCAAGGAGCCGACACTGAAGCAAGTACAATGAGGGTTTATTAACAAGCTCGAGCTTGGGTCCAAGTATACCCAACACAGCAGAGCAGGGACTTGGACCCTGAGGTGAGTTACACCTGGGTCTTATTAGCAAGCTCAAGCTTGGGTCCAAGTATACCCAACATAGCAGAGCAGGGACTTGGACTCTGAGGTGGGTTACAGTTGGGTTTTTATGGGCTGGTCTAGGGGTAAGGTGAGGTTTTTCAGTAAGGGTGGGGGTGGCACAAGCTCTTGCTTCCTTATTCCAATAAGGGCATGCTTTGTGTTTTTTTCTGTAGCCGGGGTAAAGTAGAGTTCAGTACCTGGTCACAGTGGCGTGGTCACAGTGGCCTGAGATGGCTACCGAAGCTACAATAGCTGTACTTGTGCCAATGTTAAACTTGAATGGCCCCAATTTTCTTGGCCTCCATATAGTTCCTTGGATTTTTTTAAAGGTGGGTACAATAAGGAACCACTTCATTTCCTCCCATACAGTCATTTGTGCCAGTGTTAATTCAACAATCCAGGCTGTTGCAATTAAAGTACAACCTTCCCATCTGTTAAATGTCCATGTCTTACTGACCTAATTCCTGACTCATTCAGCAAATAATTACAGAACAATCACTATGTGCCAGAAAGTTCTAGATACATTTTATATTATATTCTCTTTGCTAAATAAGCTACTAATTCATGTCGATATTATTCAGTTAGTGTGTGGTATTTCATGTTCAGTTTGTTTTTCATGTTCCTTTCTGTTTTGCTTAATACAACTGTGTAAAATGACCCTAGTTAATGGGTTTCGTCTCCTTTGCCCTTCTTCTTGTTCTATAACTTCTCATTTTCTTCAATGTATTTTTATAAAAAGGCTCATATACCCCCATAGTTTGGGAAAAACAAAAGTGAACAACAATGCAGATGAAGTGCCTGCTCACTTGGTACTGCACACTGGGGCAAAGGCAGAGTGCAATAAAATGTGTGTGTCATATAATGGCCTCATGGAAAAATCACGTGAAAAAGCTATCTTGAGCAACAAGATGGATTGTCATGGCAAGTGCAGGATGTAGACAGCAGGATCTGGGGTTAAGGAAGGAACCAAGATCAGAGAGTGTCCACTGGACTTGTCAAAATGATCAAACCTCAAAGATCAGGAATAACAAAGAAAATACGTCACATAAGACAAGTGAGGAAGGGGCTTGCTTCACCCCACACTGGGCTGAATAAACAGTGATCAGTTAAATAAGTACACACTGGCCACAGCAAAGCAAGTCTTCTCCCCCATGATATTTAAACAGCCCAGCTACTGTTCTACTTTCTCTATTTCTTGTTGTAAAGAGTTGGTTTATATCTTTTGCTCATTTGTCTCTATGAACATTCCATCTATAACATGTTTCACACCATGAAAATAAGACTACTGTGGCTTTCACTCCTTTATTATTTTTGCTGGGCATCAAGAGGATCTAAGGAGGTCAGGACTGTCACCAGAACCAAAGACTATTCTTCTTCCTCCTGGTCAGTCCCAGGGGTCACCTACACTATTGGATCTGTCTTCCCTCTCATGTCCACGCCATTTCTCTTTTTTCTCTGTCTTTACTGTGCAAATTGCCCATGTTTCTTTAGATTGATGACTAGGCAGAAAATGAGCATCCCCAATTTTATTTGTCCACAGTAGATTCTGGGTACCACTTCTGCATTTTTAGGGAAAATATTACAAAATTAACAAAATCTGGCAGGATTGATCTGTATCCACTATTGGCTTACCTATCATAACCAGGGGTGAAAAGGTATGTTAGTTGTAGCCCAGGAGGCCACAGTGGGGGTCATGGTGTGTGTGTGTGTGTGTGTGTGTGTGTGTGTGTGTGTGTGTGTTGTGAACTGAGGGCAGTCCTCAGAGCAAGGGTACCGCAGTTCACATATTCACATTTTCAGAGGCCACAACTCAATCAACAGAAATTACTAATGGGGGTGTCCATTTTGATTCACAGGACATATTTATAACAAAATTAAGAAAATCCTGCAAAATTAATAAAGTGAGGGACTTCCCTGTGTCTTAAAGTTTCAGTTAGTACATGGTTGCCTCCTTCCTCAACACGCACTGCCACCACCTTTCATCACACTCCTTCTTGCTTCTTCCCAACACCCTGGCTTTCATTTGAGCCTTGGTTTTCCTAATCAAACAGCTTCCCTGGGAAATTGGCCCTGGCTATTCCTCTGATGGATGCACACTTCCTGAGATAAACTCCACTACCCTCCTATCTCCCTCGAGTTCTTGTTCACCTGATATCTTTTTGTAGGTCTTATGTGGACATCCTGTAAAAAAAAAAAAAAAAAAAAGATAACACCCCATCAACTCTCTCCTTTATACCTGTTTTTCTTGTCTTCAGAGCTCATCTCACCATCTGACATGCTATTTGTTTATTTGTATTTCCTTATATTTTCTCTCCATCATACAATTATAAGGACATTTTTTTTCCTCAGCACTCTATATACATTGTCTGTGCAGTGCCTGGAACATGGTCAGTATTCAGTATGTATTCCTTAATGGAATGAAAAATATTCTCAATAAAAACAGAATCTACATTATGCTTAAGGAACAGACAGATGGAAACAGAATTCCTGATGAGAAATGGTGTTAGGGATGCCCTAATGGGGACAAGACCACACGCATACTTTGAAACTAATTTCCTGATTGTAAAATGTAAGCGGTAGCACTGATGCTAGGTTACTAATGCTTGCTTCTGTAAAAATTCATCATTTACTTTTCTATATATTGGTAGTTACCTTCAACCCATGGAACCAGGGAACCTTACAGGAGTTTCAGAGTTTCTTCTTTTGGGATTTTCAGAGGAACTAGAACTACAGCCACTCGTATTTGGGCTTTTTCTCTCCATGTACCTGATCACTGTGTTTGGAAACCTGCTCCTCATCCTGGCTGTCAGCTCTGACTCCCACCTCCACACTCCCATGTACTTCTTCCTCACCAACCTGTCCTTTGTGGACATCTGTTTCACCTCCACCACCGTCCCCAAGATGCTATGGAACATCCAGACTCAGAGCAAAGTCATCACTTATGAAGGCTGTCTCAGCCAGATATACTTTTTTATACTCTTTGCAGGATTAGAAGTCCTTCTCCTGACTGTGATGGCCTATGACAGGTTTGTGGCCATCTGTCACCCTCTGCACTACATGGTCATCATGAATCCACAGCTGTGTGGGCAGTTGGTTCTGATGTCATGGATTATAAGCATCCTCCATTCCTTGTTAGAAAGCTTAATGGTCTTGCGGCTGTCTTTCTGTACAAAGTTGGAAATACCTCACTTTTTCTGTGAACTCAATCAGATGATCCAACTTGCCTGTTCTGACACCTTTCTCAATAACATGGTGATGTATTTTGCAGCTGTATTGTTGGCTGGTGGTCCCTTTGTTGGGATTCTTTTCTCTTACTCTAAGATAGTTTCCTCCATACATAGAATCTCATCAGCTCAGGGCAAGTATAAAGCATTTTCCACCTGTGCATCTCACCTCTCAGTTGTCTCCTTATTTTATTGTACAATCCTAGGAGTGTACCTTAGCTCTGCTGCTACCCAGAGCTCCCACTCAAGTGCAGTGGCCTCAGTGATGTACACAGTGGTCACACCCATGATGAACCCTTTCATCTACAGCCTGAGGAACAGAGACATAAAGGAGGCTCTGATGAGATTTTCTGGGATGCCAGCTCTAAAAAGGCCAATCGTTCTGGGGCTGAAGAAGTCCCATGATTGCAGGACCTGAAGACTGAGCCAAACATTGGATTCTTTGATCAGATTGTGGAAGTGGAGTGTTCATCTTCTATTTTTTTTCCTGAAATTTCTATTTTTTTTAAATTTCATTCTCTTGTACAATATATATAACTCAATTTATTAAGCATTGTGTTATTTATGATACAAAAGAGATTTTCTCTTTGTCATTCCCTACTCCCTCAATGCTATTCCTAACCTTGGATGTGAAATATTTGGAAATTCTCACTTATTTCAAAGGGCTATATGGATCTGCTAAGAATAATTTCTTTTCACATAAAATATATCATAGTGAGTATTTTTTGTTTTGTTTGACTGAATACTACTCCTATGGAAAATCTACTCTTGGCAACCACAAGTATTTGTATAAGTTTAAAACAGAGGAAAATCTGAGACCACTGTGCTTCACTCTGTGATCATTCCTTTGTATACCATTACCTTAACTGCTCTTCATGAGAATGCAGACTTTGATGTCCTGGTTGTTGTAGCTGATCATGGGGATTGTTCTACACATTAGGATCCTGGAGTTACCATTTGCTTCAAAGTGGATGGAACTGGAGGGTATTATGCTGAGTGAAGTAAGTCAATCGGAGAAGGACAAACATTATATGTTCTCATTCATTTGGGGAATATAAATAATAGTGAAAGGGAATAGAAGGGAAGGGAGAAGAAGTGGGTAGGAAATATCAGAAAGGGAGACAGAACATAAAGACTCCTAACTCTGGGAAATGAACTACGGGTGGTGGAGGGGAGGAGGGTGGGGGGGGGAAGGGTGACGGGCACTGAGGGGGACACTTGACGGGATGAGCACTGGGTGTTATTCTGTATGTTGGCAAATTGAACACCAATAAAAATAAATGTATTATTAAAAATGTTTTTTAAAAGGATCCTGGTATTATACAGCTTGTATGCACCATGCCTACCATAGTCAATGGCAACATAAGATAATAAAATCCATGTCTCCAAGTAGAATCTACACAGAAAGACAAATATGGAAAAGTTAGATCGACACAATATGGCCTTAGAATCACAATTGACTTTAAGGATGATGAAACAAAATATTAAATCATACATTTATTGCTATGAAAATTATTTAATCTCGGGGTCCGAGCCCTGCTTTGCTGTGTCAGGTATACTTGGACGGAAGCTCGAGAGTATTAATAAACCCTCGTGTACTTGCATCGGTGTCAGCTCCTCGGTGGTTTCTTGGATTCACAATCTTGGGCACAACAATACTTTATTATCAAAAGATGTGGAAACAATGGAGACATTTATGAAATAGAAGAAATTCAGCCAAATCTCTTCATGGGTGATAATCACTTCTTTACTCATAGGAAGGAAATATATTGTAAGCTTTTTACATATGCTGACAACTGCTCTCTGCCACCCTGGGAGGGTGGATACTGTTGTTGCCACTACCTGAGTAAGGTTATTCATTTGGAATGGATTGGTTGTCTCTCCCAAGTTCAAACAGCATATATGTGGTATATATGGCATTCCAAACCTGGTTTTCTTATTCCAAAAGTTGTACATTTATTATTCATCTTTAAAAATCCCATACCATTGAAGCATATTGTATATTTTATGTTGTAAATTACAGGTTTATTCTTTTTTTAATTTATTTTTTATTGGTGTTCAGTTCACATTCCCACCAACAGTGCAAGAGGGTTCCCTTTTCTCTGCATCTTCTCCAAAATTTGTGGTTTCCTGCCTTGTTAATTTTCCCCATTGTCACTGGTGTGAGGTGGTATCTCATTGTGGTTTTGATTTGTATTTCCCTGATGACAAGTGATACAGAGCATTATCTCATGTGCTTGTTGGCTTCCTCTGTGAGATTTCTGTTCATCAAACAGTCCAACCATGAAATGGGCAAAAGACATGAACAGAAACCTTTGCACATTTTTCTTTTTTTTTCTCTTTTTTTATACATTTATTTTTTATTGGTGTTCAATTTACCAACATGCAGAATAACACCCTGTACTCATCCCATCAAGTGCCCCCGCCCAGGGCCCATCGCCCATTCACCCCCACCCCCTGCCCTCCTCCCCTTCCACCACCCCTAGTTCGTTTCCCAGAGTTAGGAGTCTCTCATGCTCTATCTCCCTTTCTGATATTTCCCACACATTTCTTTTACCTTCCCTTATATTCCCTTTCACTATTATTTATATTCTCCAAATGAATGAAACATATAATGTTTGTCCTTCTCTGATTGACCTACTTCACTCAGCGTAATACCCTCCAGTTCCATCCACATTGAAGCAAATGGTGGGTATTTGTCGTTTCTAATGGCTGAGTAATATTCCATTGTATACATAAACCCATCTTCTTTATCCATTCATCTTTCGATGGACACCGAGGCCCCTTCCACAGTTTGGCTATTGTGGACATTGCTGCTAGAAACATCGGGGTGCAGGTGTCCCCGCTTATATTGCATCTGAATCTTTGGGGTAAATCCCCAACAGTGCAATTGCTGGGTCATAGGGCAGGTCTATTTTTAACTCTTTGAGGAACCTCCACACAGTTTTCCAGAGTGGCTGCACCAGTTCACATTCCAACCAACAGTGTAAGAGGGTTCCCTTTTCTTCACATCCTCTCCAACATTTGTGGTTTCCTGCCCTGTTAATTTTCCCCATTCTCACCAGTATGAGGTGGTATCTCATTGTGGTTTTCATTTGTATTTCCCTGATGGCAAGTGATGCAGAGCATTTTCTCAGGTGCATGTTGGCCATGTCTATGTCTTCCTCTGTGAGATTCCTGTTCATGTCTTTTGCCCATTTCATGATTGGATTGATTGTTTCTTTGGTGTTGAGTTTGATAAGTTCTTTATAGACCTTGGAAACTAGCCCTTTATCTAATAGGTCATTTGTAAATATCTTCTCCCATTCTGTAGGTTGTCATTTAGTTTTGTTGACTGTATCCTTTGCTGTGCAAAAGCTTCTTATCTTGATGAAGTCCCAATAGTTCATTTTTGCTTTTGTTTCTTTTGCCTTCGTGGATGTATCTTGCAAGAAGTTACTGTGGCTGAGTTCAAAAAGGGTGTTGCCTGTGTTCTCCTCTAGGATTTTGATGGACTCTAGCCTCACATTTAGCTCTTTCATCCATTTTGACTTTATCTTTGTGTATGGTGAAAGAGGGTGGTCTAGTTTCATTCTTCTGCATGTGGATGTCCAATTTTCCCAGCACCATTTATTGAAGAGACTGTCTTTCTTCCAATGGATAGTCTTTCCTCCTTTATCGAATATTAGTTGACAATAAAGTTCAGGGTCCACTTCTGGGTTCTCTATTCTGTTCCATTCATCTATGTGTCTGTTTTTGTGCCAGTGCACACTGTCTTGATGACCACAGCTTTGTAGTACAACCTGAAATCTGGCATTGTGATGCCCCCAGCTATGGTTTTCTTTTTTAAAATTCCCCTGGCTATTCGGGGCCTTTTCTGATTCCACACAAATCTCAAAATAATTTGTTCTAACTCTCTGAAGAAAGTCCATGTTATTTTGATAGGGATTGCATTAAACGTGTCAATTGCGCTGGGTAACGTTGACATTTTCACAATATTAATTCTGCCAGTCCATGAGCATGGAATATTTTTCCATCTCTTTGTGTCTTCCTCAATTTCTTTCAGAAATGTTCTCTAGTTTTCAGGGTATAGATGCTTTACCTCTTTGGTTAGGTTTATTCCTAGGTATCTTATGCTTTTGGGTGCAATTGTAAATGGGATTGACTCCTTAATTTCTCTTTCTTCAGTCTCATTGTTAGTGTATAGAAATGCCACTGCTGGGATCCCTGGGTGGCGCAGCGGTTTGGCGCCTGCCTTTGGCCCAGGGCGCGATCCTGGAGACCCGGGATCGAATCCCATGTCAGGCTCCCGGTGCATGGAGCCTGCTTCTCCCTCTGCCTTTATCTCTGCCTTGTCTCTGCCTCTCTCTATATATATATGACTATCATAAATAAATAATAAAAAAAATTTAAAAAAAAAAAAAAGAAATGCCACTGCTTTCTGGGCATTGATTTTGTATCCTGCCATGCTACCAAATTGCTGTATGAGTTCTAGCAATCTCGGGGTGGAGGCTTATGGGTTTTCTATGTAGGGTATCATGTCATCGGCGAAGAGGGAGAGTTTGACTTCTTCTTTGCCAATTTGAATGCCTTTAATGTCTTTTTGTTGTCTGATTGCTGAGGCTAGGATTTCCAGTACTATGTTGAATAGCAGTGCTGAGAGTGGACATCCCTGTCTTGTTCCTGATCTTAGGGTAAAGGCTCCCAGTGCTTCCCATTGAGAATGATATTTGCTGTGGACTTTTCATAGATGGCTTTTAAGATGTTGCGGAATGTTCCCTCTATCCGTACACTCTGAAGGGTTTTGATCAGGAGTGGATGCTGTATATTGTCAAATGCTTTCTCTGCATCTAATGAGAGGATCATATGGTTCTTGGTTTTTCTCTTGACGATATGATGATTGTTCACATTGATTGTTTTATGAGTGTTGAACCAGACTTGTGTCCCGGGGATAAATCCTACTTGTCATGTTGAATAATTTTCTTAAAATACTGTTGGATCCTATTGGCTAGTATCTTGTTGAGAATTTTTGCACCCATGTCATCAGAGATATTAGTCTGTAATTCTCCTTTTTGGTGGGGTCTTTGTCTGGTTTCGGAATTAAGGTGATGCTGGCCTCATAGAACGAATTTGGAAGTACTCCATCTCTTTCTATCTTTCCAAACAGCTTTAGTAGAATAGGTATGATTTCTTCTTTAAATGTTTGATAGAATTCCTCTGGGAAGCCATCTGGCCCTGGACTTTTGTGTCTTGGGAGGTTTTTGATGACTGCTTCAATTTCCTCCCTGGTTATTGGCCTGTTCAGGTTTTCTATTTCTTCCTGTTCCAGTTTTGGTAGTTTGTGGCTTTCCAGGAATGCGTCCATTTCTTCTAGATTGCCTAATTTATTGGCTTATAACTGTTCATAATATGTTTTTAAAATCGTTTGTATTTCCTTGGTGTTGGTAGTGATCTCTCCTTTCTCATTCATGATTTTATTAATTTGAGTCTTCTCTCTCTTCTTTTTAATAAGGCTGGCTAATGGTTTATCTATCTTATTAATTCTTTCAAAGAACCAACTCCTGGTTCTGTTGATCTGTTCCACAGTCCTTCTCATCTCGATTTCGTTGAGTTCTGCTCGATCATTATTACCTCTCTTCTTCTGCTGGGTGTAGGATCTATTTTCTGTTTTTTCTCTAGCTCCTTTATGTGTAAGGTGAGCTTTTGTATTTGAGTTCTTCCCAGTTTTTGAATGGATGCTGTATTGCGATGTATTTCCTCCTTAGGACTGTTTTTGCTGCGTCCCAAGGATTTGGAACGGTTGTGTCTTCATTCTCATTAGTTTCATGAATTTTTACATTTCTTCCTTAATTTCCTGGTTGACCCTTTCATCTTTTAGCAGGATGGTCCTTAACCTCCACGTGTTTAAGGTCCTTCCAAACTTCTTGTTGTGATTTAGTTCTAATTTCAAGGCATTATGGTCTGAGAATATGCAGGGGACGATCCCAATCTTTTGGTATTGGTTCAGACCTGATTTGTGACCCAGTACTTGGTCTATTCTGGAGAACGTTCCATGTGCACTTGAGAAGAATGTGTATTCAGTTGAGTTTGGATGTAAAGTTCTGTAGATATCTGTGAAATCTATCTGCTCCAGTGTATCATTTAAAGCTCTCGTTTCTTTGGAGATGTTGTGCTTAGAAGACCTATTGAGGGTAAAAAGCGCTAGATTGAAGTCACCAAGTATAAGGTATTATTATCTAAGTATTTCATCACTTTGGTTATTAATTGATTGATATATTTGGCAGCTCCTACATTCGGGGCATATATATTGAGGATTGTTAAGTCCTCTTGTTGGATAGATCCTTTAAGTATGATATAGTGTCCCTCTTCATCTCTCACCTCAGTCTTCGGGGTAAATTTTAGTTTAGCTGGTATAAGGGTGGCTACCCCGGTTTTCCTTTGAGGACCACTTGAATGGTCAATGGTTCTCCAACCTTTTATTTTCAGGCTATAGGTGTCCTTCTGTCTAAAATGAGTCTCTGGTAGACAGCAAATAGATGGGTCCTGCTTTTTTATGCAGTCTGAAACCCTGAGCCTTTTGATGGGGTGATTAACCCCTTTCACGTTTAGAGTTACTATTGAGAGATATGAATTTAGGAGCCCTGGGGGGCGCAGCGGTTTAGTGCCTGCCTTTGGCCCAGGGTGCGATCCTGCAGACCCGGGATTGAATCCCACGTTGGGCTCCCGGTGTATGGAGCCTGCTTCTCCCTCTGCATATGTCTCTGCCTCTCTCTCTCTCTCACTGTGTGACTATCATAAATAAATAAAAATTAAAAAAAAGAAAGATTTGAATTTAGTGTCATCATGATATCTATTCAGTCCTTGTTTTTGTGGATTATTCCACTGAACTTCTTCTTAAAGGGGATTTTAAGAATCCCCCTTAAAATTTCTTGCAGAGCTGCTTTGGAGGTCACATATTCTTTCAGTTCCTGCGCATCTTGGAAGCTCTTTATCTCTCCTTCCACTGCACCCAAAAGCGTAAGATACCTAGGAATAAACCTAACCAGAGAGGTAAAGCATCTATACCCTAAAAACTAGAGAACATTTCTGAAAGAAATTGAGGAAGACACAAAGAGATGGAAAAATATTCCATGCTCATGGACTGGCAGAATTAATATTGTGAAAATGTCAACGTTACCCAGCGCAATTGACACGTTTAATGCAATCCCTATCAAAATAACATGGACTTTCTTCAGAGAGTTAGAACAAATTATTTTGAGATTTGTGTGGAATCAGAAAAGGCCCCGAATAGCCAGGGGAATTTTAAAAAAGAAAACCATAGCTGGGGGCATCACAATGCCAGATTTCAGGTTGTACTACAAAGCTGTGGTCATCAAGACAGTGTGCACTGGCACAAAAACAGACACATAGATGAATGGAACAGAATAGAGAACCCAGAAGTGGACCCTGAACTTTATTGTCAACTAATATTCGATAAAGGAGGAAAGACTATCCATTGGAAGAAAGACAGTCTCTTCAATAAATGGTGCTGGGAAAAATTGGACATCCACATGCAGAAGAATGAAACTAGACCACCCTCTTTCACCATACACAAAGATAAAGTCAAAATGGATGAAAGAGCTAAATGTGAGGCTAGAGTCCATCAAAATCCTAGAGGAGAACACAGGCAACACCCTTTTTGAACTCAGCCACAGTAACTTCTTGCAAGATACATCCACGAAGGCAAAAGAAACAAAAGCAAAAATGAACTATTGGGACTTCATCAAGATAAGAAGCTTTTGCACAGCAAAGGATACAGTCAACAAAACTAAATGACAACCTACAGAATGGGAGAAGATATTTACAAATGACCTATTAGATAAAGGGCTAGTTTCCAAGGTCTATAAAGAACTTATCAAACTCAACACCAAAGAAACAATCAATCCAATCATGAAATGGGCAAAAGACATGAACAGGAATCTCACAGAGGAAGACATAGACATGGCCAACATGCACCTGAGAAAATGCTCTGCATCACTTGCCATCAGGGAAATACAAATGAAAACCACAATGAGATACCACCTCACACCTGTGAGAATGGGGAAAATTAACAAGGCAGGAAACCATAAATGTTGGAGAGGATGTGGAGAAAAGGGAACCCTCTTACACTGTTGGTGGGAATGTGAACTGGTGCAGCCACTCTGGAAAACTGTGTGGAGGTTCCTCAAAGAGTTAAAAATAGACCTGCCCTATGACCCAGCAATTGCACTGTTGGGGATTTACCCCAAAGATACAGATGCAGTGAAATGGCAGGACACCTGCACCCCCAATGTTTCTAGCAGCAATGTCCACAATAGCCAAACTGTGGAAGGAGCCTCGGTGTCCATCGAAAGATGAATGGATAAAGAAGATGTGGTTTATGTATACAATGGAATATTACTCAGCCATTAGAAATGACAAATACCCACCATTTGCTTCAACGTGGATGGAACTGGAGGGTATTATGCTGAGTGGGGTAAGTCAATCGGAGAAGGACAAACATTATATGTTCTCATTCATTTGTGGAATATAAATAATAGTGAAATGGAATATAAGGGAAGGTAGAAGAATTGTGTGGGAAATATCAGAAAGGGAGACAGAACATAAAGACTCCTAACTCTGGGAAATGAACTAGGGGTGTTGGAAGGGGAGGAGGTTGGGGCAAATATGTAATGGGCACTGAGGGGGGCACTTGATGGGATGAGCACTGGGTGTATTCTGTATGTTGGCAAATTGAACTCCAATAAAAATAAATTTATCAAAAAAAAAAAACAAGTATAGATTAAGGTTCACTACAGTATTGTCCTTACAGTGTGGACTCTTGTAAAAGTGAAAAAACAATCGATATAGGATTCTAAGCTCAGTGTATGAACCCTAAAAAGATCTAAATATCTCATAATTAATAAACTTTAAAATCATATGTTATATATATTTTATTCATTCTTTACACATTATTTAATAAAACCATTTCTACTCCAAGGTCATACACACATTTTCCTATATTTTTTTTTCTAATAATGTTATGTTTTTCCAATTAGTGTTTTAATCTGCCAGGAAATTTTTTGTGGGGGGGATATAGTAGAGGTATATTTTTTTAGTGTTCAATAATTTGTCAGTTGGGTAGAACACCTGGTGCTCAACAAACTTTTTAAAATGGAGCTCTAATTGGAAGCTCTGAATTTGTGTTATAAGCATGAATTACCTAATTGATTTGTCAGAAGCATCACAAAGACCAGGGCACCGTATCCATATGGTTATACCAAATTAAGGTACCTCTCTCTCTTTTTAAAGAGAGAAATAGCAATTTTTTAGAGCTATCAGATCTTCTCTGCCATAAGACAGTACTTTGGGGGTCCATCAGACCTGATTAAACAGGTTCCTCCGTCTTAGATTTGGAGAAATCATGAACTCAAAATTGGAATAAGATGCAAGGTGATTACAGCTCTAGAAGGCAGGCAAGATCATGGAGAAGCAATAAAAACTGAATTCAGGGATCCCTGGGTGGCGCAGCGGTTTGGCGCCTGCCTTTGGCCCAGGGCGCGATCCTGGAGACCCGGGATCGAGTCCCACATCGGGCTCCCGGTGCATGGAGCCTGCTTCTCCCTCTGCCTGTGTCTCTGCCTCTCTCTCTCTCTCTCTGTGACTATCATAAATAAATAAAAAAAATTAAAAAAAATTAAAAAAAAAAAAAACTGAATTCACCTTACTTCTAATCTAGTCTCCTGGGAACAGAGAATTGGCAGGAAAAAAATTTCTTTCTGTCCCGACCAGTGGCCCATGGGGAAATAATATGTTCTGAGGTGGGAGTAACAATGGAAACAGTGCCTAATGAGCAGACAGACACAGGGAGCTGTAAATGCCTCCTACACTGCAGTCCCTTACTGTGACGCATCCTTGTGCAGGACAGGACATGGTTGTTCCTTTAGAGTTCCTAGGTCTGACTGGGGACCCTCGCTTCACTGCTTCCTGCTGTCCTGTCTGGGAACAGAGCTCCTGTCTCTCATCAACCAGGGAGGAATTGGGACCTCCACACAGGGACTTTCACCTTATAGACCCCACCCAGGTGAGTCTGAGAGCTAAGCAGGTATTTCAGGAAAGGATCAGAGAGAAGGAACCTGGGACCCTTTACCTGACTTCACCTGAGAGTCTAACCAGCCTATCCCAGAGCCATGAGATTGCATGTTTGTTTACCATGTTGACTATCAATTTAAAAATATTACTCAGCCATTAGAAACGACAGATACCCACCATTTGCTTCAACATGGATGGAACTAGAGGGTATTATGCTGAGTGAAGTAAGTCAATCAGAGAAGGACACACATTATATGGTCTCATTCATTCGGGGAATATAGAAGATAGTGAAAGGGAATAAAGGGGAAAGGAGAGAAAATGAGTGAAATTATCAGTGAGGATGGCAAAACATGAGAGACTCCTAACTCTGTGAAACAAACAAGGGGTGGTGGAAAGGGAGGTGTGCAGGGGGGTTGGGGTGATGGTGAGGGGCACTGATGGGAGCACTTGATGGGATGAGCACTGGGTGATATGCTATATGTTAGCAAATCGAACTCCAATTAAAAAATACAAAAAAATAAAAATAATTCACCTAATATGTTTTAAAAAGAAGTGCTAGTTGGACTCAGCAATAGAGGAATCACTGTTGATATGTAGTGGGAATGGGAATCCAGTTGAATGAGACAGAGAAAGGAATGGGGAACTTAGTGGTCTTAGTGAAATTAGAACATATTCAAGGAGTTTTACAGCTAAGGGGAGTAGGAAAACAGTATTAGGCTTGGAGGTGTGCCGTGGAGTGAGAGCATTTTAAAAAATTTTTCAGGTAGGGTGCATTTAGCTTGTTTTGTATTTATTAGAAGGATCCAGGTCCATAGAGGTAAATATTACCTTATGACAGCATTTTTTAAGACATATATTTCACAGTACTGTCTCGCCCATTGTATTCACTGGGAAAAAAATGTGCCTAATATGCATGAAGAAATATGCCAAGGAGCATCACTTTGCAACTATTTTATTACCAAGAAGGCTGAGTATATTTTTTAATAAATTTATGTTTTATTGGTGTTCAATTTGCCAACATATAGTATAACACCCAGTGCTCATCCCGTATGCTGAGTGAATATATTTTTGACTTTGTTAGCTATTTATTTCAGATGTGAAAATTCTTACTGCAAGCATATTGCTTTCATGTACTGGGGTCTGTGTGCTTTTATTGAGTTTTAATCCCATTCTTTCAAGAAAAGAATGGCAATTTTTTTCACCAAGTTTGCTGTTTGCCACTTAATCCTTGGGATTAATCCTTGGGATCCCAGATTTGTTTTTTTAAATAGCAATCACCTCCTGTCATTATGTGAATCATATTCTTCTGTATTCAACTAAAGATCCCTGCATCTTTTTCCTAAGCATTAAATAATCCATTTATGGTTACATATGCCCAAATTATAACTTGGGATACTGCTTTCTGCACTGTATATTAAAAAGTATATTTTCGGGATCCCTGGGTGGCGCAGCGGTTTGGCGCCTGCCTTTGGCCCGGGGCGCGATCCTGGAAACCAGGGATCGAATCCCACGTCGGGCTCCCGGTGCATGGAGCCTGCTTCTCCCTCTGCCTGTGTCTCTGCCTCTCTCTCTCTCTGTGACTATCATAAATAAATAAAAATTTTTTAAAAATTTAAAAAAATAAATAAAAAAATAAAAATAAAAAGTATATTTTCTTATTCTTCTATTTCCAAACTTTTCACCATTTCATCTTGAATTACAGGCCCATGTTGACGTCATTGTTGCCATTGTCTATCTTTTCTGTAAGATGTTAGTATTAGACTATTGTCCAGTTTTGTTCAAGACAGTTATTGGAAACCACCATATTTAACATGATTTTATTTTCCCTACCATTCTTTCTATTTAATGAATGCCCATTTTTAAAAAATACTTATTTCTATACAAATGCACACCTTTATGAACACAAAGAGGTGAACAAAGCAGGTGTGAGGCTTCTGCTCCCTGGATCATACATTAAAATGGAGAACAGGGCAATAAATGCTCATATGACACAAGGTCTTCAACCATAAGTCATATACAGAAAGGGGATAGATTGTTATGGAACATGCCAGATTTTGCAGAGTATGCTTTGAGAAAGTTTCTGCATGGCAGACAAGGAAAGGAGAACCAAGACAGGTGAGTACTCATTTGATGTATCAAAGATCAAACCCAAAGCCCAAGATTAAAAAAGGAACAAATGCCACCAAGGAAAGTAAAAGAAGCCAGCCTTACCTGCTCTTATCCACACAAAAACCAGTGTGGTCAAATAAACAGAGCATAGGGACAGGAGTAACAATTAGATCAGGGTCCTGAGGTGGACCCTATGATGAGACCAGTGGAGCAATCAGTGTGGGCTTCCTGGAGTCTGACGTCACATCAGCACCCACGTTGACTGCCTTTTCCCTCTGCAACCTGGTCTTCTGATGGACTCTACATTCATACTGTTTCCCCATATTAGCAGGTACTGTCTTTCTATTAAAATCATTTTTTCCTTTACTGCGTTGGATCCCAGTTTTTTTTTTTAACCATCCACAGCGAATATGCCTTTTACATTATGATCAAGCATGTATGTACATGCAAACGCACAAATCCATATATATGTACACACACATACAAACATGACTGAAGAACAATCATTCATGTACTTAAAGGAAGGAACCATGCTCAACTTTTTATATATATGGACTCAATCAGTCAACTACCTTAGGAGGATAAATACCACTACCCCACTATTCTGAATAAATAGGTTGTCTTCCCAAATCCAAACAGCTAGTGTGTAGTAGATCCAAAGTTCAAAAATAATTCCCTATTTCCAAAATTTTGCATTTAATATAATTTTGAAAAGTCTTCTACTATTTCATCTTGATAAATATCCACTATTTTGGTACATTGCATATTTTCTTGGGTCATTTGTGGATTTATTCCTTTTACTCATATTTCTTTTTTAAGATTTTAATTTTTTTTGACACAGAGAGACAGAGAAAGAGTGCACAAGTAGATGGAGCTGCAGGCAGAGGAAAAGGGAGAAGCAGCCTCCCAACAGAGCAGACAGCCCAATGTGGGGCTCGATTCCAGAAATCTGGGATCATGACCCAAGCTGAAAGCAGACACTTAACTGTATGAGCCACCCAGGTGTCCCCTTTTTACTCATATTTCTAGAAGATGTTAGTACAGTATGGTGTCGTAACACAATAAATATGTCACTGTTTCCTCTTCTGGAGAAATTACTTTTTGCATCTTTATTAGTTATTATGTGCATCAAGGGGATATACCTAGGGTTGGAATGCAGCCAGAACCAGGGAAACTTTTTCATCACCATGATGTCTTAGGGACCTCCCAGGGACTAATACCATTGCTTTCCTAAATATTGTAGCTGGGGCTGAGAAGAGCTTGGTAGTCACATAGCCCAAGGAGTCTATAGTGCGTAATATAGGACCCTTAAAATACAGACTCCAGGGTCTTAACCAATACTTGGTAATACAGAAAGGATCCTTTTTTATTGACAGGATTCCTTAGAAACAAATTACTGAAGTTCAAGAAACACTATGTGAATGAAGGACTCCCTGTATCTTGAAATCTCAGCTACAGTGGGGAGGCCACCTTATTCCTCAACATTCACTGACAACATCTCTCATCACTCTCCCTCTTGTTCCATCTCCTGACCACACTGGCTCCATTTTGAGTCCTAAATATCTGAAACAGGTGACTTACTCATGGACTTTGCACTGGTTCTTTCTCTTACAAGGCACAACCATCCCCAGGTAATCTCGTGTCTCCCATGCAGACTTCCTGTGGTCTCTCCTCAAGTGTCACCTTGTTTTAGGTCCCCTTGAGCTCCCAGTAAAGAGAACATCCCATCCACTTTTTTATGCCTGCTTCCCCCCCCCATATAACTTTCCTCATTATAATTATAGCATTTCTGCCACGTTAATAATGCACATTTGTATTAAAATTCATCTTTTCCCCCCTAACTTGTAGTCATCAAGACCACCACATGGGACCAGGAAATGATACACAAATTTCAGGATTTCTTCTTCTGGGATTAACAAACAAACCAGAACTACAGCCCCTCATATTTGGGCTTTTCCTCTCCATTTACCTGACTACTCTGTTTGGAAACCTACTCATCATCTTAACTGTCAGCTCTGACTCCCACCTCCACACCCCCATGTACCTCTTCCTCTCCAACCTCTCCTTTCTAGACATCTGTGTCACCTCTACCATTGTCCCAAAGATGTTGGTGCATATACAGACACAGAACAATATTATAACTTATACAGGATGCATGAGCCAGATCTTTTTATCCACACTCTTTGCAGGCTGGGATGACTTTCTCTTGGCTGTGATGGCCTATGACCGCTACGTGGCCATCTGTCACCCCCTGCACTACACGGTCATCATGAACCCCCAGCTCTGTGGACTACTGGTTCTGGTGTCCTGGATCATTAGTGTCCTGAATTCCTTATTACAGAGCTTAATGATATTGAGGCTGTCCTTCTGTAGAGAAGTGGAAATACCCCACTTTTTCTGTGAACTTCATCAGATGATCCAACTTGCCTGTTCTGATACATTTCTTAATGACACGGTGCTATATGTTTCAACTGTGCTGTTGGCTGGTGGTCCCCTTGCTGGGATCCTTTATTCATATTTTAAGATTATTTCCTCCATACATAGAATTTCTTCAGCTCAGGGCAAATATAAAGCATTTTCTACCTGTGCATCTCACCTTTCAGTTGTCTCCTTATTTTATTGCACAGTCCTGGGAGTGTACCTTAGCTCTGCTGCTACCCAGAACTCCCAGACAAGTGCAGTGGCTTCGGTGATGTACACAGTGGTCACACCCATGCTGAACCCCTTCATCTACAGCCTGAGGAACAGAGATATAAAGGAGGCTCTGATGAGGTTTTTCAGAAGGACAGCTCTAAAAGGGACAATTGTCCTGGTAGCAAAGAAATGCCATTGACTGCAAAGCTCAAAGCCATTTGTTCTGTATGGGTAAATGTTTTTGTGACTTGCCCCTCAGAACCGGCCACCTAGATCTGCATGTACACAGCTGGCTAAGGAATGTTGTTCGTGAGACTCCTGCTATGTGAATAACCTTGCGAGCCTACTTGTGTATTCTATCTGGCCTCCAAGTCAGAACTGACGATTCTGGTCTGGATGCCAAGAGCTTAAATCTTGTCTCACACCCCCTCCTGCTCCAGGCTAGGCTGGACCCCTGAAATGGACTCTGGGACACAGACACACAAAGTCCAGGATCATTGAAAATATGGAAACATGATAACATGGAAATGCAGCTTACCCCAAATTGCAAGTAGACAAGCATGCTTAATTTCAAACTCTATCATGTGCACTATGAATATGGCCCTTATGCAGATGGTCAATTGAAAGTCTCACCTGAGGGGAGGATGCTCTGCCCAGGCCTCTCAATCAGGACCCCAGCCTAGCTATTTCTGCGGGCTCACACCCCCTCCTGCTCCAGACTAGGCTGGACCCCTGAAGTGGACTCTGGGACACAGACACACAAAGTCCAGGATCATTGAAAATATGGAAACATGATAACATGGAAATACAGCTTACCCCAAATTGCAAGTAGACAAGCATGCTTAATTTCAAACTCTATCATGTGCACTATGAATATGGCCCTTATGCAGATGGTCAATTGAAAGTCTCACCTGAGGGGAGGATGCTCTGCCCAGGCCTCTCAATCAGGACTCCAGCCTGGCTATTTCTGCGGGCTTCGCCAGCTATTGAGGTTTGATGTTGTAAGTACTAGGTTTGATGTAACTTACCTTATTATCATTTATTACCTACTATTACTATCATCTGTGTGTAGATTCCTCTCCTGTCTCTATTAGGTTTCTATAATAATAACAATAAAGTTTCCTTTCCTTTTCAAAACCAAAACATGGCAGCTATGAATCTTTTGTGTAAAACATGATTCTTTGATCATTGTGAAAATAGAGTCTGCTCTTACGAGTTTCTTGAAATTTCTACTTCTTACAATTCAACTTCTCTAAAGACAATTATCATATGATTTCACTCATATGTGGAATTTAAGCAACAAAACAGAGGAGCATAGGTGAAGGGAGGGAAAAATAAAATAAAACAAATTGGAAAGGAAGACAAACCATAGGAGAATCGTAACTATAGGAAACCAACTCAGGGTTGGTGGTAGCACAGCATAACTGGGTGATGGATATTAAGGAGGGCACATGATGTAATGAGCACTGGGTGTTATATGCAACTGATGAATCACTAAATTCTACCCTTAACAGTAATAATACACTGAATTTTAACTAAATTGAAGTAAAATTGTAAATGGGATTGACTCCTTAATTTCTCTTTCTTCAGTCTCATTGTTAGTGTATAGAAATATCACTGACTTATGGGCATTGATTTTGTATCCGGCCACACTGCAAATTTCTGTGTGAGTTCTAGCAATCTTGGGGTGGAGGCTTTTGGGTTTTCTATGCAGAGTATCATGTCATTGCGAAGAGGGAGAGTTTGACTTCTTCTTTGCCAATTTGAATGCCTCTAATGTCTTTTTGTTGTCTGATCGCTGAGGCTAGGACTTCTAGTACTATGCTGAATAGCAGTGGTGAGAGTGTACCCAGCAATTGCACTTCTGGGGATTTACCCCAAAGATACAGATGCAATGAAATGGCAGGACACCTGGACCCCGATGTTTATAGCAGCAATGTCCACAATAGCCAAGCTGTGGAAGGAGCCTCGGTGTCCATCAAAAGATGAATGGAGGGATCCCTGGGTGGCGCAGCGGTTTGGCGCCTGCCTTTGGCCCAGGGCCCGATCCTGGAGACCCGGGATCGAGTCCCACGTCGGGCTCCCGGTGCATGGAGCCTGCTTCTCCCTCTGCCTGTGTCTCTGCCTCTCTCTCTATCTCTCTGTGACTATCATAAATAAATAAAAATTAAAAAAAATAAAATAAAATAAAATAAAATAAAAGATGAATGGATAAAGAAGATGTGGTTTATGTATACAATGGAATATTCCTCAGCCATTAGAAATGACAAATACCCACCATTTGCTTCGATGTGAATGGAACTGGAGGGTATTATGCTGAGTGAAGTAAGTCATTTGGAGAAGGACAAACATTATATGGTCTCATTCATTTGGGGAATATAAATAATAGTGAAAGGGAATAGAAGGGAAGAGAGAAGAAATGGGTAGGAAATATCAGAAAGGGAGACAGAACATGAAGACTCCTAACTCTGGGAACCGAACTAGGGGTGGTGGAAGGGGAGGAGGGCTGGGGGTGGAGGTGAATGGGTGACGGGCACAGAGGGGGACACTTGATAGGATGAGCACTGGGTGTTATTCTGTATGTTGGCAAATTGAACACCAATAAAAAATAAATTTATTATTAAAAAAATAAATTGAAGTATAATAAAATAAAATTGAGAAAAAAGAATTAAACTTCTCTGTACAATTTCAGAAAACTCTGTTTACTAAGCTTTCTGCTCTGTCTGATATACACATGTTTCCCCTTGGTCCATTTTCATATCTTCCTACAGTTATTCCTAACCGTGGATCAGAGCCTTATGCGGGGGTCTGGATTCCATGACCCAGAAATCATGACCTTAGACCAAACCAAGAGTCCAACACTTCACCCACGTCACCACTCAGTCACCCCATGAACTTAATTTTAATAATGAACCACATTTTTTATCTTAATGCTGAAAGGGCTCAAAGTTAGAATTTATATTTAAATCTAAAGTCATACGGTCCCTGGCTAGCTCAGTCAGTGGAGCATGCAACTCTTAATCTTGGGATAGTAATTTCAAGCACCACATTGAGCATAGAGATTACTTACAAAATAAGTAAGTGAATAAATAAATGAATAAATTAATAAATACACAAATACATAAATAAAATCCCATTTACATTTTAGCAATGGAGAATTCATTTTTTTTCCATTCCATTTAAGCAATGGAGCAAAAGCTCCAAATTGAGTTTTTTTCTTCCAGTTAAGGTTGGTCTTCAATACAAATAGCCCTTACCCAAGAGAAAAGAAATGAATTAATTGAGAGACTAAAATTTGCTTTCCTCCAAAACAATTTTATTGGATAAATGTCTATATTACATTCTTATTTCTGCTGTAACAAATTACCACACTAGAGGCTTCAAAGAAGCAAATTTATATATTCTTACTGTTTTGGAGGTCAGAAGCTGAAATAAGTCTCAGTGGACTAAAATCAAGATGTCTACTGGGCCTGATTCCTTCTGGGTGCTCCAAAAGAAACTCTTATTTCTTTCCTATTGCATTTTCTAGTGACAAGCAGCATTCCTTGACTCATTGCCCTTTCTCTGTCTTCAAAGCCAGCAATGTGGCATCATTAAATCTCTCTCTGATCCAACTATTCTTCTTTCTTCTCCCACATTCAGAGGACCATGATGATTAGGTTAGTTCCATCTGCATGATTTTGGCCAATCTTACTTTAAGGTTAGCTTATTAGCAGCCCTACTCCATTTGCTACTTTAATTCTCCTTTTCCTATAAAGAATAACATATTCAAGTATTCTAAAGATTAGAATGTGGACAACTTCAGGAGGTTCTTATTCTGACTATTAAAAATCTTCTCCAGGGTGCCAGGCAGCCCAGTCAGTTAAGCATATGACTCTTGATTTAGGCTTAGGTCATGATCTAAGTATCCTGAGATTTAGCTCTGCATCAGGCATTACACTGGGTATGGAGCCTGATTAAGATTGTCTCTCTCCCTCTCTGTCCCTCTTCCTGGCTCCCACAAGATGTCTTTCTATATAGCTAAAAAAAAAAGTATTTTTCAACGATATTTTATTGGATGTCACTCAAGGGTCCTTATGTAAAAGAAACAAACACAGAATTTCTTGCAGCCCCTAGAGTGACTGAATACACTAGTCATTCAAAATTCTATGCAAACATGATTCATGTGTATGTGAAGAAGACCTACACCCACCTGCACCTTACTCTATCACAGGACCACAGCCTTGCTACTGAAAGAGTTGTCCACAGACTACCACCAGCAGCAACATCACTCAGGAGCTGGTTAGAAACACTGAACTCCTGGACCCACCAGCACCTACTAAAGGTGCTGTAATTAAACTAATATCCAGGGCATCTAGGTGGCTCAGTGGTTGAGTGTCTGTCTGCCTTTGTCTCAAGTTGTGATCCCAAGGTCCTGGGATCAAGTCCCATATCAAGCTTCCCATGGGGAGCCTGTTTCTCCCTCTGCCTGTGTCTCTGCCTCTCTCTCTGCATCTCTCATTAAAATAAACTCTTTTAAAAAAATAAAAATAAACTATACTCATAGGTGATTCCTATGCACTTTGAGGTTAAGGGAGTACTGGTTTAGACTACCTTTCCTCATGTTCTCAATTTTACCTTTGAGGCAGGGTCATTGTGTGTGTTGAGACATTTTATTGGAGACATTAAGCAGCATCCCTCAGAATTGCCAGATTCTGGCATCCCTCAGACATTGCCAGATATGCCCAGGGGAAAAGAACCACCTCTGGTTGGGACCACTGGCACAGAGTTTGAAAACTGGGAGCAGCTAACAGAATACAATCCATACCCATCCCTTTCTGCAATGATAACTTTGAGAAGATCTCTAAATTCTTCAAGCCATGGAGACATCCGTGGGGAACAGAGTTCACACCAATGCTTCCTCACAGAATGGGCTTTTATAAAAATTAAATCAGGCAACACCTATAAAGTGCAAAATTTGGATTGAAGTGCATAAAATACCTCAATATAGATCTTAAAATTAACAAACATTTTATAATGACATTTTAAGCCATAGCTCTGAACTTGTGATAGAAGTATGAAATTCCTAATTGTTTTAGCAAAATTGTCATGAATTCAAGGAGTGAGGAGCCCAGGTTTTATATTAAAGAAACAAACTCTTTGAGGAACCTCCACACAGTCTCTGGAAAACTGTGTGGAGGTTCCTCAAAGAGTTAAAAATAGACCTGCCCTACGACCCAGCAATTGCACTGTTGGGGATTTACCCCAAAGATTCAGATGCAACGAAACGTCGGGACACCTGCACCCCGATGTTTCTATCAGCAATGGCCACAATAGCCAAACTGTGGAAGGAGCCTCGGTGTCCATCGAAAGATGAATGGATAAAGAAGATGTGGTTTATGTATACAATGGAATATTACTCAGCGATTAGAAACGACAAATACCCACCATTTGCTTCAACGTGGATGGAACTGGAGGGTATTATGCTGAGTGAAATAAGTCAATCGGAGAAGGACAAGCAGTGTATGTTCTCATTCATTTGGGGAATATAAATAATAGTGAAAGGGAATATAAAGGAAGGGAGAAGAAATGTTGGGAAATATCAGGAAGGGAGACAGAACATAAAGACTCCTAACTCGGGGAAACGAACTAGGGGTGGTGGAAGGGGGGAGGAGGGCGGGTGTTGGAGGGGAATGGGTGACGGGCACTGAGGTGGACACTTGACGGGATGAGCACTGGGTGTTTTTCTATATGTTGGTAAATTGAACACCAATAAAAATTAATTAAAAAAAAAAAAAAGAAACAAACTTATCATTTGAAAGGGGAAATGTAACTTGCTAGAGATATCAGGGATTGGGTCTCCACCACAAGTCAAAGCTTTGAAGGACCCAAGCATTCTAGTCAAGATTGACTCCTCAGTCTTGAACAGGAGAAAATGTTCACTCAGGAGTGGGATAAGGTGCTAGGGATTTAGTTCACTGAAAGACAGAAGTCATAGAAAAAGAGTAAGAAACATTGATTTCACTTGTCTTATCACCTGGTCTTCTAGGAACAGAAATTCAACAGGAAAAGTTCCTTTCTGTCCACACTAGTGTCCCATAGGGAAATCATGTGCCTAATGGCAAGAGGAATAGGAGGGAAATGTGACTAATGAGCAGATCGAAGCAGGTGTAAATACCTCCTCCACTGCAGTCCCACAGCTCAGGCAACCTCGGGATGGATAAGACCTGGTCGTTTCTTGTGCAGTCCTAAGTCTGGATGGGACACTGACATTTGACCCATTGTTGCTCTCTTGTCTGGGGGCACAGCTTCATCCTCCATCATCTACCAACCACACAGGTATTTTGATTTCAAAGTAGAGACCTTCTTCTTTGAGATCCCACCTAGATGAGTTTTACTGCTCAGTAGGGACTGCAAGAGAAGGTAAAGAGAAGGAAAGAGAATTTACCTGAGGTCACCTGAGGGCCAGTCCAGCCTAGCCCAGAGCTGAGAGTTTGCTGTGTCTGTTTGCTGGCTTGATTGAGAAATTGATTGATTTATTGATTGATAGATTTACGTATTTGTGGTGTTAAAAATAGAATTGAATATTGAATACAGAAATGCAAGGTTCAACATTAACAACTAAGTTATATAAGGGAGAAGAAATGGGTAGGAAATATCAGAAAGGGAGACAGAACATGAAGACTCCTAACTCTGGGAAACGAACTAGGGGTGGTGGAAGGGGAGGAGGGCGGGGGGTGGGGATGAATGGGTGACGGGCACTGAGGGGGGCACTTGACGGGATGAGCACTGGGTGTTATTCTGTATGTTGGTAAATTGAACACCAATAAAAAATTAATTTATTAAAAAATAAATAAAACTATGCTGTAATTGCACAAATACACATTCACACACTTTCAATTGCACAGTATGAAAAGACACCTATGCATATTGTAAGTACTCTTTATGTTCTGGCACAATCTTCTTCTCTAGCTTTTCTCTCCCATCTTTCTGATTTAGGGGTACCTTATTCCTTTAGTCAATCAGTGTAATGCTGACTCACTATTTCAATGCCTACATGACATTTACACTTATAGTCTTTATATTTTTTCTCACTAAATTATATCAATTCTTCAAAAATTTTAATAGTTAAAATTGTATGTTACAATCAAAGGTGATTTTGTCCTCCACAGAACATTGAGCAATATTCCAAAGACATTTTGGGCAGTCACCCTGGGAAGGGTGTGTGGAGGCCAGGGATGTTCTAAGCATTCTACAATGCACAGGATACATCCTACCACAGAGAAATATCTGGTCCAGAATGTCCATAGAGCAGAGACTGATTAACACTTATAAAAGCATATCTGTATTTTCAAAATATTTTGTCTAAATTAATCTCTACACCCAACATGGGTTTTAATCTACAACCCCAAGCTCAAGAGTCCCATGCTCTATCAAATGAGCCAGACAGCCACCCCAAAGAGCATCTCTATTATTAATATTTGTAACTGTCTTCAGAGCCTGCTCAAGATGTTGTAACACTTCACAATTCTTTTTTTTAAGATTTTATTTATTCATGACAGACAGAGAGAAAGGCAGAGACACAGGCAGAGGGAGAAGCAGGCTCCATGCGACGAGCCTGACGTGGGACTTGATCCTGGGACTCCAGGATCACACCCCAGGCCAAAGGTGGTGCTAAGCCGCTGAGCCACAGGGGCAGCCCAACACTTAACAATTCTGACAGCAAAATTAGAATGTATCCCTTTGCTACCTGTTTATAAATTCCCACCCCAATCACATTGACTGTTTTCTTGGGGTGATGGGTATGATAGAGATTTCTTGTTAGGCTTTTTAACTATTAGTGAGTTTGAACAAAGATTCCTATATTTGATTGCCATGTTTATTTGCCTATTATTATATGTCTACATATTATATGCCTATTTATCTATAATGATCAGCATTTCAAATAATTGTAAATCATAGCTTCTCTATTGACTTCCAGTTAGATATTTTTGGTCATAATATAGTTTTACATTTTATTTAAATATATCTATCTTCTTAATTCTGGGGGTTTTGCCTCAATTATAATGATTTCCCTTACTGTAGTTTTTATATGTAAAACTCTAGAAGTATATATAAAATGGAATGAATATTACTAAAAGGTTTACTCCTTTTAATTTTTTGTGAGATGTGTGAGATAAGGAGCCACTGCACTTCCTTCCAGGTAGAAGGCTTTTTGTGCCAACTTCCATCAACAATCCAATCTTTACCAACTAAATCCAAATGCAGCTTTGTCGTGTATTAAGTGTCCATGTATAATGAGACCTAATTCCTGATTCATTCCACAAATACTAAAAGCATCTTCTATGTTTCAGAAATTCCTAAATACTTTTTATCTTATTCCCTTCTATTTCAAGGTCTTGGGGAATTTTTTTATTCATCCATGTTGATTATGTGGAATTATGGCACCTGTAGATCCTGTTTCAGTTAGTTCTCAAAACTTCCTTCAATGCTGTTGGACACAGTTGTACTAAAGCTGCTCTTTTTAACCTGGTTTTCTCTCTTCTGTCATTCTCTGTATTTCATAATGTCTCATTTCCTTGAATTTGTTTCTATATAAGTGCATATACATCCACACCCATAAAGAAGAAGATGAACAGTGCAGGTGAAGTCCCTGCTCCTTTGGTCCTTATGCCACAGTAACAGATGAGAGTGCAATGAGATAAATGTGAGTACAAGATAATGTCTTTGGATAAGTCACAGAAAAATATTCAGAGTAAGGGGATAAATTGCCGTGGATGTTTAGGATTTACAGAGTCTGGGGGAGCCCTTGCATGTTGATTGAGGAACAGAACCATGAGTATTTGTGCTCCTGGGACTTGTCAAGAAAGTGACTAAAACTCAAAGGCTAAGAATGATAAATAAACACAAAAAAAAAGATGTCACATAGGAAAAATAATAAAGAGGTTCACCTCATCCTCTATTGGACCAAAAAAACCCAGCTGGTCAAAAAATACGGAATAGACAAGGGAAAACAAGTCCTCTGCTATCTAGTAATAAAAACACCAAATTTTGTGAAGTGTTGGCTTATTCTCCTTATTCATTCTTCTCTTGTGATATTCCACCTGTACGGTGTTTCATACCATAATGATGTCATTACTTTTGTATTTTGGGCAATTCTTTTTTCTCTCTTATTATTTTTGGTGGCTATGTATGGGATAAAGCCAAGATTGGATGACACCAGCACCAAGGAAGCTTTTCTTGCTCACAGTCTCTCAGGACAACTGAGCTTATTAGATCATTTTACTCTTTATGTCTGTCTCATTTCTCCCTTCTCTGTCTGTCTCTCTTATCTCTCTGTTTATTGAACACAAGTGTTATGTTTCCTTACATACAGGTCAGAAAGTAGCCACTCCAAAATGGAGCCCCAAGATGATTTGTCCCTGGGAAGCTATAAATAGGAATTTCTGGCTACTATTTCTACATTCCTTATGGAAAGGGTAATATAATGTGTATACATTCATATCCTAAACAGTGTGTTGGGGAGGGGATGAGGTGGTGAGAAGTACATAGAAGTAACACATCCCAGGAAGACATGGTGTGCTATGTTGTGTGTACATGACAGTCTGTGTCTCTCTGTGTGTGTGCATGCATGTGTGCACCTTGATGAGTGAGAGCAGATCTCAGAGCCAGGATACTCAGGCTCCTCTATTCTAAGGTGATCTTATTTTTTTTCTTTTATTTTTATTTATTTATTTATTTATTTTTACTTACAAATTTATTTTTTATTGGACAGGCACCGAGGTGGGCACTTGACGGGATGAGCACTGGGTGTTATTCTATATGTTGGCAAATTGAACACCAATAAGGTGATCTTATAATACACAGTCCAAACTCAATAAATAGATGGTACTAAGGAGGGATGTTCAATTGACAGGATGCTATTACATTGACAGATGTGTTAACTGACAGATTCATAAAGTGCAAGAGATACATAGCATGGACAAGGAAGTCCCCATGTCTTGAACTTTAAGCCACCTATGAGGCCAATGGTTCTATAAAATTCACTGCCATCACCTCTCACCACTCTGCCCCTTGTCCATTCCCCTAAATACACTGGTTTCCTTCTGAGCCTTGATTCTGAAAAAACAGATCCTCAAGGTGTCGTTCCCTCTACCAGGAAGACCTCCAGGCCTCTACCCTCTCTACACCTCAAGGTCTCTCTTCAAAAGTCAATTTCTTAACCAATCTTGCCTGAACACCCAACATAACACCCCACCCACTCTCTCCTTTAACATACTTCTATGTTCTTTATAGCACTTGTCCCTATCTCACCATTATTTAATCTTAATATCTGCTTCTATCCTATCACCATCATTGAATTGTAGGGACTTCTGCCTTTTAGCACCTTCTACTTTATGACTAGGAAATGCTGGAAATATGGTTGACACTCTATATTCCTCAAATTCATGAAATAATTTCTTATTGAAACTGTAAAATATCTGACTTTGGGGGGAATGTTGATGCTGAGGTGGAAACCGATAATCAGAAAGGAATTGGGGATCCCCTCAAGGGGCCTACATCCATTCACAAAATACTGAAATTGTTTCTTGACTGGAAAATATACGTTGTAGCATTTCCACAATGAAAGCAATGACTATTTGTGTGAAAATTAGTCATGTTATTTTCCTCCCCTGGTAGTTACCTCCAATACATGGAAAAAGGAAATGATACACAAATTTCAGCATTTCTTCTTCTGGGATTATCAGAGGAACCAAAAATACAGCCCCTCCTATTTGGGCTTTTCCTCTCCATGTACCTCATCACTGTGTTTGGAAACCTGCTCCTCATCCTGGCCATCAGCTCTGACCATCATCTCCACACTCCTATGTACTTCTTCCTTGCCAACCTGTCCCTTGTAGACATCTGTTTCACCTCCACCACTGTCCCCAAGATGCTTCAGAACATCCAGACTCAGAGCAAAGTCATTACCTATGCAGGCTGCATCACACAGATGTACTTTTTCATACTCTTTGTTGTATTGGATGCCTTTCTCCTGACTGTGATGGCCTATGACCGGTATGTGGCCATTTGTCAACCACTGCACTACATGGTCATTATGAAAACCCAGCTGTGTGCACTGCTGGTTCTGCTGTCCTGGATTGTGAGTGTCTTGTATTCCTTGTTACAAACCTCCATGGTGTTGCGGCTGTCCTTCTGTACAGAGATGGCAATCCCTCACTTTTTCTGTGAACTCAATCAAGTGATCCAACTTGCCTGTTCTGATACGTTTCTCAGTAACATAGTGATGTATTTTGCAGCTATGTTTATGGCTACTGGTACCTTCTTTGGGATCCTTTACTCTTACTCTAAGATTGCTTCCTCCATACGTAGAATACCATCAGCTCTGGGCAAATCCAAAGCATTTTCCACCTGTGCATCTCACCTCTCAGTTGTCTCCTTATTTTTTTGTACAAGTTTAGGAGTGTACCTTAGCTCTGCTGCTCCCCAGAGCTCTCACTCAACTGCAGTGGCCTCTGTGATGTACACAGTTGTCACACCCATGCTGAACCCCTTCATCTATAGTCTGAGGAACAAAGACATAAAAAAGGCTCTGATGAGATTCTCTGGGATGGCAGGTCTAAAAGTGACAACAATCCTGGAGTTGAAGAACCACCCATGATTGTAGGGACCCAAAATCTGAGCCAAATGTTAAGATATTTGATCAGGTTGTGGAGGTGGAACATGCCTCTTCTATTTTTTCCTCTGGTTTTTTCTATAGTCTTCTTTTTTCATATGTATATGAAAAAGTGGAATATATAATATTCAATCCAATGGTATATGACCCAGCCACTAAAAAAGAATGAAATCTTGCCATTTGCAATGATAGGGATGGATTACAGAGTATTATACTATGCAAAATCAATCAATCAGAATAAGACAAATACCATAGGATTTCACTCATATGTAGAATTTAAGAAACAAAACAAATGAGCAAAATGGAATAGAGGCAAACCAAGAAACAGACTCTTAACCATAAATAACAAACTGATGGTTACCAGAGAGCAGGGGACAAGGAGACGGGTGAAAAGGGAGATTAGGATTAAGGAGGGCACTTTCAGAGGGTGCCTGGGTGGCTTAGTCAGTTAAGCACCTCCCTTTGGCTCAGATCATGATCCCAGAGTCCTAGAATAGAGCCTCACATTGGGTTCCCTGCTCAGTGGGGAGTCTACTTTTCCCTCTACCTCTGCCCCTCCCCCTGCTTGTGCTTTCTTTTTCTCAAATAAATAAATAAATAAAAATCTTTTAAAAAGGAGGGCACTTGCTGTGATGAGCACCAGGTAATGTGTGAAAGTGCTGAATCGCAAAACTGTACACCTGAAACTAATACTACACTGTCTGTTAACTAAATTGGAATTTAAATAAAAAATTTAAAAAGATTATACTTATCATAATGAGTACTGATAAATGTATAGAATTGTTGAATCAGTATATTGTACCCCTGAAATGAATAAAATACTGTTGTTAATTATACTTCAACTTTAAAATAATTTTAAAGAAAAAATAAAATATACTTTTCAAAAAGATAAAAAAATAAAAATATTACCTATGACTGTCCAGGTGGGATGAAGGTAATCACCACAGTCTTCCAAATGTTGAGGAGGGAGACAAAAGAGTTGGTGTCAGAGAGACTTTGAAAATCCTACCCTGCTGGCTCTGAAGGTGGAGGAAGGGCCCTGAGCCCAGGAACGCAGGCAGCCAGCAATGCCAGGAATTGGAAAAGAAACAGATTCTCCCTTGAGCCTCTAGAAGGAACTCAACACTGCATACATGTTGCTATTAGATTCCTTTCAAGCTTCTTACTCAGAACATTCAGCGCACTTGTTTAAGCAAGTAGTGTGGGGATATTTTACAGCAGCAGGAGGAATCTCATATAAATATAGTCAATAAAACTATTTGGGAAAAATAAGTTTAGGTTTCTCTATTTCTTCATCAGCTACCCTTGGGTAAGGACAATTTACACTGAAAACCACCAAATAGGTAGAACGGAAATTTAAAATCCATGTGGAGATTTCTGCCCCCTCAGCTTGTACAGTGAACTCCTAGGGCATCTGACTCTGAGCCTTTGTGGCACTGACATAGGAAAAGGAACTCAATATCAAAAATCTTTGCTGTATATCTTTATCCTTTTATTTTACACAAATTGAAAAGTTCATTGTTTTAGCGATACCTTCTTGAGCATTCTCAAGAGTCCTGTCAACATAAAAGATGAAATCATAAATGCATCTCTGTGTGTACACATGTGGGTGAGTTTATTTGAAAGAAAATATATGTGGACAAACATGTCCAAGACACAACCATTACTCTCAAAATGTTTTCTTTGAAGTAAAAAAAGAAGTTCCACACATTTTATTTATTCCCAAAAATGTCCATTTGAAGTTATGTTTAGAATCCCACATTACCTTCAAAAATAGGGAATATGATGTTCAGGATGCTTAAATTTTTAGTAATTGCCTAACAGAGCAGCTAAAATTTATGTACAGTCTTAAATGATAACAAATAGAAACTTATACTACATACCCTTCATTTTTGTGTATGTCCTTTAATGCAACAAAGGGTACCCTTTACATATTCAGGCTATAATGTGTAATTATACTCTAATGATTTATTCAGAGGAACAAATCTAATGGTGCATGGCTATAGTTAGGATATAGAGCACAGGTAGCTGATTCTCATTTAAGACAGATGGGAGATAGCACTTCTAATGGGGAAGAACTTCAAGTGTCAATTATGGATGTAGGAACAATGGAATTAAATTTAAGTAATTCATATGATAAGCCAAAATCCTGTGACTACAAGAATAACCTACATATGGAAAGTAACAAGAGCCATGACGTGGCTGAGACAGAAGAGGATTACAGCCACACACAACATCATGAATTGAGTCTTAGACACACAATGTAGAGAATCACACCTGACTCTAGATCCATGAGGAGCCCAGCAGAGATCAGAAATGCCCCTACCCCCGCATATAAATCCATTAAATTGTAAAGGTATTATGATATCCCATTTGACAAGGACAGTCTGTTAAACAGCAAGAAGCTGACTGACACCATAATCCAAGTGAACAGACTTGATGTAGTTAGAACATGTGCTGCTTTTTACTTGTGGCATATGATCTGGCCTTAAGGAGAGCAGGCATGATCATTTTTTTTTTTTTTAGGCATGATCATTTTGTTATTCAAGTTTATTGCCCATGACTTTATGAACAAATGACTATATGAGGGATCCCTTCTGGTTCACTTTGAGAATTTGAAGGACATGCATGTTTGTGCAGAAGAACTGGTGAGTCTAAACCACGGGACCAGCAGCAAGACATCCAGCTCTTGTGTGAAGCATCCTCAGATCTTGCAGGGGGTGAGACTTCTGAGGAGGAAGGAGGTACAAAATGGATGATACTGATACTGTTCATTGCCATCCCTTAGTATTTGTGACAAATAATGGGTAAAGGGAGTTATTTCATGGAACAATAGATTCATATTAGCAGGTAGCATTGGAAGTTTTCAAGTAGAAACAGAAAGATAACTCTGTGATAAAACATAGAAGACACTGAGGAATCTTTTGCCTTAATGAATAAACCCCTTCCGTGTGGACACTAATCTTCTATGCTTCCACAAATACATACACAGCATAAAAAAGAAATATTTTGGATAGTAATAAAGTGAATGGTTTGAAATATTATACCTTTGTATTTCTTCAGGTTTTTTATTTTTTATTTATTTTTATTTTTTATTTGTTGTGGAGTCTAAAAGATTTTATTTCCAATGTTTATCCTTCTATAGTTTTTGTTTTTTTTGTTTTTTTTTTTTGTTTTTTTTTTATTTATGATAGTCACAGAGAGAGAGAGAGGCAGAGACACAGGCAGAGGGAGAAGCAGGCTCCATGCACCGGGAGCCCGATGTGGGATTCGATCCCGGGTCTCCAGGATCACGCCCTGGGCCAAAGACAAGCGCCAAACCGCTGCGCCACCCAGGGATCCCTCCTTCTATAGTTTTTAAAAAATTTTAGATCACATACATTTATTATATAAATTTATTTATTTATTTATTTATTTTTCTTTTTTATAAATTTATTTTTTATTGGTGTTCAATTTGCCAACATACAGAATAACACCCAGTGCTCATCCCGTCAAGTGCCCACCTCAGTGCCCGGCACCCAGTTCCCACCACCCCTAGTTCGTTTCCCAGAGTTAGGAGTCTTTCATGTTCTGTCTCCCTTTCTGATATTTCCCACTCATTTTTTCTCCTTTCCCCTTTATTCCCTTTCACTATTTTATTCCCCAAATGAATGAGAACATATAATGTTTGTCCTTCATCGATTGACTTATTTCACTCAGCATAATACCCTCCAGTTCCATCCACGTCAAAGCAAATGGTGGGTATTTGTCGTTTCTAAAGGCTGAGTAATATTCCATTGTATACATAGACCACATCTTCTTCATCCATTCATCTTTTGATGGACACCAAGGCTCCTTCCACAGTTTGGCTATTGTGGACATTGCTGCTAGAAATATCGGGGTGCAGGTGTCCCGGCGTTTCATTGCATCTGCATCTTTGGGGTAAATCCCCAGCAGTGCAATTGCTGGGTCGTAGAACATGCAGCCAAGAATACTTTATCCAGCAAGGCTTTCATTCAGAATAGAAGGAGAGATAAAGAGCTTCCAAGATAGGCAGGAACTGAAAGAATATGTGATCACCAAACCAGCTCTGCAAGAAATTTTAAGGGGGACTCTTAAAATTCCTCTTTAATAAGAAGTCCAAAAAATAAATTTATAAAAAAATATTAAACTTGAAATTTTAAAAATTGGCTCCTTTTCTGAATAGCATGTAGGTCATGACAGAGCAATACTCCTGCTTAAAACAGCTAGAAAAAATGGAATATATTATAAAAATCTTATTTTTACAAAGTACCAGAGAGCTGTGTCAACCACAGAGACCAATGGGCTAAAATCCCCAGAGGGGACAAACATTAAGGATGATTTGAAGACTCAGGGAAACTCTTATATTCCCTGAGGAGTTTTGTCAATTATGGGAGTGAGCTAGTTATGATCTTGGCAGAAGGAAGCTTTCCAGGAAAAGAAAAGAACAAAACTTTAAGCAATTGAACACGACTAGAATGACAACATTGGAAAGGAAGAATTTCAAATAGACGTTGGTTTCTCTGCAATGAAATTGCTTAATTCTGAGGTTGTACAAAATCATAAAGAGCTAGGCCAAAATTTGAAAGACAGAACTGGAGGGTATTATGTTGAGTGAAATAAGTCAATTGGAGAAGGACAAACATTGTATGGTCTCATTCATTTGGGGAATATAAAAAATAGTGAAAGGGAATAAAGGGGAAAGGAGAAAAAAAATGAGTGGGAAATATCAGGGAGGGAGACAGAACATGAAAGACTCCTAACTCTAGGAAACGAACTAGGGGTGGTGGAAGGGGAGGTGGGCGGGGGGGTGGGGGTGACTGGGTGATGGGCACTGAGGGGGGCACTTGATGGGATGAGCACTGCATGTTATTCTATATGTTGGCAAATTGAACACCAATAAAAATAAATTTATTTTTTAAAATATTTTATTTATTTATTTATGATAGACATAGAGAGAGAGAGAGGCAGAGACACAGGCAGAGGAATAAGCAGGCTCCATGCCAGGAGCCCAACATGGGACTCGATCCTGGGACTCCAGGACTGTGCCCTGGGCCAAAGGCAGGCGCCAAACTGCTGAGCCACTCAGGGATCCCCTAAAAATAAATTTATACAAAAAAAAAGATTTCTTAAAGACAGAATAAAATCTCATTCCATCTAACTAACAAAGACCAGCTTGGGAAGGGAATCTGAAAATAAATCAGACACGCCATGAAATTCTATTGCAATGGTTTTCAAAGCTTGGTTACAGACCAGCAGTATCACCATCATCTAAATATTTGCTTAAAATTTGAGTTTTGGGGCCCCACTCAAACCTACTGAAGCAGAAATTTTGGAAAATTCTGAAGTATATCAGAGTCATCTGGAGGACTTTTTATTTTTTTATTCTTTTTTATTGGAGTTCAATTTGCCAACATATAGCGTAACACCCAGTGCTCATCCCATCAAGTGCCCCCCTCAGTGCACGTCACCCAGTCACCCCCACCCATCTCCCTTTCTACCACCCCTTGTTCATTTCCCAGAGTTAGGAGTCTCTCATGTTCTGTCTCCCTCTCTGATATTTCCCACTCATTTTTTTCTCGGAGGACTTTTTAAAATACAGATTTTTGAACCTAAGTCCAGAGTTTCTGATTTGGTAGGTATGAGATGTCACCTGAGGATTTGCATTCCTACCAAGTTCCCGGGTAATGGTGCTTCTGCTGGTCTGCTAAACCACAGTTTGAGAACCACTGTCCTAAAGGGAATGGTGAATTAAGACGAAGGTAAACAATCATTATTGACCTATGGACACTTACTAATTACCAGTACTGCTGAAAGCTAATAGCTCACAGGCCTAGTACATAGCAGAAGTCTTTGCCATGGAATATAAAAACCAGAAGAGACTTTGTGCAGAGCTAGCATGATAATATTGGAAACTCATGGGATCTCAAAGATATGGCTGATATTTCTCCTAAAACTTTTGACAAATATTGAAGCTCCTTAGGAAATGAAGCTACAGAATTAAGTTGGAAACATCTGAAAAGCAGAGCTGCATATCTGCCAGGCTCCCACATAAAATTTAAAAGCACTATGGCTTAGGGACAGGGGTAATCTGGAGGTAATTTAGTAGTTTTACCAAAATTTAAACTTAATTCCAACCCTTGGTTGAATATGATAAGTCACTTTATTCTATCTGTCTGATGAGAAAAAGAAGGTATTCTCTCAGACGAAGTGTATCATCTGGAAAATTTACACTTGTCTATACACAATGGCTGGCATATTAAATTAATTCCAGTATAATAATCATACAGTTTTATAAGTTTCAGGTGTGCAATATAGTGATTCAGCAATTTTCTACATTACTCAGTGTTTAATACTTTAAGTGCACTCTTAATCCCCGTCACCTATTTCTTTTTTTTTAATAAATTTTTAATTTTATTTATTTATGATAGGCACACAGTGAGAGAGAGGGAAGCAGAGACATAGGCAGAGGGAGAAGCAGGCTCCATGCACCGGGAGCCCGACGTGGGATTCGATCCCGGGTCTCCAGGATCGCGCCCTGGGCCAAAGGCAGGCGCCAAACCGCTGCGCCACCCAGGGATCCCTTTTTTTTTTTTAATAAATTTTTAATTTTATTTATTTATGATAGGCACACAGTGAGAGAGAGAGAAGCAGAGACATAGGCAGAGGGAGAAGCAGGCTCCATGCACCGGGAGCCCGACGTGGGATTCGATCCCGCCCCTCACCTATTTCATCCATTCTCCCCAACCACCTTCCTCTGGCAACCACCTCTCTGTTCTCCATATTGAAAAGTCTGTTCTTTCATTTGTCTCTTTTTTGCTTTATTTGTTTGTTTTGTTTCTTAAATTCTAGATATGAGTGAAATCATATGGTATTTTTTTCTCCAATTTTACTTAGCATTGTATTCTCTAGATCCATCCATGTTGTAAATGGCTACATCAAAGTGAGAAGCTCTTCCAGCAAAGGAAGCAATCAACAAACAAAAAAGATGACCTACTGAATGGGAGAAGATATTTGCAAATGAAAATCCAATAAGGGGTTAATATCCAAAATATGTAAAAAACTCATACAACTCAATACCTAAAAAATTAATAATAATTCAATTTAAAATGGCCAGAAGACAGGAAGACATTTCTCCCAAGAAAATGTATAAATGGCCAAGAGACACATGAAAAGATGTTCAACAGCAGTCATCATCAGGGAAATTAATTCAAAACCACAGATTACCTGACACTTGTCAGAATGGCTAAAGTCAAAAACCCCAAGAACATTAAGCATTGCTGGGGATGTGGAGTAAGAGAAACTCTTGCACACTATTGGTGGGAATGCAAACTGGAGCAGCCACTGTGGAAAACAGTATAGAGGTTCCTCAAGAAATTGAAAATAAACTACCATATGATCCAGTAATTCCACTACTGGGCATTAACCATACAATGCATCCTCATATTTATGGTCATCTCTGTAACTGACAACATATGAGGTCACTCTATTGATTCAAATTTATCTTTCCATGTAGACTCCACTGGGAGGTATATATTTGCTAACAGGTTTTGCAAGCGGCTAAGATATACATTCTGGACATCTAGGTGAATAATAAAATAAAACAAGAGTAGTTATAAGACATGGTAGCATGTTGGTAGAGTAAGTGCCTGACACTAAGCTTTTGATTTCTGAGGCATCCAATTCAAGGAAAACCATGTTAATACACATATTGTCAGGTGTGTGACACTATTATCAGATAAGCACTCAGGCTGCCCCCAGCTGTGAAGTACCTCTTCAGAAAGTCCTGGGTAACCTCCAAACTGACATGAGTGACCTTGCTTTCCCTTTCTGTGCCATAATTTCACTATTATGTTTAAAAATCATAAATAAAGAGTGGTTCTGCAAACCACTAGCCACCTTCCCATAGATCCCAAGAAAGGCAGGGCCCAGTTCTGACCTTTATCACTTTCTCTCTGAAATTCTGCACTCCCTATCCCCCTATACCTTTCTGCCTCTGCCCTACAGGACCAGAGGCAGAAAGGTCCTATGACTAAATACTAAATACTAAATCTTGTTTTGTTAGAGTTCTCTGATGCATGCTGTTGAGGAATATCTTGAAATTACATTAGGAACCCAAGGGCCAGTACAGCTGCAGCCACAGCAGAGGATCTGGTCAAGGAAGTTTCTATGGGAATGTCCATAAGTACATGGATTCAGGTGAGTGCCTAGACTCTCCTAGCCTGAGCATCCCCATCAGGAGCTTGAGACTTAAAGGGAATAAAGTTAGAGTCCACATTATCAAGAAGAGGAATGAAAGTAGTGATGGAAAAAGATTGGCAAACTCAAGATGAAAATTGGGGTTTTGTATTCTCCTCTACAATAAAGTTATGTGAAGGGCTTGGTGGTCAATGTAGTTTCTTCCATATAAACTATACAACTAATTATTATTCTTTTGGGAAATGTAGGGAAAATTTACATCACATGCTATAAATCATTTGAAATAAAATTGGCTTTCCAAATCCTATTTGTCCCATGTAAGATACAGACAAAGAGGAAAACAGACAAAGTGAGTTCCTTATATGTGTGGAGAAATTGAATTCAAGCACATAGAAATTTCAGGAAATAAATAGAAGGAGAAGGTTCTACTTTTACAGCCCGATCAAAGAATGGCAATTCCTGGCTCGGAGGCTGTGAGCCCTGCAATCATGAGCACTTCTTCAGCCCCAGGATGATGGGCCCTTATATCACTGGAGCCCCAATGATTCTTTTCAGAGCCCTCTTTATGTCTCTGTTCCTCAGGCTATAGATGAAGGGGTTTAGCATAGGTGTGACCACTGTGTACATCACCGAGGCCACTGCACTTGAGTGGGAGCTCTGGGGAGCAGCAGAGCTAAGGTACACTCCCAGGATTGTACAATAAAATAAGGAGACAACAGAGAGGTGAGATGCACAAGTGGAAAATGCTTTATACTTTCCCTGAGCAGATGAGATTCTATGTATCGAAGAGACTATCTTAGAGTAAGAGTAAAGGATCCCAGCTAAGGAAGAACCACCCAACAATCCAGCTGCAAAATGCATCACCTTGTCATTAAGAAAGTTGTCAGAACAAGCAAGTTGGACCACCTGATTGATTTCACAGAAAAAGTGGGAGACTTTCACCTCTCTACAGAAGGACAGCCACAACACCATTAGGCTTTGTAATAAGGAATTCAAGGCACTCATCATCCAGGCCACCAGAACCAATAATACACATAGCTGGGGTTTCATGATGACTGTGTAGTGCAGGGGGTGACAGATGGCCAGAAACCTGTCATAAGCCATCACAGCCAGGAGAAAGTTGTCCAATCCAGCCAAGAGTAGGAAAAAGTATATCTGAGTGATGCAACCTTCATAGGTGATGACTTTGCTCTGAGTCTGGATGTTTTGAAGCATCTTGGGGACAGTGGTGGAGGTGAAACAGATGTCTACAAAGGACAGGTTGGCCAGGAAGAAGTACATGGGGGTGTGGAGGTGAGAGTCAGAACTGACAGCCAGGATGATGAACAGGTTTCCAAACACAGTGATGAGGTACATGGAGAGGAAAAGCCCAAATAGGAGGGGCTGTATTTCTGGTTCCTCTGATAATCCCAGAAGAAGAAATGCTGAAATTTGTGTATCATTTCCTTGTTCCATGTGGTGGAGGTAACTACCAGGGGAAAAAATATGACTAATATTCTCAATAATGAACATTACAAATATCATTGAAATTCTACAATTTTTATATTCTATTAGTTTTTTAATAAATTTATTTTTTATTTGTGTTCAATTTGCCAACATATAGAATAACACCCAGTGCTCATCCCGTCAGTGCCCACCTCAGTGCCCGTCACCCAGTCACCCCCACCCCCTGCCCACCTCCCCTTCCACCACCCCTACTTCGTTTCCCAGAGTTAGGAGTCTTTCATGTTCTGTCTCCCTTTCTGATATTTCCCACTTTTTTATTTTGCATCAAAAAGTCAATATCCATAGGTTTTGTATGGAACTTGTCTCCTGTCAGGATCCCCCATAGGATATCTGAAAAGGAATGTGCATCCCAAACTTGGCCTTTTCCCCAAGTACTCACGTGTTTTATACTTTTAATGCAAATCAGTTCAGTGATGGAGAGGATAAACAAATATAAGATCAAATAGAATACAGAAGGTAACAGATGCTATGAAGAAAAAGCTGGGAAAAAGTAAAGAGTGCATGGAGGTGCTTTTTTTTTTTTTTTTTTTTTTTTTTTTTTTTTTTTTTTTTTTTTTGCTGTTTGCTCAGGTAGGCCAGCACACATTTACACAGAGGCTTCAGGAGGAGACAGCAGGAGACATAAGGTTACCTGGGGAAATGTTTGCCTATCAGAGAACAACCATGCAAAAACTCTGAAAAATGACTTGAGTCTTTAAAATTGATTTCTAAAAGATGATTGTGGTTGACACACCATGTTACATTAGTTTTGGGTGCACAGCACAGTGATTCAGCAAGTTTACACATTACACTGCTCTCACCACATTTGGAGCTGCCATCTGTCACCACCCAACACTATAACAGTATCACTGACTATATTCCCTAGGCTATCTTTTATTCCCATTCATTTCTTACCTGGAAACCATATCTCCCACTCCCCTTCACCAGTCTGTTTTTCATTTACTCATTTATTGTTTTAAAAATCACCACCAGGCTATTCTCACCTCCAATCATAATAATTAGGCAAGCAATGATACAAGGCCAGCTGTCCACATAGATTATCCTTTCTCTAAAAATATAAAAATGCATCCAAATTCCAGGAGTTACTTCTCCTATGAGCATGTCACCATGGGTCTCCATTTTAATGTGATCATTTTGTGTCCAGTATTTAAAGAAACATAAAAAATAAGTTCCAAAAACATTGAGGAAGGAACATGGGGAGAAAGATCTAATAAGCTCAGGTGGTTCCTAGAGATGAGGAAGAGGAGCAAACGTCCTTGGTTCTGGCAACACTCGAACCCCAGTTATATTCCTTGATACCCAGAATAATAAAGCAGCAAAAAGCAATGTATCCAAAAGAAAATGTAGGGATGACGTTATGTTATCAAGACATCTGACCCGTTGAACATCCCCCCCCCAATAATAACAAGCAAAAGGGATTGCACGTGGCGCCTGATCTGCAGATGGCTGTTGTCTCCGAGAGCCTAGTCCGGCCCCCACATAAGCAACTATGTCTAAGGGACCTGCAGTCGGGATCGATCTTGACACCACCTACTCCTGCGTGGGTGTCTTCCAGCATGGGAAAGTGGAAACAGTTGCCAATGAGCAGGGAAATCGAACCACCCCAGGTTATGTCGCCTTCACGGACACTGAACGATTGATCAGTGATGCTGCGAAGAATCAAGTTGCGATGAACCCCACCAACACTATTTTCGATGCTAAGCGGCTGATTGGATGTAGATTTGATGATGCTTTCATCCAATCTGATATGAAGCATTGGCCCTTCATGGTGGTGAATGATGCTGGCAGGCCTAAGGTCCAAGTAGAATACAAGGGGGAGACAAAAAGTTTCTATCCAGAGGAGGTGTCCTCTATGGTCCTGATGAAGATGAAGGAAATTGCAGAGGCCTACCTTGGGAAGACTGTTACCAATGCAGTTGTCACGGTACCTGCATACTTCAATGACTCTCAGCGTCAGGCTACCAAAGATGCTGGAACTATTGCTGGTCTTCATGTACTTCGAATCATCAACCAGCCAACTGCTGCTGCTATTGCTTATGGTTTAGACAAAAAGGTTGGAGCTGAAAAGAACGTGTTGATCTTTGATTTAGGAGGTGGCACTATTGATGTGTCGATCCTTACTACTGAAGATGGGATCTTTGAGGTCAAGTCCACAGCTGGAGACTTCCCACTTAGGTGGAGAAGACTTTAACAAACGAGTGGTCAACCATTTTATTGCAGAATTCAAGTGCAGACACAAGAAGGACATCAGCGAAAACAAGAGGGCAGTCCACCGTCTCCATACTGCAGGTGAACAGGCTAAGCGTACACTTTCTTCCAACACCCCAGCCAGTATTGAGATTGATTCTCTGTATGAAGTAATCGACTTCTATTCCTCTATTACTCATGCCCAGTTTGAAGAATTAAATGCTGACCTGTTCTGTGGCACCCTGTACCCTGTAGAGAAAGCTCTTTGGGATGCCAAGCTGGACAAGTCTCAGATCCATGACATTGTCCTGGTGGGTAGTTCTACCTGTATCCCCAAGATTCAGAAACTTCTACAAGATTTCTTAAATGGAAAGGAACTGAATAAGAGCATCAACCTTGATGAGGCCGTTGCTTATGGTGCAGTTGTCCAGAGAGCCATTCTTTCTGGTGACAAATCTGAAAATGTTCAAGATTTGCTGCTATTGGATGTCACCCCACTTTCTCTTGGTATTGAAACTGCTGGAGGAGTCATGACTTTGCTCATCAAGGGCAATACTACCATTCCTACCAAACAGACACAAACCTTTACTACCTACTCTGACAACCAGCCTGGTGTGCTTATTCAGGTCTATGAAGGTGAGCATGCTATGACCAAGGATAACAACCTACTTGGCAAGTTTGAACTCACAGACATACCTCTTGTTCCTCGTAGTGTTCCTCAGATTGAAGTCACTTTTGACGTTGATGCTAGTGGTATCCTCAATGTGTCTGTGGTGGATAAGAGCACAGGAAAAGAGAACAAGATTACCATCACTAATGACAAGGGCCGCTTGAGCAAGGAGGACATTGAGCGCATGGTCCAGGAAGCTGAGAAGTACAAAGCGGAAGATGAGAAGCGGAGAGACAAGGTGTCTTCCAAGAATTCACTTGAGTCTTACGTGTTCAACATGAAAGCAACTGTTGAAGATGAAAAACTTCAGAGCAAAATCAATGATGAAGACAAACAGAAGATTCTTGACAAGTGCAATGAAATCATCAACTGGCTCGATAAGAACCAGACTGCAGAGAAGGAAGAATTTGAACATCAGCAGAAAAAGCTGGAGAAAGTCTGCAATCCCATCATTACAAAGCTATACCAGAGTGCAGGAGGCATGTGAGGAGGAATGCCTGGAGGCTTTCCTGGTGGTGGAGCTCCTCCCTCTGGTGGTGCCTCCTCTGGGCCTACCATTGAAGAGGTTGATTAAGCCAACCTAATGACAGGTCTAGCATTGTTCCACACATTTGAAGGACCCAAATTTGTAACAAATTCCATGGCAGTTTTCAACTCAAGCTGCTATAGTAAATATACTGGGCATTCTTGATACTTGAATATGGAAAATGTGCACAGGGAAAGGAAATTAAACATTGAACTTTATAAGCACTGTATTGTTAAGTGGAAAATGCAATGTCTTAAATAAAACTGTATTTAAAATTGGCAAAAAAAAAAGCAAAAGGAGACACCCACAATTCACAAAATGAAATATACAGGGTACAACAAAAGAGTGGGATTTTAAAAGATTATGTGCTAAAATAACTTTACTAAATGATATAAAATGCCAAACTTTGTAATTAGAAAGCAGGGTTTTGAATTTTGGATGTCTGCATATTTGCTGTTTGCACCTGGAGGGCAACCACCCTCTACTAAATGTTAACATCTTCTGCAATTATAGGAGGGCTAGAGGTGTTCATCCTCTTAAGGTGGTTGACAGATTTACTGAATATGTAGACAGAGTTTAGCATAGTTCCCCCTGTTGATAATGAGTGCTTATTATCACTGGTGATGAGATGTGGCTGATTTTTTTCCTTATCTCCAAAGTCCCCATCACTTCCCCACCCTGGGTCCCCAATTCCACAGCCTTAATTCAGTTCCTCGTCAGCTCTCCACCTACTACAGGCTTGTGCCCTCTAGCCATATTAATATTCACCCAGAGAGATCTTTCTATATTGCATCTTAATTTACTATCCAACTCCCCACCTTAACTCCTTCCCAGGGACTCCCTGCTGGAGACTGAACCCCAGTTCCATAGCTTCCAACACTTGGTTTGCCTCCCCTGACTCACCCACCAGCTCCCTAATCATGCTGCCTCACCCACATTGATGTCACAAACACTGAACTTGAGTTGTATCTTCACCTGAAGCCCCAGTCTCCAGGTTCAGAGCCTCCATACACCTGCTGCTCTCTGCTTGGAGTTGCCCACTGGTCTATTTGGGATCATTCACCTCCTATCTTCACAATCCCATCTCCTCTTTCAGACTACAAGGAGTCATCTCCTTCATCTCTTTCATCTCCTTCCTCCTTTTTATTTTTTTTTTTGTTTTTTAATATTCCCATAGAAAAATAACATGTTTTTCTGCAATAATTTAGATCAAGGGGTTATCATTATATAGTTTTTATTGAATTTTATGTATATTTCCCTGGTAGAACATGAGTCTCCTGGGGCATGTTATAAATACTCCTGCCCTTTACCCCAAGACATAGTTTGGTTGGTAACTTTAGGAATAAATACAACTTGCATGAAGAATGAGAGAATCTTTGATCACAGAAGTTGCCAATGATGAGAGAGAAAACAGAAGCAGGGAGCTACTAACACAGAAATGGAGAACGTGGAAGAGGAATGTTTTCCAGATTCTGAGATTGGTACTGTTTGTGAGGCCAGACTGTGGTTTGTAAAAATAGATGAATGGATAAAGAATATGTAATATATATGTAATATACATATATGTAATATATATGCATATATACACACACACACAGTGAACTATTACTGAGCCATCAAGAAAAATGAAATCTTACCATTTGCAATGACATGGATGGACTAGAGGGTAATATGGAAGGAAAGTAAATCAATCAGAAAAAGACAATTATGATATAATTTCACTCATACGTGGATTTAAGAAACAAAACAGAGGATCCTAGTGAAAGGAAGGGGAAAATAAAATAAGATGAAATCAGAGAGGAAGAAAACCATAGGAGACTCTTAATTATAGGAAACAAACTGAGGGTTGCTGAGGGGAGGTGGTGGGTGGATGACATAACTGGGCGATGGATGTTAAGGACGGCACATGACGTAATGAACACTGGGTGTTGTATGCAACTGATGAATCACTAAACTCTGCCTCTGAAACTAATAATACACTAAACATTAATTAATTGAATTTAAATAGAAATATTTAAAGGGTAGACTAGAATATATAAAGCATATAGAAAATATGAGGGTTTGTTTTGTGTGTCATACATAGGGTGCATAGTAAATCATTTTCATGCTGTTAAACAGACATTTCTTTCTTTAACGTATTAAATAAACTGACTATAAATGAATGAGTTCACCACACCAACAAGCACAATGATCCCTTGGCTCCAGGAGAGGCTGGTTAGGCTGTCAGTTGACCTCAGAAAAAAGCTTTCAGTTTCCATTCGCTCTGAACCTTTCCTGAAATACCTGCTGCTCTTTGAGACTCATCTGGATACAGTCTATGAAAGGAAGGTCTCCATGTGGAAGTCCAAATTCCTTCCCGGATGGTTGGTGATAGAGACTGAAGCTCTGTTCCCAGACAGGAGCAGGAATCCGTGAAGCATGGATCTCCCAGCAATTTAGAAATACAAATACAAAAACCATGTCTCCTCCAGCTCAAGGTTGAACATGCCCAGGGGCTGCAGCAGAGGAGATATTTACAGCTCCCTCTGTTTGCTGTATCTATTCCCCATCCCTGCTTATTACACACATTTCCCATTATTACTCCAACCCCTGAGCACATCTCCCCATGGGAACTTATCTGGACAGAATGGAATTTTTTCCTGTAGAATCTCTGTTCCCAAGAGATCAGGCTAGAATTCAGGTGCATCCAATGTTTAGTATTCCTCCCTGAACTTGCCTGGCTTCTAGAGCTCTAACATTGAAATTTTCCACAGCCCTGAGTGAAATTTTTTTTCCCAAATCTAAGATTGAGGAACCTATCTTGACCATGTTCCCTGGGTCTGTAAAACATTGGCTTGTGGTGGGAGCACAACTCCTGATAGCTCTAGGAAATTGCTCTTCCTTCTGCAAGCAAAAATGGGTTCCTTGGCGATAAAAACACACGTACAACAGTCCTTGAATTCATAATTCTTTTGACAAACCAATTAGAAGTTTAGTGTTTTAATAAAGGTAAAAAGTTGGCATTTATCGTAATTACAAGTCACTATAGAAAATGATACGTAGTGGGTTGTGGCTAATATTCTTTTTTTTTAATTTTAATTATTTATTTCCAAAGACATGAGTCATTCTTTTTTTATTTTTTTATTAATTTTTTTTTTTATTTATGATAGTCACAGAGAGAGAGAGGCAGAGACACAGGCAGAGGGAGAAGCAGGCTCCATGCAGCGGGAGCCCGTCGTGGGATTCGATCCCGGGTCTCCAGGATCGCGCCCTGGGCCAAAGGCAGGCGCCAAACCGCTGCGCCACCCAGGGATCCCCATTTTTTTATTTAATAAATTTATTTTTTGTTGCTGTTCAATTTGTCAACATACAGAATAACACCCAGTGCTCATCCCGTCAAGTGCCCACCTCAATACTAGAAGTCCTAGCCTCAGCAATCAGACAACAAAAAGACATTAAAGGCATTCAAATTGGGATCCCTGGGTGGCGCAGCGGTTTGGCGCCTGCCTTTGGCCCAGGGCGCGATCCTGGAGACCCAGGATCGAATCCCACATCGGGCTCCCGGTGCATGGAGCCTGCTTCTCCCTCTGCCTGTGTCTCTGCCTCTCTCTCTCTCTCTCTCTCTCTGTGACTATCATAAATAAATAAAAATTAAAAAAAAGAAAAGGCATTCAAATTGGCAAAGAAGAAGTCAAAGTCTCCCTCTTCGCCAATGACATGATACTCTACATAGAAAACCCAAAAGCCTCCACCCCAAGATTGCTAGAACTCATACAGCAATTTGGCAGTGTGGCAGGATACAAAATCAATGCCCAGAAGTCAGTGGTATTTCTATACACTAATAATGAGACTGAAGAAAGAGAAATTAAGGAGTCAATCCCATTTACAATTGCACCCAAAAGCATAAGATACCTAGGAATAAACCTAACCAAAGAGGAAAAGGATCTAAACCCTAAAAACTATAGAACACTTCTGAAAGAAATTGAAGAAGACACAAAGAGATGGAAAAATATTCCATGCTCATGGATTGGAAGAGGCTAATATTCTATAGAAATTGTTTACCAGTTGAGGAGAGTGGGGCATAGCAAGCAAGAGGAGCACAGAAATTACTATGCTCCTCCTGTTTTTGTAAATTTATTTTTTGTTGGTGTTCAATTTGCCAACATATAGAATAACACCCAGTGCTCATTCCATCAATTGCCCCCCTCAGTGCCTGTCACCCAGTTGCCCCCACTCTCCGCCCACCTCCCCTTCCCTCACCCCTAGTTCGTTTCCCAGAGTTAGGAGTCTCTCATGTTCTGTCTCCCTTTCTGATATTTCCCGCTCATTTTTCCCCTTTATTCCCTTTCACTATTTTTTATATTCCCCAAATGAATGAGACCATATGATGTTTGTCCTTCTCCGATTGACTTATTTCACTCAGCATAATACCTTCCAGTTCCATCCACGTCGAAGCAAATGGTGGGTATTTGTCATTTCTAATGGCTGAGTAATATTCCATCATATACATAAACCACCTTCTTTATCCATCCATCTTCCGATGGACACCGAGGCTCCTTCCACAGTTTGCTCCTCTATCTCAAAATGTGAGCTAAGTGAGAAAACTGTGGATTATTATAAGGAAATCCATATAAGGATTCCTTAAAGAAAAAGGATCATAAAAATAAAATAAAAGATGGGGAAAACAGTTGGCATTTAGTCCTTCACTTTAAAAATATTTGATATTATAAGAAATCCATTTAGACCTTCTAATGCACCATGGGCTGACTTCAGAATCTTATATGGATTGTCTCATTTATTTTTTGCAAAAGCTATTCTATGAGGATCATAAAATTATGAGCCTCATTCCACATTTATAGAAGTGTGACTTGGAGGAGTACAGTGATCAATCCAGAATTATGAACTAGATCATTATGAACTGATGTGCTTTGATTGGAATGCAACAAATAAGCCAGTGGTTCTCAACCAGGGAAGATTTTGCCTCAAGAGGACACTTGAAAATATCTGGAGAAATTTTTTACTATCATAGCTTGGGAAGCACTACTACCTCTTTGACATGTCTGGGGTGGCCCAGGGAGTCTGCATCTATAACTAGTTCCCATGCATTGATGGTGCCTTTTTCAGTCTGTACACATATTTGTGTGGTAAGACTGTTGTCCAGTGTCAGTGTCAGGTGTGTTCTTCTCCCAGAATCCCCCACCCACCTTATATCTAACTTTAGAAGGTCAAACAAGTTTACAGGTGTTTCTTTTTCCCTCAGGGAAGGACATGAACCTTGTAAGTTTTTGTTCCCTTTTCTGTAAACTGGAGAAATTCCATCTAAGGATTTTGTCTGAGAACTTAGTAATATTTTAGAGTTCACAGAAAATTCCCTAGCATGAGCTGGCACTCCATCCACGGGGACTATTGTGATCATCTAAGTTCCACATTTCCTCAGCTCATGATGACATCAAAACAGACCTCTTGGGACAGGAAGTGAGTTCGGGATTCCTCTGCCTCTGGGACATTTTTCTGAGTGAGTTGAAAATGAAGTGGGTATCATTGGCAGCATTTGCACAGATGGGGAAGTCAGGCATCCACTGATGCATTCACATTTATCCACAGAAGTCTCTGGCCAAGACATCTCCCATGGCACTGAGTGTGCTTCCTTGGGATAGAGGGTATGTGGGTAAGTGTAATTGTTCCTCTTACTCTCTTCAGTGTGTTCAATACTGGGTGGGTTTTGCACCTCCTTGAGCTTCAGTTTATTTGTAACACCCCTGGACTTCCACAAAGGTACTTTCAACCATGAGTTACTGTCAACAGAGGTATTCTTTGGGGAAAAGATATGAGAAAATTCCTATTTCACCATTTTGAAGATATATTTTTCTTTCAGTAGGAAAATATGTGTTTTCCTAAAACCTCCACTAACAGATTTCAGTTCACATATATTGGGCAAATTTGTGATATATGGTATGTTAGGCAGAATGATGGCCTTCCAAAATCAAGGGCTGGCATTAAGATAGGAATTTATTTATTTATTTATTTATTTATTTATTTATTTATTTATTTATAAATTTATTTTTCATTGGTGTTCAATTTACCAACATACAGAATAACACCCAGTGCTCCTCCCGTCAAGTGCCCCCCTCAGTGCCCGTCACCCATTCACCCCCACACCCCACCCTCCTCCTCTTCCACCACCCCTAGTTAGTTTCCCAGAGTTAGGAGTCGTTATATTCTGTCTCCCTTTCTGATATTTCCCACACATTTCTTCTCCCTTCCCTTATATTCCCTTTCACTATTATTTATATTCCACAAATGAATGAGAACATGTAATGTTTGTCCTTCTCCAATTGACTTACTTCACTCAGCATAATACCCTCCAGTTCCATCCACGTTGAAGCAAATGGTGGGTATTTGTCATTTCTAATGGCTGAGTAATATTCCATTGTATACATAAACCACATCTTCTTTATCCATTCATCTTTCGAGGGACACCGAGGCTCCTTCCACAGTTTGGCTATTGTGGACATTGCTGCTAGAAACATCGGGGTGCAGGTGTCCCGGCATTTCATTGCATCTGTATCTTTGGGGTAAATCCCCAACAGTGCAATTGCTGGGTCGTAGGGCAGGTCTATTTTTAACTCTTTGAGGAACCTCCACACAGTTTTCCAGAGTGGCTGCACCAGTTCACATTCCCACCGACAGTGTAAGAGGGTTCCCTTTTCTCTGCATCCTCTCCAGCATTTGTGGTTTCCTGCCTTGTTAATTTTCCCCATTCTCAGTGGTGTGAGGTGGTATCTCATTGTGGTTTTGATTTGTATTTCCCTGATGGCAAGTGATGCAGAGCATTTTCTCATGTGCATGTTGGCCATGTCCATGTCTTCCTCTGTGAGATTTCTGTTCATGTCTTTTGCCCATTTCATGACTGGATTCTTTGTTTCTTAGCTGTTGAGTTTAATAAGTTCTTTATAGATCTTGTGCATATGGAACTTTCTCCAGAATAGACCACATACTGGGTCACAAATCAGGTCTGGACTGATACCAAAAGATTGGGAACATCCCCTGCATATTTTCACACCATAATGTTTGAAATTAGAACTAAATCACTAAGAAGAAGTTTAGAAGGACTTAAAACACGTGGAGGTTGAGGACCAATCTGCTGAAAGATGAAAGGGTCAACCAGGAAATTAGGTAACAGTTAAAAAGATTCATGGAAACTAATGAGAATGAAGATACAACTGTGCAAAATCTTTGGGATACAGCGAAAGCAGTCCTAAGGGGGAAATACACCACAATACAAGCATCCATCCAAAACTGGAAAGAGGGGTAGAGGGCAAGATGGCGGAAGAGTAGGGTCCCCAAGTCACCAGTCCCCAACAAATTACCTAGATAACCTTCAAATCATCCTGAAAAGCTACAAATTCGGCCTGAGATTTAGAGAGACCAGCTGGAATGCTACAGTGAGAAGAGTTCACGCTTCTCTCAAGGTAGGAAGACGGGGAAAAAGAAATAAAGAAACAAAAGGCCTCCAAGGGGGAGGGGCCCCGCGAGGAGCCGGGCTGAGGCCGGGGCGAGTGTCCCCAGGACAGGAGAGCCCCGTCCCGGAGGAGCAGGAGCTGCACCAACCTTCCCGGGCGGAAAGGGGCTCGCAGGGAGTTAGAGCAGGACCCAGGAGGGCGGGGATGCCCTCGGGCTCCCTGGGACACTAACAGGCACCTGCGCCCCGGGAGAGTGCGCCGAGCTCCCTAAGGGCTACAGCGCGCGGCGGGACCCGGAGCAGCTCGGAGGGGCTCGGGCGGCGGCTCCGCGGAGGGGGCTGCGGGGCGGGAGCGCAAATCCAACAGCGCAGGCCCGGGAGCACAGGGCGCCGGGACACAGCCCAGGATCCGGCCTCCCCCGGGGACAGGCAGAGGCCGGGAGGGCCCAGGACAGCAAGGACGCTCCTGCCCGGAGCTGAGCAGATCAGCGGCCTCGCCCGGAGCCCCCAGGCCCTGCAGACGGAGAGCCCCGGAGCTACTGCGGGAGCTGACTCCAGGGCTCCAGAGCTGCCCCCGCCACTGGGGTTGTTCCTCCTGGGGCCTCACGGGGTAAACAACCCCCCTGAGCCCTGCACCAGGCAGGGGCAGAGCAGCTCCCCCAAGTGCTAACACCTGAGAATCAGCACAGCAGGCCCCTCCCCCAGAAGACCAGCTGGACGGACAAGTTCCAAGGGAAGTCAAGGGACTTAAAGTATACAGAATCGGAAGATACTCCCCCGTGGGATTTTTTTTTCTTTTTGATTTGTGATTGCTTCCCCCAACCTTTTTTCCCTTTCTTTCTTTTTCTTTCTCTTTTTCTTCTCTTTTTGTTTTCTTTTTTCCTTCCTTTTTTCTTTTTCTCTTTTCTTTCCTTCTCTCTCTCCTCTCTTTTTCTCCTTTTCCCAATACAACTTGTTTTTGGCCACTCTGCACTGAGCAAAATGATTAGAAGGAAAACCTCACCTCAAAAGAAAGAATCAGAAACAGCCCTCTCTCCCACAGTTACAAAATCTGGATTACAATTCCATGTCAGAAAGCCAATTCAGAAGCACTATTACACAGCTACTGGTGGCTCTAGAAAAAAGCATAAAGGACTCAAGAGACTTCATGGCTGTAGAATTTAGAGCTAATCAGGCAGAAATTAAAAATCAATTGAATGAGATGCTACCCAAACTAGAAGTCCTAACAACGAGGGTTAACGAGGTGGAAGAACGAGTGAGTGACATAGAAGACAAGTTGATGGCAAAGAGGGAAACGAAAGAAAAAAGAGACAATTAAAAGATCATGAGAATAGATTAAGGGAAATAAACGACAGCCTGAGGAAGAAAAACCTACGTTTAATTGGAGTTCCCGAGGACGCCGAAAGGGACAGAGGTCCAGAATAAGTATTTGAACAAATCATAGCTGAAAACTTTCCTAATCTGGGAAGGGAAACAGGCATTCAGATCCAGGAAATAAAGAGATCACCCCCTAAAATCAATAAAAACCGTTCAACACCTCAACATTTAATAGTGAAGCTTGCAAATTCCAAAGAAAAGGGAAGATCCTTAAAGCAGCAAGAGACAAGAAATCCTAGACTCTTATGGAGAGGAGTATTAGGGTAACAGCAGACCTCTCCACAGAGACCTGGCAGGCCAGAAAGGGCTGGCAGGATATATTCAGGGTCCTAAATGAGAAAAACATGCAACCAAGAATATCCAGCAAGGCTCTCATTCAGAATGGAAGGAGAGATAAAGAGCTTCCAAGACAGGCAGGAACTGAAAGAATATGTGACCTCCAAACCAGCTCTGCAAGAAATTTTAAGGGGGACTCTTAAAATTCCCCTTTAAGAAGAAGTTCAGTGGAACAATCCACGAAAACAAGGACAGAATAGATATCACGATGACACTAAACTCATATCTGTCAATAGTAACTCTGAATGTGAACGGGCTTAATGATCCCACCAAAAGGCACAGGGTTTCAGAATGGATAGAAAAGCAGGACCCATCTATGTGCTGTCTACAAGAGTCATTTTAGACAGAAGGACACCTACAGTCTGAAAATAAAAGGTTGGAGAACCATTTACCATTCAAATGGTCCTCAAAAGAAAGCCGGGGTAGCCATCCTTATATCAGATAAAATAAAATTTACCCCAAAGACTGTAGTGAGAGATGAAGAGGGACACCATATCATACTTAAAGGATCTATCCAAGAAGAAGACTTAACAATCCTCAATATATATGTCCCGAATGTGGGAGCTGCCAAATATATCAATTAATAACCAAATTTAAGGCATACTTAGATAATAATACACTTATACTTGGTGACTTCAATCTAGCGCTTTCTACACTCAATAGGTCTTCTAAACACATCTCCAAAGAAACGAGAGCTCTAAATGATACACTGGACCAGATGGATTTCACAGACATCTACTGAACTTTATGTCCAAACTCAACTGAATACACATTATTGGGACTTCATCAAGATAAAATGCATCTGCACAGCAAAAGATACCATCAGCAAAACTAAAAGACAACCTACAGAATAGGATTAGATATTTGCAAATGACCTATCAGATAAAGGGCTAGGATCCTAGATCTGTAAAGACTTATTAAACTCAACGGCTAAGAAACAAAGAATCCAGTCATGAAATGGGCAAAAGACATGAACAGATATCTCACAGAGGAAGACATGGGCATGGCCAACAAGCACATGAGAAAATGCTCTGCATCACTTGCCATCAGGGAAATACAAATCAAAACTACAATGAGATACCACCTCACACCAGTGAGAATGGTGAAAATGAACAAGACAGGAAACCACAAATGTTGGAGAGGATGTGGAGAAAGGGCAACCCTCTTGTACTGTTGGTGGGAATGTGAATGGGTGCCGCCACTCTGGAAAACTGTGTGGAGGTTCCTCAAAGAGTTAAGAATAGATCTGCCCCATGACCCAGCAATTGCCCTGCTGGGGATTTACCCCAAAGATACAAATGCAGTGAAACACCGGGACACCTGCACCCCAATGTTTCTAGCAGCAATGTCCACAATAGCTAAACTGTGGAAGGAGCCTCGGTGTCCATCGAAAGATGAATGGATAAAGAAGATGTGGTCTATGTATACAATGGAATATTACTCAGCCATTAGAAGTGACAAATACCCACCATTTGCTTCGATTTGGAGGGCCCTGGGGGATATTATGGTGAGTGAAAGAAATCAATCAGGAAAGGTCAAACATTATATGATCTCATTCATTTGGGGAATATAAAGATTAGTGAAAGGGAATAAAGAGAAAGGAGAGAAAATGCATGGGAAATATCACAGAGGGTGACAAAATATGAGAGACACCTAACTCTGGGAAATGAACAAGGGGTAGTAGAAGGTGAGGTGGGTGGAGTGTTGGGGTGACTGGGTGATGGGCACTGAGGAGGGTACTTGGCAGGATGAGCACTGGGTGTTATGCTATATGTTGGCAAATTGAACTCCCTAAAAATAAATAAATAAATAAATAAGTAAGTAAATAAATAAATAAATACATACATACATACATACATACATACATAGATGTGTCAAAAATCCTCTCTTCTCAAATGAAATATATTATAGTGGGTATTTTTTTTCTTTTATTTAACTAAATCCAACTCCTATGGGATATGTACTGTCAGTCACCACAACTATTTATATACATTTATAACAAAGAAAAATATGAGACCACTTGTGTTTCATTTTGTGCAAATCATTCCTTTGTAGATCACTACCTTAACTGCCTTTTCTGAGATTGCAGGCTTTGACATACTGGCTGTTATTGGTAATCAGTGGGTTTTTTTCTATACTTTTGGGATGCTGCTATTACACAGCTTGTGTACACCATGCTTATCATAGTCAATGGCAAATAAAATTATAATGAAATCCATGTCTTTGAGTGACAGACAGACAAATATGAAAAAAACAGACTGACGTCATATATCTTAGACTCAAACTTGACTTTAAGGATGATGAAGCAAAACTTTAAGTCATACATTTATTGTTATGCAAACTATTTCTTTCCCAGGTCTTCAACAATTCATTGAATTATGGAAGATCAGGGTCCATTTTTAAGGTGTATTCATTAAGATGAAAGACTGGTGGCATGCTGGGAGTTTTATTAAATTGTTTCTAGTTTCTGGTTGACAATTTACAGTGCTATATACAAAAATTATTCCTTCCGTTTCTTTTTTATTTGTATATTTTTTATTGGAGTTCAATTTGCCAACATATAGAATAACACCCAGTGCTCATTCCGTCAAGTGCCCCACTCAGTGCCCATCACTCAGTCACCCCAACCCCCTGCCTGCCTCCCCTTCCACTACCCCTTGTTCGTTTCCCAGAGTTAGGAGTCTCTCATGTTTTGCTCAGCCATTAGAAATGACAAATATCCACCATTTGCTTCAACGTGGATGGGACTATTATGCTAAGTGAAGTAAGTCAATCGGAGGACAATCATTACATGGTTTCACTCGCATGGGGAATATAAAAAATAGTGAAAGAAATTATAGGGGAAAGGAGAGAAAATTAGTGGCAAAAATCAGACAGGGTGACAGAACATGAGAGACTCCTTCTATTTCTTTAAATGAAATATCTCCCATTATTTGAAATTTTGCCATAACCTCTGAAGGGGCAGCAAATGAACAATATCAGTATAATCCATTATACAGCATCCTCATAACCACAGGATGACTCACCAGGATGCCTAACTTCCTATGTAGAATATGACTCAGAGTCACAAGTATTGTGCACACATGCATGTCCTTCCAACCTGTCCATGTTACCCCAAAGGGGCCTTAATGGAGTCATTTTTTTTAACACAGCTATATGAGATAAACTTGAAGAACAGAGTAATCATGAGCGCTACTTTCAAGTATCAGGACAAATGCCTAGAATAAAAAAGAATCAGATTACTACACATGCCGTGAGTTCTGCCTAATTTAATTATATCAGTTAGCTATTGCTGCCTACAAAACATCCTAAAATAAAATGGTTTAGTATATTTTCTTTATTATCAAAAGGGATCATAGTGTAGGGAGTTTTTCTGATTTCTTCAGGGCTTCTCATGAGTCCTTAGGTGTAAATCTCTACATAGTGTTTCTAAGGCTCATCCATGAGGTGTATAGCTGTACTGCTCTTCTGTCTCAGCCAATTTATGTCTTTTTACTCATTTTATATATGTAGGCTAATATTCTAGTTTAAGAGAAAAAATGATTTTATCAAACGTGAATTGTCTTAATTTAATCCCACTATTTTAATGTCCACATGTGAACCTTTGTTTTTCACACTTGGGAGGAGCTTCCCATCCTGTTAGGTGTGACTCAGCTAACCATGCTCCAGACTTGACCCTGAATCATGCACCACTGGAATTTTAAATTCTAATTAATGTATTGGGGCACTGTTACATGTGATAAACTGGACGTTCTTACCACACTGGGTTTAAAAGAAACAAATTTACACTCTTCCAGTCTTGGAGGCCAAAGCCGAAAGTGAATCTTATTGGATGAAAATCAAAATGTCTCTGCAGGAAACAGAGACCTTGAATTCCTCCTGCTTAGCTATGTGATTCTGGATCACCACTTTTTTTAACCACAAAAATGCATGTCCTTCTTAACTGTTCTTGATACCTGAACATGATCCTTATTAGAGCCTTTTTTGTTTGTTTAAGATTTATTTATTTCTTTAAGAGAGAGAGAACAAGAGCAAGATAGAAGGGCAGAGGGAGAGAATCTCAGGCAGACTCCCCAATGAGCATGGAGCACAACAAGGGACTCAACCCTACAACATGAAAATCACGACTGGAACTGAAACCAAGAGTCAGATGCTCACCTAAGCCACGCAGGTGCCCTAGAAGTCACTTTTTAACAGCTATCAAAAAACAAACTTGAATAACAGAATTATCACGAATTTTGCTGCATAAAAAACCATCCTAAAAGCAAATGGCTTGGTATAGTGTCTTTAGAATCAAGTGGAATTATATGGTAATGGGTTGTTCTAATCTCTGTTGCTCTCCTCAAGAGTCTTGGTTCAGCTGTGCATTAGCTGGTGGAGGGGAAGGTAGTGCTCTACTGATATCGCCAGGGCATTCTAATATAATTAGGGCTGGGATAGCTAGCTGAGCCTGACCCAGGGTGACTTTGGCTTGGACAGAGAGGCTCTGCTCCACTTGTCCTCACTTTCTCTGGGAGCCTAGCTGGCTTTACTCACTTTTTGGAGGCAGAGATCCAAGACAGAGTAGCAGAAATTCACCACACCTCTAAGGTCTAATGTCATTCTCATCATATCCTACTGGCCACAGCAAATAAAAAAATCCCTGATCCAGCCCAGATCAAAGGTGCATGAAGAGTTTCCACCACCTGATGGAAGGTGCTGCCCACATTGCCAAAGACATGGCTATAGAGAAAGACAGGGTTCTGGTGCCATCTCTGCAAACAGTCTACCACTGATGTAAGTTTCATTTTGAAAGGTTTCATTTTCACTTTCGCTTTCAGCAATGGAATAATCTCAGAGAAGACAATGAGACTGAATTATGTGTCTACTGGGAATTTATGAAAATTCTATTCCAAATGGTCAGGCTTTCCTCCAGAGGTATCCTTATGTAGATAATGTTTTCCTATTGATTGAACTTCCCATTGACATATTCATAAAGATTTTCATCCTGGTACTGTATGTTTTATTTTATTTTTTATGGAGAGGATTCCCCTGAAAGGGTGTGACATTTGAAATGCAAGTAGAAGACAGATACATAGGAATATTTTTCTTCATTTTTCCAGTTTTATTGTAATATAATTGGCATATAAAATTGTGAGAATTTAAGCATACAACCTGGTGATTTCATATACATATACATTGTGAAATGATCACCAAGACAGCATTAGTGAATACATCCATCACTACACATAGTTATCTTTTCTTTTTGTCGTAAGAACATTATTACATATTACATTAACAAGTGCAACATGCTAGTGTACAACAAAATAGAGTTAACCATAATGACTATGTTGTATATTATGTGTAGGCTTTCACCAGCATCTTTTCATTTCCCCATATACCAGCCACTGGCAAAGATAAACCTATTCTCTGTTTCTATGAGTTCATATTTTTATATTTCACATATAAGTGAGATCATACAGTATTTGTCTTTCTCTGTCTATCGATTTTACTCAGCATAACACCCTTGGGGTCCATCTGTGCTTTAGCAAGGCACAGGATGACTTCCTTTTTATTGCTGGATTCCACTGTATAGACATGCCATCATTATTAAATCATCTGTTGATGGATTCTGGGCTGTTTCTATGTCTTGTGTATTGTGAATAATCCTGCAATGAATGTAAAAGTACAGATATCTGAGATATTCACAAATATGTGGAAATTAAACTCTATCAGCCATAAATGGCCAATGTGTGAAAGAAAATACCAAAAAGGAAATTTAAAAATCTTGAATCAAATGAAAATGGAAACACAGCCTATCAAAATTTATGTGATGTTGTATAAGCAGCTCTAAGAAAGATTATAGCAATAAATGCCTACATCAAGAAAAATAAAAAACTCCAAGTAAGTAACTTCACTTTATGATCCAAAGACCTAGAAAAAAAAGAACACATTAAGTCCAAAGCAGCAGAGAAAAAGAAATAACAAATGGCAAAGCATACATAAATGATATATAGACATAAAATCATAAGAAAAGATTAACAAAGCTAGGAGCCAAGTTTTTGAAAAACTAAGCAAAATTGACAAGACTTTAGGTAGAGTAAAATAAAAGAGTGGGGGAGAAGATGAATATAAATAAAATCAGCAGCCAAGGATGATGTCTGACAACCAATACCATAGAAATACAAAGAATCATAGGATGCCACTATGAACAATTTTACTCCAACAAACTGGAAAACCTAGAAGAAATAGATAAAACCTTAGAAATGTACAAATACCAGGACTAAATCAGGAAGAACTAGGAAATATGAATAAACTAACAATGAGCAAGGCTATTAAATCAGTAATCAAAAATCTCCCAGTGAAGAAAAGCCCATGATCAGAGATCTTCACTGGTAAATTCTGCTACTCATTTAATGAAAAATTAATGAGATCCTTCTCAAACTCTTCCAGAAACTTAGAGAGGAGGGTACATTCTCAACCTGATTTTACAAAGTCAGCATTACCCTGATACCATAAAAGGTCACTACAAAAAAAAAAGAAAACTATAGACCAATATCACTGATGAACATAGACACAATATTTTTCAGAAAATAGTAGCAAACTGAATGAAACAGTACATTGAAGGGATTATAGGCCATGATCAGGCAGGATTTATACCTGGAATGCAAGGATGATTCAACATAAGCAAATCAATAAATGTGACACACCACATTAATAGAATGAAATATAACAAGCATATGATCATCTCAACACATGCAGAAAAAGCTTTTGACAAAATACATCTTTTCATGCTTTAAAAAGAACCTTCAAAAAACTGGGTATAGGAGGAACATATCTCAACATAAAAGACTATATATGACAAACTCACAATAACATCATACTCAATGGTGAGAGGTTAGAAAACTTTTCCTCTGATATCTGGAACAATACAAGGGTGTCCACTTTCACCACTCCTATTTAACATAATATGGTAGGACCTAGCTATAGCAATCAGGCAAGATACAAAAAATAAAAGACATCCAAATCAGAAAAGGGGAAGTAAAATTGTCTTTATTTACAGATGATATAAACTAGATAGAAGATCACACAGGAATCAATCATTAAGAGAGTACTCACCAAAATAAATAAATAAATAAATAAATAAATAAATAAATAAATAAATAAATAAGAGTACTCACCATAATGAGCAATAGTCATGCATAGAATTGTTGATTCACTATATTGTACTGTACTATATGTTTTGTAGGTTTATGTTCTTCACAAATAAAACTTTATTGAATTGAAAATTACACTTGTGGTAGAACCTTTTGCAGACATTGCCCCAGTTCACCACTTATCTCCGTATCCATGTACTTTGCAATATGACTGTGGTGCTCCTCCCATTGAGAGATGGAGTCTATTTCTCCACCTTTGAATCTGGACTGAAATTAGTGTTTTATTTGCTTTTGCTTATATGGTATGCTGAAAATTAATTGCTCCTAAAGGAGCCTTGGTGTGTTTCTGCTGCTTTCTTGTACCCCTGCCTCTGCCATGTATACAAGTCCAGGCTAGCCTGCTGTAGGAGGAGAAAACATGTGGAGCAGACCCCATCCAACCCAGACCAGCCTACCACCAAGGCTACAAATGTGTGAACACAGCCCAGATTAGCAGAACACTTCCAGCTGACCCACAGCTGACCACAGCCTCATAAGGACACCAGCAGAGACCAGAACACTTCTCCAACATAAATCCCCATGTGATTTTAAAAGAAGCTTAATCTTAGGGATCCCTGGGTGGCGCAGCCATTTGGCACCTGCCTTTGGCCCAGAGCATGATCCTGGAGACCTGGGATCGAATCCCACGTCGGGCTCCTGGTGCATGGAGCCTGCTTCTCCCTCTGCCTGTGTCTCTGCCTCTCTCTCTCTCTCTCTCTCTGTGTGTGTGACTATCATAAATCAATAAAAATTTAAAAAAAAATAAAAGAAGCTTAATCTTATATGTTTTAACTTTGGCATAGCTTGTTATGTAGCAAGAGCTTACTGATACAATAAACAATGTAAACAGAACTGAGAGTATTAAGAATAATACACTGCTTCTTATTTTTGGCATTTGTTCTGATATTTGAAAGCAGTATTCATAATGGCCTGGCTATTCACATTTATTTCATATAACTGTACTAAAAAGTGACTATCATTGAGATTCCCTTCCAAGTAACTGGTTAGAGGTTGGAAAGGCCTGTGTATTTTTGCAGGAATAACTTGTGGGACCCTCAGTCACGAGTTTCCAATCCCAGAGTATTACTGGGCAGGAATTCCAGCTGTTGTCTGAGTCATCCTTTGATCATAGGATTGAAGAGAGTTTAGAGCGTAAAAAAGATAAAGAAATTAATGACTGAATACACTTTTTTATAAAAATTTATTTTTTATAAATTTATTTTTTATTGGTGTTCAATTTGCCAACATATAGAATAACACCCAGTGCTCATCCTATCAAGTGCCCCCCTCAGTGCCCATCACCCAGTCACCCCCACCCTCCCTAGTTCATTTCCCAGAGTTAGGAGTCTCTCATGTTCTGTCTCCCTTTCTGATATTTCCCACTCATTTTTCTCCTTTCCCCTTTAATCCCTTTCACTATTTTTTATATTACCCAAATGAATGAGACCATATAATGTTTGTCCTTATTATTCACTCACTCACAGTATATTATTTATGAGAACATTTTTAAAGGGGAGATATTAATCTTAGGGCACTGGAAGGAGTAAAACTTATAAGCAGCATTGGAAATTTTCAAATAGAAACAGCAAAATCATCCAATTAAATAATTTAAAATCTGCCACTAACTTCTTCACTCCAATTAATGGAACCCTTTAAACATGGGCAGCAAATATCCCACACTCCAATGAGTAGAAGCACATCATCAAAAACACATTTTCCACAATGAAATGTGGTGTTATTGAAAATTTTACATCATATTTTTCATCATATTTCATGTCTTCTCTGATACTGAGCCTATATTAAGTCACCTGGTTTATGCAAATTTGTCTTTCTGTAGATTACACTTGGAAGTTGTTTTCATAAACAGTTCTTGCCTTACTATTCTGTGACAGGGATACTGTGGATGTTAAGCTGATAAGGAAACAGGATCCTAATGGCGATCATAAAGCACCATGACTAGCTACAAAACAGGTTAGTTGGTTAAAGTCTGTATTACCAGGAAGAGCATTTATGGTAGTAATGAGGAAAGGAATGGCAGACACAGAGTAAAAAACTGTAATCTCAGAATTTCCTCTACAATAAAGTTATTAAAATGGCCTCAATTGCCAAAGTACTTTATTTCATAAAATGAGTACAGACCATCACTACCTGAAGCAAATGGAAATCAAATTTTTCTGATTCAAGGTTGAAACTAAGAAATTTCCAAAACTTTGGAAATCAAGAAAACAAAAGGAAAGGTTGTTGGCTATCATAAGGAGCAGAAAATTCAACAAAGGGACTTATTTTTTTAAGATTTTATATATTTATATGAGAGAGAGATTGAGAGAGAGCAGGAGCAGGGGGAGGGACAGAGATAAAGGAAGAAACATACTCCTTGCTGAGCAGAGAGCCCAACAGGGGCTCAATCCAATGGGATTTATTTAAATTCAATAAAACAGTTGAACTTTAGAAAAATTGAAACTCTAGGATATAAATAGAGGGATTAAGTTCTTATTTCATGATCCAATTAAAAATCACAACTTCTGGGATGCCTGGGTGGCTCAGTGGTTGAGCTTCTGCCTTCAGCTCAGGTCACGAGCCCAGAGTCCTGGGATCAAGTCCAACATCAGGCTCCCTGCATGGAGCCTGCTTCTCCCTCTGCCTGTGTCTCTGCCTCTCTCTCTGTGTCTCTCAAGAATAAGTAAATAAATAAAATCTTTTTTAAAAAATCACAACTTCTGATTCTTAGGCATTAAGCCTGCAATTACAAGTACTTCTTGGAAAATGGCTCTTTTATGGCTTTCCCCTGAGAAATACATTTAGAGCCTCCTTTATGTCTCTGTTTTCAGGCTATAAATGAAGGGGTTCAGCATAGGCATGACCACTGCATACATCACCAAGGCATCTTCACTTGAATGGGAGCTCTGGGGAGCAGCAGAGCTAAGGTACACTCCTGGAGATGGAACCTACTAAAAACAAACAAGCAAACAAAACACCAAATTTATTTTCTAGTTCAAAAGCTTTACATTTTGTTTTTTGGTACTGACTATATTTACCACCTGCCCATGTACTTTTCACTCAACAAATATGCACAAAAACTCCAGCCTGAGAACAGTACTAGGCACTGCAGTTTCAAAGTTAGGTAAGAGACAGTTCTGAAATTCAAAGAATTGATATAGTGGACAAGCAGAGAAATTTAATAAAGTTGATGTGACTGAAAGGAAAGTGAATCAGATCAGGAAAAAAGGGGGAGGGGCAAATCTTTGAGTTGATTTTATTCATGTGACCTGAGAAAACATCTCTGTAAATAGGTTTTCAGGACACTTCCAAAATAGGCCCACATCCCATCATTCTGAGGATAGATATTAACTACATGAGAATTGCCTTATTTTCTTAAGAAATATAAACCATTACTAAAGATTACTGAGAAAATACCAGGTTGTTGTCACACCAAGTGAAAATGATTGTTTATAAAGTGAAAAAGGGAACCCAAGATATAACCTGAAGGAAACTAGAGAAGAAAAGGAAGACCCAAGGAGAAAATTGCTTTAAAATGTGTCCTAATACATCACTATTAAATATCATTGACTGTATATGCTGTGCCTTTTATTTTCATGCCTTATTCATTCCATATGTGGAAGCCTGTACCCTCTCCCCTTCACTCACTCAGCCCATCCCCCTACGCTTCTCCTCTCTAGAAGCCATCAATATGTTCTTTGTATTTGTAGATCTGATTCTGCTTTTTACTCATTCATATATATATATACATATATATATTCCTTTATATATATATGTATATACATATTTCATTTATGAGTGAAATCATATGGTTTTTGTCTTTCTTAGTCTGACTTACTTAGCACAATATATTCTAGGTCCATCCATGTTGTCTCAAATGGCACAATCTTGTCCTTTTTGATGGCTGAGAAATATTCCTGTGTGTGTGTGTGTATGTGTGTGTGTGTGTGTGTGTGTGTGTGTATACAACATTTTCCTTATCCATTCATCTATTGATAGACACTTAGGCTGCTTCCATGTCTTGGCTGTTGTAAATAATGCTGTAATAAACATTAGGGTATATATACCTTCTGAAATTAGTGCTTTTGTTTTCTTTGGAAACAGTAGTAGAGTTATTGGATTTTATGATAGTTCTATTTTTACATTTTTAAGGAGCCTCTATAATATTTTCCACAGTGGCTATGCCAGTTTGCATTCTTACCAACAGTGTGCAACTTTTCTCAGATATCCTCACCAACACTCATTGTTTCTTGCATTTTTTTGTTTAAGCCATTCTGACAGATATATCTGGTATATATTCTGACAGATGACATCTTACTGTGGCTTTGATTTGCATTTCCCTGATGATGAGTGATGTTGAGAATCTTGGTGTGCCTGT